>NW_021318712.1:214933-248502 GCF_001605985.2 Dendrobium catenatum
GGCTACAAGTTTTTTTTTTTTTTTTGAAGAAAATGCATCAAATTGCATTAAATAATAAGAAGGAAAGGCAAAATACAAACTAAAAAAATTTCACTCACACTCAATGGTCACTCTCAAGTGAAAGTCATAATAAAGGTACTAACTGATAGTTTAAGGACATTTTATATAGAAAATAGAATAAAAATCATCTAAAAAACTAAAAATTACAAGTGAACCAACTTAGATCGTATAGTATAATCATGGATCGTTTGTACGAATAATTAAAAAATCTTGGTATGATTATATACGAACCATATTTTGTACACCATCATTTGATTGTATGAATTAACATTGTGATGATAAGGTCCACATTTCTAGAGAGATATGTTGACATCAAGATAATGGAATTTTAGAGAGAGAAGGTCTACATTTCTAGAGAAGGAAGGTGATTTTTGAATTCCTATTTTGCGGAATTTTTGTTATTGTCAGATGTTGACAGAGAGACATCGACCTCCGACGGCCCGCACATCTCAAGACAACCTTAGATCCAGCGGAGCACAGTTTACTCCTCAGGGGGCTACTCCTGGTTCTCCACCTGCATTTGGAGATGGTAAAGTTGGCTTTGATCATGAAGCTAATATATGATTCAAATCTGCATGGTTATTGAAGATTAATGAAGGAGGGCTTTTGTTCCCAATGAAAGTCACTGAATATGTTGGCAAGGGAAAATCAATTTTGGTGGATTCTCCTGAGTAGATTCCTCTTAAATCTAATCCAGTGAGTTGAATTGCTTCCAAATCCATCTTTAAGATTGTAACAAATGAACAAGTGAAGACAAAATGCTTGTGAAATGGTCTGAAATCCTGGAAGAACATGAAGCTTATGAACAAATTAAAAATCTTAACTACAAGATAGATAGAGACTGTGGAAAATTGAATTATAATGAATATCAATCTGAAGTTTTTCAATAGAAGGGAACATCTGGTAAAGACCTGG
Source organism: Dendrobium catenatum (assembly GCF_001605985.2). NCBI lineage: Eukaryota > Viridiplantae > Streptophyta > Magnoliopsida > Asparagales > Orchidaceae > Dendrobium > Dendrobium catenatum. Next base: position 215,909 of record NW_021318712.1, read on the forward strand.
AAGAGGTTCATATTTGTGAATCTGGTGTTTTGGGAAACTGTGATATGGGTAGTAAATAGTTAAATACTTGGTTTCAATAAGATGGGACTTCAATATGGAATAGGAATTCTAATATTAGAGCCCTTAATGTGAATTATGATGCAAGTTTTATAGAAAATGGCATAGTTGTGAATATGGATTTGAAAATGAGTTAGAAAACTCAAGGAAGCTCCAGAAATTGCTTGTAATTAAAGTGTTTGGGAAGAATGTTCCTTTCCACCTAATAGCTTTGAATTAAGAAGGCAATGGTCCCAATTTGGGAAATTTCATATGATTATGCTTGGAATGGGATGGGCACTTTTTGTCTTTGAAGAAAGTGGTCCTTTAGAATCAATTTTCTCTAGTGGCCCTTGGTATGTCAATGGACACATTATAGGAAAGGATAAATGGTCTCCTTCCTTTTCTCCTTCCTCATTAAAAGGGCTTATGGCTCCCATTTAAATTAGAATGCGTGATCTCCCATTACAATGGTGGGATGAGGTCAATATTTGTAGAATTGCTTCAATGATAGGAACACCCTATCTAATTGACGGGAATATGTTTCAGTGGGGGAGGAGAGAATTTGCTAGAATTTGTGTTCACATCAAGCTTGATGACAAATTTCCCTTGGGAGTATGGGTGGAGGAAAGCCAAGGAAAATTTTTCAAAAAATTGAGTATGAGAAGTTATAAAATTTCTATTTCAAATGTGGAAGGATAGGGCATTTGGAAAAGAATTGTGTGGAGAAATGTTCAGATTCTTCTCAAGCATTTTAGGAAGTAAACAATCAAGTTAAAAATGCTAATTATGTTAGCAAAGGAACTCAAAAAGCTGCTGGGAAAGTACGGGAAGGAGGAATGGTTAAAGGCAATAACTTGTACGGACCTTGGGTCCATGTGAAATATGGAAAGGGTAGAATAAAAAATAAAAATTTCAAAAAAGTTTGGACAATATCTACGAAGGAGGAGACTGCTAAGGTGAAAGTTCCTGCTAATAATCCAATAGTTCAGAAAATTTTTGAAGAAGCTAAAGAAAGAAATGTTCCCGAGGATCATTCAGTAGTTCTTGTAGCTATAATGGAGCCCACTTCTACGAAGTAATCCATCAAGAAGAACAATTATCCAGAATCTGTAAGAGTTCCGTCAGTTGATTCAGGTAATTCTCTTAGTATTCTTAACAAATTTGATGCTCTAAATCAAATGGTGGAAGAAGGGGAAATTTTAAGTCCAAAAAATGATGCTGGAATGAATGTTGCTGGAGTGTCTTTAATCAGTAAGGATGATGTGATTACTTCGGTGAAGGAAGATCAAGTATCATCGGAGGTGGAGCTGGGAAACATAAAAGGAGGTTCTTCTAATGTCAAGAAGAAAGGTACAAAACAACTAAAGTGATTGGGACCTATCAATATGGAAAGTAAAAGTAGAAGACGGAATGCTGATCAAAAAGATAAGTTGGGGACTTTGTCCCCTCTTGTTCAATGATGTCTACAATTATCTTTTGAAATTGTAGAGGAGCTAGAAAGAAAAAAGCCACTCTAAATCTCAAAGAGATAGTAAAAGATCATAGGGTTTTTTTTGTGAGTTTGATTGAAACCAAATTATCTTCTATTGATAGATGGGAGATAGATTCTATGATTGTTATGGATTGGAAGTTTTTTCAAGTTCCTTCAATGGGCTTGTCAGGAGAAAAATTGGTGCTATGGAAAGACAACTTTGCTTCTTTCAATGTTTTGGATTTTTCTTCTCAATTGGTTATTGGTGAACTTGATGTTCCAAATAAAGGAAGATGGAGACTAGCTACAATCTATGGTAGTAAAGATGTATATAGAAGAAGATTTCTTTGGGAAAAGTTGGAATTACATTCTGATACTGAGTTGCCTTTGGTGATAGGGGGTGACTCCAATTTCTTGCTTACTAAGGAGGATAAAAGAGGAGGGAGAAGATTTTCCTTTTTCCCAAGGACCTAAAGAGATGCAATCTTTCTTATCTTGTAATGACTTGCATGAGGTAGGATGGGTTGGACCAAGGTTCACTTGGTGTAACAACAAAGTAGGTGCTGAAAGAATTTTGGAGAGACTCGATAGATGCTTTATAAACTCTGCTACCTTTAAATCGTCCCATCGAATGGTGGTGAGACATTTGGCTAGAATTGCATCTGGTCCAAGATTTAAAAATCGAAGCATTTTGGACTAGAGCCTAAGAGTGAAGAGAGAGAATGTCCAAGAATGTAGGAAGGATTTTGGAAGATTTTGGTTTCTCTTGTTGAAGATGGAGGAGGGTGGCTGTCATCCTTGGATGACCGGAACACCTTCTTCTTATTATCTATCGCGCATCCAATTTCATTGGATTCAAAAGGTAGATTGTCATTCAATCGCAACATTTCCCAAAATTCCTGTTTTTTGAATTCTCCTCTGGTGATCAGAGAGGAAAGTTTGTCTTTATAGCAAGTGGTTTTGGCAGATTCAGTCAAATGAAAATGTGTTTTTTCATATTTGAAAAGTAAGTCAAATTCTTCTAAATCAGGCTTTATTCCTCTAGCTAATGATTTGGAGCCTTCTTCATCTATTCCTCCTTCAGATTTGGTTAATGCTAATGTGTGGATTAAAAAAGCACATATAAAAATTAATTTGAAAGATGTTCATGATGATATTGAAGTTGCAAATGTTGTCAAGCTTTCTTTGGAAAAAGAAAAAGCTAATGTTCAAATTTTGAGGAATTCTTGAGTGGTGAAAATCTTATGTAAGAACTTTCCTTTTTCATAATGTTCTATTGAATTAATGAATCAATGGAGTAAATTTGCAGGATTTCATTTATCCTCACTTGGGTTAGACTGGCTTCTATGTTCTTTTCAGTCGCATGAAGCCATGGAAGAAGTTCTTAATGGAGGTCCTTGGTTTGTAGGGGGGTTTGTCATTGGTGATGACAAATTGTCTCCTAACTTCAATCCAATTTCAAGGGATGGGATTTCCTCTCCCATTTGGGTTAGTTTACCTCATTTTCCTCTTCATTGCTATGACGAAACTAATATTGCTAGAATTGTTTCTAGAATTGGAACTCCTTTATTTAATTTTATTTTTTTTAGACAATGCAAAGGGCAATAATTTTATTAAAGCAACTAAGTACAAATAAATTCCATCTTCAACAAATGAAGAAAAGAAGGAGGAATGCTACTATCATTCAGATCCTTCCAAAAAAAATTTGAACGTTGAGCATAGTAAGCACATACATCAGCTAACTTATTACATTCTCTTCTAGCAAAAGAAAAAATAACTTGCTTAAATTCTTTAAGAAAATCTAAATCCTTTGGATTTAGATATTCTTTTGAAATATAATTATTTTGAAAAGCCCTTTGAAAGAGAAGAATAACATTGTGATTATCACCTTCAATCATAAAACCTTTAGCATCAAGCATCCAATTTTGAACATGCTTCCTTAAGGAAAGAATGGAAAGTATTTCAACATGAGCAATATCCCAGTGATTAATGCTGAAACCAAATGCTCCATAAAATCTTCCCTTGTCATCTCTGAAAACATCTCTTATTCCAGCTAAATTGTTACTGGATAAAGAAGCATCAACATTGTATTTAATCCAGCCAGGAGGTGGAGGAAGCCAAGCTATCATACCAGCACTAAGTGCTGATTAGCTTCCCAATTATCCCAAACTGGATTGTTACGGAATGATCCAAATCTATATTCTAATGCATTAGCTACTATGAAAGAACAACTTTCTTCATTGCCACCATGAATTAATTTATTTCTTCTTTTCCAACAGCAAAAAATCACCGAATAGTATAAATTCTCAATGATAGGATTCTGTACCTTCAGACATTCTTCCAAAGAATTAAAAACAGGCAAATGAAAATTCCATTTTTCCAGCTTACCGCATATATTTTTGATAATTCCACAATTCACAGCTATATGTTCCGAGTCTTCCATGCTTTGACATAGTCTTGGACATCCATTATCTTCAATTATACCTCTATGCTGAAGACAATATTTAGAAGGTAAAGCGTTAACACAAAGACGCCATCAAAAGAGATCAACTTGAGGTCTTAGTTTGAGATTTTTAGTCCAACTCCAGTTTAAACTATCCATGTCATGTTCTTTTATTCTTTCATAGGCTAAAGCAGCAACTGATTTACCCAAGCATTTAGAGATGAATTCCAAGCTGTCACTATCAATATTAGAGAAGATGGGAACTTGACAGATTAAGAAGATAAGTTGCATACCAAAATAATTATTTAAGTAGTCAACATTCCATTCACAGTTTCTGATAAATGCTAAAAGATTACATCCATGTTGATCTATATTAGATGTAAAAGTAGGCCACTTATTTAAGCATTTATCCATAAGCCATACATCATTCATAGTATTCACATCCTGTCCATTACAAATCTTCCATCTTAATAGATGGTATAAGAATTTCGCTCCATTTAAAATAATTTTCCATATAGACGAGGAATAGCATCTATTTCCACCTTCCCATAGATCATTCCCGTATCTAGCAGTAAGCGACTTATTCAATAAAGATGAAGGATTTGAAATAAAATTGAGGGCCAGTTTGGCTCTTAATAGACCAATTCTTTCCAGCAACGACTGCACCCCTGTACCTCCTTTGTTTGCACATTACATTCCAAGATACAAAATGAATACCAAAGCTCCCATCTCTTTTATTCCATAAAAAATTTCTGCACATCTTATCTATCTCCTTTAAAATACTCAAAGGAAAAAGATATAGAGTAGATACAAAATAGGCAAGAAAAGAAAAGAAGCTTTTAACAAAACAATTTTTCCAGCTAGAAATGAACTTGTTTCCCTACATATTCATTTTGGCAACAGCTTTGTCAATTAAATAATTGAAGTCTGATTTGATTAGTCTCCTTAATACAATTTTGGTACCAAGAAAATCCAGCGCTTTCTTAACTTTAAAGTTCATCAATCTAGAAAGCTTTTTAATTGAACTTCTAGAAATGGATTTTCTAAAAAGTAAAGAGGACTTGCCTGAATTCACCACTTGCCCGATCCACATGCAGTAATTCTTTAAGATTGCTGAAATATCTTCAAGCTCATCTTTTTAGCCTCATAAAAGATGATTATATCATCTGCATACATAAGGTGAGAGATCAAAGGAGCATTAGGAGAAATTCTCATCCCAATACTACCTCCTTTCCTTGAGAATTCTTCAGATAGTAGTTGGGAGCACATGATAAAGAGGTAAGGAGAAAGTGGACATCCTTGTCTAAATCCACATTTAGACTCAATCCAATTAGATTGTTTTCCATTGATCAAGATTGAAATTTTCGGATTCATAATACATTCCATAATAAGATATGAAAATTTTATTAGAAAACCAAACCAATGAAGCACTTGATTGAGGGTAGGCCAACACATGCTATCATATGCTTGATCCATATCAACTTTAATAGAAACAAAACCCTTTTTAGATTAGTTCATGAGCAAGAAGAATTTAATCTGACATAAGTATCCCTTTTACAAAAGTGTATTGAACCTCTGAAATAATCTTGGGAAAAAGATTACCCATTCTATTTAATAACATGCTGGCCACAATTTTGTAGATTGTATTACAAAGGCTAATGGGTCTGAAATTAGAAGGTAAAGGAGGGTTTTTTACCTTAGGAATGTGCAGCACATTAGTATCTTTCCAATCCGTGCACATAGAACCTGTCTTGAAGAAACGATTAATGGCATTCCACATATCATTGTGAATAATATGCCAATAAGCTTTGATGAAGAATAAGTAATTCCATCTCTTCACGGGGCTTTATTCGACCCAGTTTCTTGACAATTACTTTCAATTCTTCTCTAGAAAATTCTCTGTCATGCATTATAGAATCAGCAACATCAATGACTTTAGAACAAGGAGGCCAATTATCCAAGGAGCATACTCTACTTCTCCATTTATTTTTGAAGAAATTCAAAAACACATCAGTTATTCATCCTGATTATCAATTAGAAAACCCGCATCATTATTAATATGATTGATCCAATTATTATTTCTCCTTGTTGTAGCAGAAGCATGATAAATTTTAAAATTACAATCTCTATCTTTGAGCCAACATGTTTTGGATCTTTGCCTCCACCATGTGCATAAGCGTCCAAGCATTGCATTCAAATCCTGAACCTTGGATCTCAACAGATCAATTTTCTGATCAGAAATACCTCATGCTGATGATTCTTCTTCTTATAGCTCCAAATGTCCTTTTTTAAACTATTCTTCAACTCAGTTAAGCTTTTATGTATGTCTTTATTCAAAAAAAAAAAATGAGCTTTTAAGGAACCTTTGAATTTATTATTCAAAATAATGTTTGCATTGCCTCCTGAAGGTTTATTCCAAGCAAACCAAACCACCGAGTGAGAAGCTGGATATTATAACCAAGAATCTTCAAATCTCATATTACATTTATTATGAGTAATAGGAGAAGAAATCCTTAACATAACAGGACAATGGTAAGATGCAATACGGGCTAGATGCTTAACCACCGCAACTTTCAGGTGATTTAAAGCTCTGCAATTAAGAATGCAATGATCTAATCTTTCTAAGATCCGGGCCTTACCAGATTTTTTATTACACCACGTAAAATTGGGACCAATGAATCTAGTTTCATGAAAATCACAATCCCTCATGAATGAAAGCATGTCTTGAGCTCCTTCTGATAAAAAAAAAAAAATTCCTCCTTTTTTTTCATCTTGAGATAAGATGCATTTGAAGTCTCCTCCCATGACCATAGGAAGTTTAGACGATTTAAATTTCTCCAGTTTGTTCCAAAGGATTCTTCTCTCACAACTATCAGTGCTACAATAAATTGTGGCTATGATCCAAGAGGGTTTGTTTGTAATATTCAATTCTCCCACTACTAGCTGATTAGAAGTTTCCATAACAGAAAAACTAGCCAAATCCAACGTCCAACATATCATAATGCCACAAGATAAACCTCTAGCTTGAAATAAATTGAAATCCCACATGTCTCCTATAAATATTTGAAATTCAAAAGAATCTATAGAAGAAATTTTAGTCTCAATAAGACCCACAAAAATTGCATCATTTTCCTTTATAATCTCCTTTAAATACCAGGAGGCCTCAGCTTTTCTAGCCCCCCCTACAATTCCAGAATATAAATGAGCTCATTTTGGATTAGAAGTGGGAAAAGACCCAATACCTTTCCTTTTTATCAACTCACTTTTTTTGAGTTTTGAAGGTAAACTAACATTACCCCATGATTTCAATTCCTTTTGAAGTTTAAATTTACTATTAGCTGGAATCCTTACTGTGACTGGATTAGTAGATACTTCATTGCCATCTTCAATAATCTCTTCATATTTTTCAATATTTTCATCTGTGTCCACATTACACACAGGTTTGAATAGCAACAGATAAATTGGTTGTATTCTTATTATTGAATGAATCTGGAATCACTGAATTGATTCCTAAATCATCTGTTACAATTTCTAGTTCCTGCTGTCTATCTTCATTAACAATCAGAGACTTTCCTTTGGTAGTAATCACATTTCCCACTTCATTCACATTTTCCAGTAACGAGAACATATTTTTTTCCTTAATAAGTTCAAGAATTTCCATATCTATAATTTCTTCTGCTACCAATTCAGCAGACTTGCTGACAGCAATCAGTTCCACCTTTTCCTCATCCAGGTTATTAATTTCTTCTTGAATTTTAAGGTCAGACTTATGATATGGAATACTTGAGTTCGCAACCCTTCCCTCTGTAGTTTTAAAAATAGAAGATGATTTAGCCTTCTCAAAGTAACCATCCTTAAAACTATTCAGAATGTTGAAATTGTTCTTCAAAGCAGTTACAGAATTCTAAATTTCAGAATTGCTGTGTGATTCAATGATTTCACCTTCTTCTGTGATGGAATGCAACAAAGCTGGAGGATCACTTCGAAGAGCTGCTTTCTGTTTAGGAACATTCTTCCCAAAAGCTTTATTCTTCTTGAATTTAACCTGAATCCAAGGACCTAGTTCATCTAGTCCATTGGAATTTCCTTCTTTATGATTCAATTGTTTTTCAGCACCATTTGAATTCGGAACAAATGTGTTTAAAGACGGACATTTGTTCTTCAAATGACCAATTTTAACACAGTGAAAGCAAAGAGAAGAAATCTTCTCATATTCTACTTTTTGGAAGGATCTGCCATACTTTCCTTCAATCCGAACACCTCTTGGTAATTTTTTATCAAGATCAATGCGAACACATACATGAGCATATTCCCCCTTTCCCCATTTAAAAGAATTTCCATCTAGATATAGAGGATGTCCTATCATATATGCAATTCTACAAATATTATGTTCATCCCAGTAGTGTAGAGGTAAACACGGCATACAAATCCAAATAGGTGATGTAAGACCTTTAAGAGATTCAGGGGAGAAATTGGGGGACCACCAATCCAAACCAATGATATTTCCTCCAATATACTAAGGACCTCCTTCTAATATTTCTTCCACAGCATCAGGATTAGTAAAGGAACATAGGATCCAATCAAGACCCAAGGTTGTAAGATGAAATTTCCCAAATCTAGACCATTATTTTCGGAGCTCTCTACTGCAGAATGGGAATGGAATATCACTTCCCAGGACTTTGATAACCAATGAGTTTCTCAAAACGTTTTAATTAACATTTTCAAGATCTGGATCCATAATAACAATTATTCCATCATTAGTAACAGGAGTAGAACTAAAATCATAATTGAGTTTGATATGCTGTGTCTTCTTCCAAGCATTAGGAATATTATCATTAGCACCAAATTCTGAATTCTTTGTCATATCTTCACAGGAAACCTTCTCACCAAGTACAACTTGCATGAAACTCTTAGCCGGCAAATCAGTGCAAAGATCAGAAGGATGCTTACCATTTGAATGAGAAGAATTGTTAATATTATTCTGGTTATTCACATTTATCTCTCAGAGTACTATAAACAGGATGATTCAAAATACCTTTGCCTTTTCCAACAACACAATCAGTATTCTTCATCACAGGTGAATCGCTTATCTCTCTAATAATCAGAGGTCTTGCAGAATTACTGAAATGAATGATATCTTCAACAGAGTGCAGGATCGATTCATTTGCTATCCTGAAATGTCCATCCAAACATTCAGTAATGTTAGACGCGCTGACTGATGATCGGCGGTCCTCGTCCATCATTGCCCAGAGCCAGAGATGGTGGTAGCAGAAAAACCTTGAATTGAAAATTCAAAAAATTTGGCTGTTTCTCTCTCTAACGGCTATTTCTCTCTCTAACCCCACTCTACCAAGCATTATATATTGGAACTCCTTTATTATTGGATGGAAATATGTTAAGATGGGGAAGGAGGGAATTTGCAAGAGCTTGCATTCGAATTAAGTTAAATTCTATTCTCCCTTGTGGTATATGGATTGAAGGTTTGAATGGTATATTTTATCAAAAATTTGAATATGAAAATCTATGTTCTATTTGTTTCAAATGTGGAAGAATTGGACATAAAGATTTTGTTTGTCCAATTACTTCTAATCCCATTATGGTTGACAAAGATATTCCTAATAGTTCAACTCAAAATGATGTTAATTCCTTTGGGCCTTGGATGCATGTGAAGTTCAAGAACAAAAAAAGTCAAAAGGTCTATTCTAATAATTTTGTCTCTAATGATTATCGAGATAAAAAGATTACAAATAAAATCCTTTGATTTCTCACATCTCGAATCTTGGTTATTCATCTTTTGATAAAGGTCATAATATGGCAGCTGAATTAATCAATGATGTTGATTGTCATAATGATCAAATTCAAGTTATTAAACTGAATTTTTGTATTGATTCGGTTAGCCCTGTAGATCAACACATTCAGATTTCAAAATCTGAAATCCCCATTTCAGTTACTAATCCATTGGAGGCTGTTTGTATTGAACCTATTTTGGTGGCTGGTCCATTGGGAATTCTTAATTCAGATATTGGATTCAAAAAGTCAGCCAACTTTATTATAGATCAACAAGTTCAAAATTCAAAATCTGAATTCAAAATTGCTAAAATTGTGGATGCAGTTTTGGAAGGCGTTAGTAATGAAATAACTACTGATTCGGTGTAAGTTACTGAAACCGTATTGGCTGCTAATCTGACGGGATCTCATGAATCATTATTTGAAATTAAAATTTTAGATATTCAGGAAGTAGAAGAGGAAGAGGTTATTGCTGGATCTACTGAACCGGATTCATGTGATAGCTATCGGGAGGAAATACCAGAAATTGTTACACCATCTTCAGTGGTGAATTTCAATTTTACAAAGATAGCAATAGTAAAAAGAAAAATAGGAAGTATGAAAATGGAGCATTCTTCTAGTTCTAGACATAAACTTTTAAAAGAGCTCCAATCCTTGGGACAGGTGGAAGGCTTTCCAAGAAGGATAATAGGTGATCCTACTTCAAAAAAGATTGTGAGGGGTTCTTCCCCTTTAATTCTTTAATGAATTCCTACTACTACATGAATATTTACAGCATGAAAAATGTTGGAGGTTAATGAAGAAATTCATGTTTAAAAGGCATCTTGGCTTCTTTATTGCGGATTATGGACTCAGGCTTTGGAAGAAGATTCTGAGATATCCTCTAGTTCTTATCAATGATGTTCAATCATTGTTGATTTTTAATTTTCTTAGTTCTTTTCTTAGTTTCCTTTGCTTTCTTTCAATTTTATATTTGTTTTCTAAAGTTACTTTAATTGTTTATGAGATCTATACTAATTCTTATTTTTTAACTGATTGGGAACTCTGGGAAACTAATCAACCTTTTAGGTTGTTTTATTTATTTGGTATCCCCTACACCACAAAGGTTTTTAAATGGGAAATAGTAGGGTCTTGTTTAAGTTATGGTAATTTTAGTTTAACAAATATGTTTGCAATAAGGTTTCTTTCCATGTTGGAGCAACAAACCATTTTCTTTTTCTTTTTGTTCTTGATTGTAAAAAGTTCTTCTTTTCTTTATTACAATTTACATTCTATCTAAAAAAAAAAAAAAAGAACTGCAACTGGTCATTGTACGACTTTATTAAACTTGCTAGAATTCAGTCCTTATGCTAAGAGAATCATAAAATTTGAAGAAGTTTGGGCTTTTATATCAGCTTCCAAATTGGTGGTGGAAAAGGCATGGAGGAATAAAGCTTTTGGTGGACCTTCTCAAGTTCTTAATAGTAAATTGAAAGGTGCCATGAGGAATCTTTTCAAATTGAGCAAAGCCAAGTTCAACAACTTAAATCTTGCTAGAGAAGAATTAAAAGAAGATATATTGAAGCTACAAGAAAAAGAAGATGGAGAAGGATGGCTCTCGGCAGAAATTAGTTGGATCTTTAAAAACAAAGTAAATGAGTTGAATTCCACTTTGGCTCATTTGAACACTTTGTGGAGGAAACGTGCAAAAATCAAATAGCTTAAAGATGGTGATAGGAACTCTAGATTCTTTCAAGCTTTTGCTAGTGCTAGAAAGAACTCTAATTTCATTAACAAAATTAAAAATGATGAAGGTATTATTGTGGAGGATCAACAGCTTATTAAAGAAGTTCTATTCAATTTATTCAAATATAAGTGGAGGCTTAGAAGTTGCACTTTAACTGGATGGATGAATTCAAATAACTCTTTGAATGAAGATGATTTTTATATATTAAACAAGGAGTTCTCCATAGAGGAGGTGGAATCAGTGATCTTGGAGGCAGGATGAAGTATATCACTGGGAAAGGATGGAATTAGTTTCACTTTTATTAAAGCCTATTGGTCCATAATCATAGAAGATTTTTGGAATGTAATCAACCATTTTCTTTGCTCAGGGGAGATGTGTAAGGAGTGGAAAGAGACAAATATTATATTGATTTCTAAGGTAAGTAATCCTTTATCTCATTCTAATTATAGACATAATAGCTTGTGCAACTCATGAAAGTTCGTTAGGGATTGTAAGCACTTATGAACTAGTCCCGAGGCTGACGAAGAGGGAGGGTGAATTGATATTTTAAAAATCTTTTCATCAAAAACACAATCACATCCAAAGCCAAAATTCACCACAAAGAAAATAAAAGTGTGCAAATTAAATACGGAAATAAAAAAGGAAAGAACACACCAGATTTATAGTTGTTCGATCAAACCTTGACCTACATCCACTCCTTAAAGGCACCGTCTGAGTATTGTACTAAACTCAGTGTCTCTACTTTATCCCTCACAGTTAGGTTAAGAAGCCCTTATAAATTCACTTCCACCTTCCCTGGTGCGGTGGAGTAGTCGAGCCCTTTGACACCAAAGAGATCTTCTTCTTCCCAAAACCTCCCTCAAGATGAGCCTTGAATCAAATCGTACTAAGGTGCAAGCTCATCGAAGAAACCGTGTGGAACCCCCTCCACACTCCCTTGAAACCCCCTCAAGGATCTTCTCCCTCTCTCAATTGCCACCCTTTCCTCTCTCCATTTCAAGCTCTCTCTTCAAGTTTCCTCCAGAACAACGAAGCTTCAATGGCTTCCAAAGACACTCTTCATGAGAAAGAAAAAGGCCTTTAAATAGATTTGCAAAACCATCATTATCATCTAGGATGATCGTCAGATCGTCCTGTATGATATTAGGATAGTCCAGAATGAATAGTACAAAATTATACAGATCATCAAGGATGATATTGTGGATTATTCAGTATAATTAGAAGAAAAATTATGGTATTTCAACTTGGACAATTTAGGAAAATAAAGTATGTCGGCAAACATCATCCTGTACGTTATACAGATCATTCAGGACAATCGGATTGAAAATTTTTGTTGCGTATTTATTTTTTAGAAATAGAATTTTGATGATTGTAAACACTTGTATTTTACTTCGACTGCCTTGACTACTAATGTTTTTGGACCACAAGATCAATACTATAAGTTGAACCTACTCAAGATTGGGTAGATTAGGTCCGAGTCAGTCTGTAATATACCTTTTCCCTTTCTTGAGTCAAATGTAATCCTTAATGTGCCTAATGCTAAGTAACCTTATACACACACCTGAGTAAATTTTTTCAATCTAAACTTAGAGTTCTCTATTTTGAGTTCATCAGCCAGGACGATCCAAATATCATCCTGGATGATCCATAAAAAATAAAAAGCCTGATTAGGGCATCCTGGTTAAGGCAGCTGTCATAAAGCCAATCGGCTTAGACGATATTATATCGGCCAGGATGATAGGCACAAATAAAAAAGAATAAGCCGCCATGATCTATTTAGGTATTCTTTATTTTAGGACATCATCCAGGATGATATCCTATCAACTTGGATGATTAAGCAAAATTATTCCTAAATTAATCTGGTAATTATGGAAAGGAATTAAGGCTGATTACACGATCACATCGGTAAGGCCAATCGCATGATCGGTCGAGATAATGAACTGGATGATTGACATCAGCCTACTTCATTTTAGGGTGATGTCTATGAGGATTTGGCTCAGATTTCAACTAATCAGCCAGGACGATATCCTATCGGCCTGGATGATGTGACCAAAACTACTCTAAGCATCCCAAATTCATTGGGCTGATTGAGCGAAATTTAAACTGATCGCCCAGGCCAATACCCCTATCGTCCTGGAAGATAAAGTTGGTTTGTATAAAATAAGAGCTATTTCGAAGCTCTTTTATTTAAGAGCTCCTGTTCTTTACTTTGTAAGACCTTGAGTGCTTCTGTCTTGACCTAAGAGAGCCTAGGGAGAGGGAGAGAGAGAGAGAGAGAAAGAGAGCGAGAGAGAGAGAGAGGAACTTGTGAGGGGGAGTTAGTGAGAGGGTTCACAAAGGTTGCTCCAAGCAATGTTCCAAGTCATGCTATCCATTCTTCGTCCTTCATCCTTGGAAGGTTCTTGGCAGCTCTACTTCAGTAAATGGACCAGGTTCTCTGCCTGCTTCAGGAGTAAGCAAAAGGAGTAGGTTCTCTGCTGCACTGGGTTGGTGAAAAAGAGTCTATTGTAAAGGCTTCTCCACCTAGATGTGGAAGCTAAAGGAGAGACACTTAGTTAGAGTAGTACTCAGAAAGGTACCTTCAAGGAGTGGACGTATGTCAAGGTTTGACCAAACCATTATAAATTCGGTTTGATCTTTCTTTGTTTTATTTCAGCATTTATTTTTGCACACGTTGATTTCTTTATGGTGATATTGGTTTGATTTTTATTTATGCTTTGCTTAAGAAAGTTTTTAAAATACCAATTCACCCCTCTCTTGGTTATCCTCAGGCTAGTTCTTAAGGGCTTAACATCCCTAACGGAGTTTCAAGTGGCATCATAACGGGATTCATAAAATTAAGTTTGAAAACTTTTTGAATTTTTTATCCATGGCTAACTCTAGTACGTAATACTACGGAAGGGTATTCTATTACCTGACCACCTTTGTTTGATAATATTCATTTTGATTTTTAGAAAACTCGCATGTCTACATTTTTACAATCAACTGACTATCTCATGTGGATGCTTGTTAAGGATGGTTATACACCTCCGACTAGTAAACTTAATGATGTTACTATCCCTCTTTCTTTTACTGATTGAACGCATGATGATAGGGATTTAGCATAACTTAATCCAAAATGTTTAAACTATTTCTTTGTGCTTTAAAATCCAAAGATTACATGCGTGTTTCAACTTAGCACAACTGGTAAAGAGATTTGGGATAAATATTGTATCACTTATGAAGGAATCAAAGAAGTTAAGCAATATCATTTGAATATTTTATTGCTTGATTATAAACTTTTTTGTATGAAACCTAATGAAAAAAAAATTTAAATGTATACAAGGTTTACTCAGATTGTTAGTTCATTGCATGCATTAGGAAGAAAACATACTAACTATATAAAAGTGAACAAAATTTTAAGATGTTTTCCTTCCTCTTCTGATGCTAAAATTACTACAATTTCTAAATCAAAAGATTTTAATACCTATTCGATCGATAACTTACTTGGTTCACTCATTGCTAACGAGTAAGGGGTGAACCAAAGAAATCTTGATGCAGGTGAGAGGAAGAAGGAGAAAATGGTGGAACTTAAGGCGAATGACTCAGACACTGATTCCTCCAGGTTTAAAAATGATGATGTTTCCTTAATCATGAGGCAATTTAAGAGCTTTTTAAGGAAGAAGCACAAGAATCATCAGAAGTGGAATAAAGTTAAGGGTAACAAAATTTTCAAGAATTGTAATGATACAATTTGTTTTGAATGCAGGAAGCAAGGACATGTAAGCTGATTGCCCTTCACTCAAGTCTCACCCAGGCAAGAAAAAGGGTGAGGAGAAACCCAAGTCTAAGAAGGATAGGAAGAGATTTGAAAAGGCATTCTGGGTAGATTCTACATCAAACTATTCTGAGACTGAACCTGAAGAGGAGACAACAAACTTGTGCTTAATGGTAGACAATAATCTTGGACAAAGTGACCAAGAAGTGGTATGTGAACCAACATATGATCAATTATTGGAAATATTTTGCACAAACATTCATCATATAAAAAACTCAAAAATTCTCATGCTAGTCTGAAGGTGGAATTTTTAAATTTACAAAAGGAGCATGAAAATCTTTTAAAACATCACTCCCAAATTGATAGGAATCACATGAATTTACTTGATAGAGTTGATGCATTAAACAAAAAGCACACTGAATTAACCAATGCACATGATTCTTTAAAAATATCTCATGCTGAGTTAGAAAAAGAAATAATAAATCACAAAGTTTTTAAAAATAAACCATTACATGCTTTTCAAAACTTTAAAAGGAAGCATCACCATAGGAATATATTAGTGCATCCTTTTCCTGGAGTTAGATGTTTTTCATGTAGCATGCTAGGTCTCATAGCACATACTTGTACCATTCACCATAGTTCACATTAGGTATGGAGGCCAAAGTTGCTTGATTCACAGTATGCATTATATTCTACTCTCCATAGGAAGGAATCCAAACATGTTTATGTTTCTAAATCTGACATTTTATAATTTTGTAGGAAAGCTCTCATAAAAGGCTTCATGAAATCATGTGGTACCTGGACAGCAGTTACTCTCAATATATGACTCGCGATGCCAATCAATTCATTTTGTTGGGGACCATGATAGGAGGCAAGGTGACTCTTGGAGACAACACCACCAGGAAGGTGGTAGGCTTACGTATAATTGGTAATTCCAAGAAGCTTTTAATTGAAAATATTTTGCTTATAGATGGACAGAAACACACCATGTTCAACATCAGTCAGCTTAGTGGCAAGGGCTTCATCATAAAATTTTTAGCCAAATCATGCATTATTAGCTTAAATAATAACACTATTTTGCAGGAAAAGCGGATCAACAATGATTACATGCTTGATTTAAATAACATTGAATGCGTTGCTTCATTTTGCTTAAAAGATGTTGTTGATGATTCATGGTTGTGGCACAGGAGATTATGTCATGCCAGTATGAAAACCCTTAGGAAAGTGACCCAAAAATACCTAGTTAGAGGAGTCCCCAAGCTTAAGTTTTCGAAAGACCACCTTTGTGATGCCTGCCAATTAGGAAAGCAAGTCCACTCCACTTTTAACTCCATTAAGGACATTAGCACGTCTAGACCTTTAGAAGTCCTTCATATGGATTTGTTTGAATCCATTAGTGCTACCAGCTTAGGAAGGAAAGTCTATGATTTTGTGATTGTCAATGACTACTCGAGGTTTACTTGGATTAGATTTCTATCAGACAAAAATGAGTCTTTTGATGAGTTTAGAGCCTAATTCACTTGGATTCAAAAAAAAGCTAGGTTGTGAGATCTTGACCATTCGTAGTGACTATGGGGGAGAGCTTGAAAATGAGAGATTTAGAGATTTTCGTGAGGACAAGGAGATTAGAAAGAACTTCTCAGCTTCTATGACCCCTCAGCAGAACTGGGTAGATGAAAGAATGATCCGAACCTTAGGGGAAGCTGCTAGAGCCCTGCTTGTTTAGTATTCACTTCCAAAATACTTTTCGGCTGAAGCGGTTAACACAGCTTGTTATGTGTTGAATAAGGTGAATGTTAGATCCAAATTTGATAAGACACCATATGAGATCCTTAAGGGTAGAACACACAATCTTTCCCACCTTCATGTCTTTGGTTGTAAGGTTTTCATTCACAACAATGGGAATTCTCACTTAGAAAATTTATGGTGTTCTTAGGATATTCTAGTGTTGGGAAGTCTTTTAGGGTGTTTAATAAGAGAAATTTAGTAGTGGAAGAGACTACTCATGTAGTGTTTGATGAATCTAATCCTAGAAAGCCTAGAGTTGAGGATGATGATGATGTTGGAGAGATCACCACGGGAGTAGAAAATTTAGAGAAGAGGGTAGAGCACTAGAACACTGAAGGAGCAGGAGATGTTACCCAAGGAGTAGAAAATGTAGATATAGAGGAAAGGGTTCATTTACTTTGCCTAGAGATTGGAGATACTCTTTGAGTCACCTTAAAGATTTGATTTTAAGAGATCCTTCTAACGGAGTTAGGACTAGACATGGACTTAGGAAGGAAGTGAACCACTCTTCCTTTATCTCAACGACTGAACCCACCAACATAAACCAAGCCCATTCTGATGAGCTTTGGATCTTAGCCTTGCAAGAGGAGTTGAACCAATTTGTTAGGAATGAGGTTTAGGAGCTTGTAGAAAGACATAAGGGACAAAGTATTGTTCGAACCAAGTGGGTCTTTAAGAAAAAGGTGAATTATTCTGGAGTGGTGGGTTGGAATAAGGCAAGATTAGTGGCTAAGGGGCATAACCAAATAGAAGGGATAGATTTTGAGGAGACTTTTGCCCTTATAGCTAGATTGGAAGCCATTAGAGTGCTATTAGCCTTTGCTTGTTATAAGGGATTTAAACTTTTCCAAATAGACGTTAAGAGTGCATTTTTAAATGGGGAAATAAAAGATGATGTTTTTGTAGAATAACCCCAAGTTTTTGAGAGTTTTAAATTTTCAAATAATTTTTTCAAATTTAAAAAGGCCTTATATGGATTAAAGCAGACACCCAGAGCTTGGTATGAGAGGCTTAACACATTCTTACTAGAAAGGGAGTTTGTTAAGGGGAGCGTAGACACCACCCTTTCCTGAGGAATGTAGGATATGATTTACTCATTATTCAGATCTATGTCGGTGATATACTTTTTGGATCTTCTAATAAAAGGCTCTGTGATGATTTTTCTAAAATAATGAGTAAGGAGTTTGAGATGAGTATGATGGGAGAGTTGTCCTATTTTTTGGGGTTTAGTATAAAATAAATGGATTATGGATCCTTCATGAATCAATCAAAATACATAAAGGATATCTTGAAGAAGTATAAAATGGACAAAGCCAAGCTAATTAATACTCCAATGACCTCAGGAATTCAGTTGGACAAAGACCCAAATGGAAAATCAATTGATCAGAAGAAGTACAAAGGGATGATTGGATATTTACTTTACGTGGCTACTAGCCAACCTGATATCATGTTTAGCGTTTGTCTCTGTGCTAGATTTCAAGCTGATCCTAAGGAATCCCACCAGACTGTTGTTAAGAGAATTCTTAGATACCTTTTAGGGACCCAAAACTTAGGAATCTGGTACCCTAGGCAAAACACTTCTTTTGAGATTATTGGATATTCTGATTCTGATTTTGCAGGATGTAAGGTGGATAGAAAAAGTACTTCTTGAACTTATCAATTCATAGGACAGTCTTTAGTCTCTTGGTCGAGCAGAAAGCAAAACTCTGTTGCTCTTTCTACTACTAAATCTAAGTACATTACTTTAGGAGAGTGTGTGGCCCAAGTCCTTTGGTTAAAAAAGTAAGTACTGGATTTATGATAACCTGTAGGCACCATCTCAGTACTTTGTGACAATACTAGTGCCATTTGCATTTCTAAGAATCCTATCTAATATTTAAGGACTAAGAACATTGATATAATGCATCACTTTATTAGAGACAATATGACTAAGGGAGACATTATGTTACACCATGTGGCGACTGAGAATTATCTGGCTGACTTATTTACTAAACCACTGGCCTTCGACACATTCAACACTTTAAGGAACAGATTGGGTGAGAATGACATTAATGCATGAACTTGATTTTTACTAATTTTTTATCTGTTATCTGCTAATTACTTTGCTTTATTTTTTATTAGTATTTTAGTTATTTATTTTTTTCTTTTCTTTTGGTAGTTTATTTTTCATATGCCTTAATTTATTTTTTTTAATCATCACTGAATTGATATCTTAAACCTTATTTTTTAAAAAAAAAAAATTTATAGTCAATGTTTTACATCTCTTAATCTGCTAAAGGGTAAAATACAATTTATTGTGTCTCTTTCTCTAACCTATTTTGGTGGTGAAATTTTCTTTTCTAAATAAAAGTCTATCTAAAATTAACAACTGGATTTTGCAATTGAGATATTTTCTACCTTGCTACAGTAATTTAGATTATATTTATAATAATCAAAGTTTTTTTTTTACTTCAAGATTTCTCGTTATCCTGTCAATGCATCTCTTATATGATTTTTTATTCTGTTTTATGGTTTAATATTCCTTATATTAGTGAGTGAGTTTTTGCTTCTCTAATATCTAGAAGATATACTCCCAACTAAGAATATTTAAAAGTTTTTAGAAAAGAATCTAGCTTGCAAAAAAAAGTAGCCAATGATGCCAAAACAAAAAGATGCGCAATGATGCCAGATTGAATATATATATATATATCAAAAGTCAAAAGATGTGCAAAGTGCGCCATTCAATGGGAAAAAGGCATAAAATGAGCCCATAAAAAAGCAAGCTATAATCCTTTCTTCCAACTCTTAAAACTTAGAAGATTTCATATATCACTTGAGATTTTCAAGGACTTAATTTTGAATTTTATGATTGTAACAAACTACTTTGATACATTATTCTATAAATTTTTTTTCTGAAACCAAGTCTTGATCGGATATCTTTTTCTTATCCAATTAATTTTTTTTAGTTAGTCCTTTTGACTTTAAAAGATGAAATTACCCTAAAAAAAGTCCGTGCTTAGGGTTAACTTGATCAGGTATTTTACCATTTTTGAATTTTTGATGTTGTTAACTCAATAACTTATAAATTTTTAAAATCAATCACATGGAGACTATATCATGTTCATGCTTTGATTTAAAAAAAAAGAACTATTTCTTTGCTAGTTTTTATACCTTTTTGTGTTTTATCGTTGTTATTTTTAGTTGATTTAATTATTTTTGGGCCATCTCTGATCATCTCCATTCTTCCTCTGATTTCAATTTTTTTATCACATCGACCTGGAAGATATTTATATCGGCTTTGCCGATATACTCATCATTCTTCAAAAACTCCATCAGTTGAAATTTTTGACTTTTCTAAACTTCATCATCGTAGACAATCCGTTATCGTCCTGGATGATATGATCGTCCTCTCTTACAATCATCTTGAATATTCTGACCGATACATTTTCATCACGAAAGATGCATTTATTGGTAATTGTCCCGTCCGATACACCTATTCATCCTGGACGATACACACGTTAGCCTGTTTAAAATCTATAAATTCACCCGAGACGATCAATTTTTTGACAATTGCCCCGGACGATCCACCTGTTCTGCCTGGCCGATACATGTAGCCCTTGATTTAAACGCTTTAAATTTGGCCAGTACGATCCTTTATTGGACATCATCCTGGACAATCCATCGAATCGGCCCAAACGATCTGCTTTTTCAATGGTCATCCGGCTTGACTCCTCAAGATGATCGCCTATGTCTTATCATCCAGACTTATATCTGATCGGCCCAGACGATCGGAATACCATTTTGACCAATCGGCCTATACGCAATAATTAAACCATATAAACTTGGAAAATCCTGAGAACAGCCTGGCCGATCCTTTAAATTCAGAGCCTTCCAGCCATTTTCTTCACTCAAGCTTTCTCAAACTCCTTGTATTCTTGCTCTAGTGCTCTACTTTCTAAAAATGGCTGGAGGGAAATGCTCTTGTCACACATCCAAAACTTTCTCGAGGGCCATACTAGACCCTCATTTCCTGGGAGGTGGATACTCAAGCCGCCAACCAGCGCTACAAGGAGGCTGGAATCACAGTCTCCCGAACCATTAATCTAGATTATCTCTTTTATCCAGTACATAACTTATTTGGTCATGCCTCATTATGCTTTATTTTGACTCTGGCTGTCCCCTTCAATTCAAAAATTCTGTATGAATTCTTCTCAAGCCTTAGAATTAAATCTTCCTACACTTCTCTTGCCTCATATTTGAATTGAAGCCACATCAAGATCACATATCAGGATTTCAAAGAACTTCTACAACTTTCCACCATAAGGGACAAACTCCATACCCTGTGTTTTGATCCTGATTTTGATTGGGCTCCGACCAATCACATCCTTCGAAACACCACAGCCAACTTTCATGTTAGAGAGATTAGCTTTTTACTCAAAGATGTTAGGACTGTTCAACATGTCCTTTGCACCTCTATAATCCCAAAGGCTGGTGATAATGTCCACATTACTCCTCTTCTTTCAATCACCACTTTTTTCATTCTAGCCCATCGCAAATTCAATGCAACCGACTTGATCTTTCGCTTTATTGATAACTTGACTACAATTTGAGATCCAGGTCATAGGAGGAAGCCAAATCTTTCCCTAGCATATATCATTACATATGTTCTAGAAATAAAATATAACCTCCAATATCCTGCTCTAGTAGATCTCCTCACTGCATTCTACTCCAACATTTCCTTTCAAACTCTTCAAAGTACTCATCTCCACCCGAGGGATGGGAAAGCTCAGGCAGGGAAAGAGGAGGCTCTTGCACCTACTCCTTCACCTATTCCAACACTTATCCCGCTCTGCCAGCACTCTCAGCTGGATCAGTTGGTGGAGTGCTTTCACCAGTGGGAGGCCTGATTTGACACTTACGTTTCTTCAAAAGAACAGCAACATGCTGAGGACATAGCCCGCTACAAGCAGCATTACGAGGAGGACTTAGCCCATTTTGACGCATTTGTGCTCACCAGCAGCAGCAGCATGACGAGGACATAGCCTGGTTTTGTGCTCTGTTTACTAAACTGGCTAGTTACTTTCAGCAGCCTCGAACACCACCTCCACCTTTAGATGATCAGGGCCTATCATTTTTCAAGTCTTTCTTTTGTTGTAATTTATTTCTATTTTTTTATTTCTATTTTCTATTTTACTTTTCCCTCTTCTTTTTTTGATGTCAAAAGGGGATGTGATTTATTATACTACTAGTTGCTTTGTACTTTGATTATGCTAGTTACTTTGTGCTTTGATTATCATAGTTAACTTGTGTTCTTTTCTTTCACACTGTCTTCATTAAACTGACTGAACTCTTAAGAATTTTTCTTGCGTGTTTACCATCATAAAAAAGGGGGAGATTGTTGCGTATCTATTTTTTATAAATAGAATTTTGATGATTGAAAACACTTCTGTTTTACTTCGACTGCCTTGCCAACTAACATTTCAGGACCACAGGATCGAGATTGCAAGTTGAACAAGGTCAAGATTGGGTAGATTAGGTTGAGTCAGTCTGTAATGTACTTTTTTCCTTTCTTGAGTCAAATGTAATCTTTATGGTGCCTGATGCTAAGTAACCTTGCACACACACCTGAGTGAATTTTTTTTTTGTCTAAACTTAGAGTTCTTTATTTTGAGTACATCGGCAGGATGATCCAAATATCATCCTGGATGATCCGTTAAAAAAAGAAACTCTGATTAGGGCATCCTAGTTAAGGCATCCATCATTAAGCTGATCAGCCTAGACGATTTTGTATCGGGCGAGACAAAAGGCTCAAATCAGAATGAATCAGCCACTATGATCTATTTAGGTATTATTTATTTTAGGAGATCATCCAGGATGATATCCTATCTGCCTGGGCGATACAGCAAAATTATGCCTAAATTAATATGGTAATTATTGAAAGCAATTAAGGTTGTTTGCACGATCACATTGTCTGGGCCGATCCTAGGATCGGCCTGGATGATGGCATGCATGGATGATTTACATCAGCCTACTTCAATTTAGGGTTATGTCTAGGATGATTAGGCTCAAATTTGAACTAATAGGCCAGGGCGATATCTTATTGGCTAGGACGATGAAACCAAAATTACTCTAATCATCCTAAACCGATTGGGCTGATTGACCAAAATTTACACTAATTAGCCAGACGGATACCTCTATCGGCCTAGATGATAAAGTCAGTTTATATAAAATAAGAGCTATTTAGAAGCTCTTCTATTTAAGAGCTCTTGTTCTTCACTTTATAAGACCTTGAGTGCTGCTGTCTTGACCTGATAGAGTCTAGGGAGAAGGAGGGAGAGAGAGAGAGATAGAGAGAGAGGAACTTGTGAGGGGGCCCTTGTGTGAGGGTTCACAAAGGTTTCTCCAAGCAAGGTTCCAAGTCATCTTCTTCATTCTTCGTCCTTCGTCCTTAGGAGGTTCTTGGGAGGTCTACTTCAGCAAACGGTCTGGGTTCTCTACCCGCTTCAGGAGGAAGCAAAAGAAGTCGGTTCTCTGCCACACTGGGGTAGGTGAAAAAGAGTGTTGTAAAGGATTCTCCACCTAGCTGTGCGAGCTTAAGGAGAGACACTTAGTGCAATACTCAGAGGGTGTCTTCTAGGAGTTGACGTAAGTTAAGGTTTGACGGAACCACTATAAATCTTCTGTGATCTTTCTTCGTTTTACCTTTGTATTTATTTTTTTGCACATTAATTTCTATATGGTGATATTGGTTCAATATTTATTTGTTCTTTTCTTAAAAAAAATTTAAAATATCAATTCACCCCCCCTCTTGGTTAGCCTCGGGCTAGTTCTTAAGGGCTTAACATCCCTAACAAACTTTCAAATTTAACCATAATTAAACCTCTAATCATAGGATCAACTTAGGCATTATTTGTATTTATCACCTGGATGATCCATATCATCTGGGATGATTAGAAAAAAATAAATATAAAAATCTTGCCTAAATTAGCATTGACGGATATTTTCCAAGATCATAAAGGATCGTCCTGGACGATCCAAAATATTCTAGTACGTTTAGCACAAAACTTGATCTTCTGGATTTGATTAGATCTCACTCCCTTGAGTATGTGTGTTTATGGTCACCAAGAAAGAATACACCCTTACAAGACTTGACTCAAGAGATCAGAATTACATCAATGAATATTGAAGATCCTTTTACAACATAATATTATTCAACCCAATCTTAAGCTTTGATTCTTTGTTTGATGTTGCATGATATTTCTAAAATATTAGTATACACACAAATAAACATATATTACAAATACAAGTAGACAATAGAAAGTGAGCCATAATATTTGTTATCATAAAAACTTAAACTCATAAGCTCGAGTTTCAATAATTTTCCCCTTTTTTATGATGACAAATATTACTGGTTGAATTTGTAAAATTAAAAATATTTTCTCCTAATTCCCCTCTCACTAGAATAAAAATTTAAAAATAGGGGAACATAAAATTTTTATTGTTTTTTTCTTTTTTTTTTTAAGAAAACATGTATAAATATATCATTACATTCTCCCCCTTTTACATTATCAAAAAAAGGGTGGAACAAACAAACAAATAAAAAACAAAATGATCTCTGATCTAGGAAAAAAAATAGAATATTCTTAAAATGAGAAAGTTACCTCTTGATTTTATTCAAAAACTTAGTAAGGAATGGTTTGACAATGTATAGTCAAAAAAAGATTAGAAATTTAGAAATCATTAATCCAAGCTCAAGTTCTTTTAAAGGCTAAAAAACTTTTTAATCAAATATCTAAAACAATGAACAAATTAGAAAAAAAACTAATTTTTTCAAGACTCCTTTCATAAAATATGTCAAATAGAAAATTAGTGCAAAAATTGGTGAATCAGGCATCATGATTTTTAAGCTCAAGTATAAAAAATATCAAGGGTTTTCTTAAGCTTTAAGAAGTACAAGAAAGGTAAGAATTACTTTTTGTGGGCTCATTTTATGCCTCATGTCAATTTTTTAGCACACTTTGAGCATATTTTTCTTATTTATACACTTTTCTGTATCTTTCTCAAATTGGCGTCATTGTGCATCTTTTGATTTGGCTTCATTAGCCACTTTTTTGATTTGACGTCATTGTCAAATTTTTTTTAAATTAAATATGCTACCTTTTTGAAATTTTAAAAATAAAAGTAAACCCATTCTATTGATAAAATGAACTACTTGATTAGGAAAATTATGAGGTAGATTCAACAACTTGCAAAAGATCCCTATGCGATAAACATAATGTAGGGAGATGAAAAAGATCAGTTTCAAAGTTCAATTTATAATATGATGAAGATTTTGAATCAAAAGTAAAATTATCTCTTTAAGAAAAGAGATAGAGAGACAAAATCATGAGTTTCCTTCCTTTGACTGTTTTTAGAGAAGTCAACCACAACTTACATAAGAATTCAAGAAAAATAGTAGGTAGATTTTTTATTTTTAGAAAGGTGAACGTGCGTGTTGATCAAAGAGAAATTCACAAAAAAAGAAAAAAATAAGGACAAGTTTTAAACTATAATGTAAAATAAAAAGAATGAAAAATAAATAAATAATTAAAAAAGAAACGACATAAAACAAATGAAAAACAGCGAACAACAATAAACAAATAAACACACAAATAAGAGTTTAAGCATAATCTTACTCCTAATCTAATGATTCAGAAGCTAGTTCTACCCAAGAGATTTTTTGTTATTCATTGTTTTCCATTTTTATAATTTGCTTAGCTTTACCCTTTTCTTTTGTAGGAATAGTTCTCAAATTAGGGTACTTATTTTTCATATGTCCAGGCTTCCTACAACCAAAATAAATAACATCAGAAGAGATATTAACATTCTTAACATTTTTACCCTTATTCCACTTTTGTTGATGCTTATGCTTTGGTGAGCTTTTAATTTGCTTGATAAGTCATTACTTTTATCACAAACTAAGCCACTTTTCTTCAAGTCTTCAACGTTTAGCAATATCATCTCACCTGTATCCAAAAGTCTTTGACCCAAACTTTGCTCGTAGGCAATGAGTGAGCCAATCAAATTATCAATAGAATATTCATTCAAATTTTTTTATTCATAAATAACAACAACTTTGGCATCAAATTTGTCAAGTAAATAATGTAGAACTTTATTGACTTTTTCAAAGTTTGAAAATTTTTTACCTAAAGCATTTAATACACAATTTGAATAAATCTAGTTTACATGTCTAAGATCGACTCATAAGGTTTCATGCAAAATAATAAATTATCACGCATTAAAATATTTAATCTGGATTGCTTGATTTCACTAGTGCCTTCATATATAGAGTGTAATTTATCCCAAATTTCCTTGCCAGTAGTGCACCTTGAAACAACCATAAAATATTCAGAATTTAGACCACTGAAAAAATAATTCAATGATTTAGCTTCTAATTGAGCATTGATTTGTTCTTCTCTACTCCACTGATTAAAAAGAATATCAGTTTTGATTCCATCTAAAATATGTGATGGTACAGAATAACCAGTTAAAATCATTTGCCATATTCAGAAATTAATTGATTGCAAAAAAGTAGACATGCAAATTTTCCAAAAATCAAAAGTAATATTTTCAAATAATGGTGGTCTGGTGATTGAATAATCTTTCAAAATATTATAATTACAAAAATTAGCCATGGATCACAATTTAAAAGTTTTCAAAAATTTATTTTTATGAATCCCACTCTGATACCACTTGAAAGTTTGTTAGGGATGTTATGCCCATATGAACTAGTCCCGAGGCTAACCAAGGAGGGTGAATTTATATTTTAAAAATCTTTTAATTAAAAACACAATCATATCCAAAACCAAATTTCACCACAAAGAAAATCAAAGTGCTGAAATTAAATATAAAAAAAATAAAGGAAAGAACACACCACATTTATAGTGGTTCGATCAAACCTTGACCTACGTCCACTCCTCGAAGGCACCCTTCGAGTATTTCACTAAACTCAGTGTCTCTCATTTAGCCCCCACAGCTAGGAGGAGAAGCTCTTACAAAATCACTTACACCTTCCCCGGTGCGGTGGAGTAGCTGGGCCGTTTGACATGAAAGAGATCTTCTTTCCAAAACATCTCTCAAGATAAGCCTTGAATTTGATGGTACTAAGGTGCAAGCTTGCCGAAGGAACCGTATGGAACCCCCTCCACACTACCTTGAAACCCCCTCCAAGGATCTTCTCCCTCCCTCAAACTCAACCCTTTCCTCTCTACCTTTCAAGCCCTCTCTTCAAGTTTCCTCTAGAAGAATGAATCTTCAATGGCTTCCAAAGACACTCTTCATGAGAAAGTAAGAGGTCTTTAAACCCGTACGATATAAATAAAAAGAGAGCTTACAAAAACCCTAAAAACTCAATTTTCGCACCAAATATCATCCAGGACAATTGCAGGATCGTCCCGTATGATGAGCTTAAAACGAGGGCTTTAGAAAACCCTAAAAACTCAATTTTGACACCTAGAATCATCCCAGATGATCATAGGATCATTCAGGATGATGTGCAAAATTTGACCTGATAGTCCAAGACGATATTAGGATAGTCCAGGACGATTAGTACAAAATTATATAGATCATCCAAGACGATATTATTGATCGTCCAGGATGATTAGAAGAAAAATTATGATATTTTGGCTTGGATGATTTAGGAAAACAAAGTATCTCGACAAATATCGTCCAGTACTATATACAGATCATCCAGGATTATTAGATTGAAAAATTTATTAATAATTAATCCCCTAATCACAGGATCAATTTAGGCATGATTTGTATTGATTGTCCTGGATGATCAAGATCATCTGGCGTGATTAGAACAATAATTAAATCTTAAAATTGTGCCTAAATTAGCATTGGCGGCTATTTTCCAAGATCATAAACGATCATCCTTGATGATCCAAAATTTTTCAGTACGATTAGTTCAAAACTTGATCTTATGGATTTGAATAGATCTCACTCCATTGAGTGTGTGTGTGCATGGTCAACAAGAAAGCATACACCCTTACAAGACTTGACTCAAGAAAAAAAAATTACATCAATGAATATTCCAGACCCTTTTACAACATAACATTATTCAACCCAATCTTGAGCTCTAGTTCTTTGTTTGATGTTGCATGGTATTCTTGAAATTTTAGTATACACACAAACAAAAAAATTTTACAAATAAAAGTAGACAATAGAAAGTGAGTCATAATATTTGTTATCATAAAAAACATAAACTCATAAGCTCGAGTTACAACAACTCGGTAAATAAAGTGGTAGCTAAGGTCCTTTTGAATAGATTATCTTCTATCATTCATAAATTGGTTTCTGAAGAATAAGCTGCTTTTGTGAAAAGAAGATTGCTATTTTATCATGTTCTTGTAGCTCATGAAGTTTTCCATAAGCTTCAATTTTCTAGAACCAATAAAGGGCTAGTTTCTTTCAAAATAGACATGGAGCAAGCTTATGATTCAATGGGGTGGTCTACTTCGGAAAAAGTACTAGATTACTTTTGATTTCCAATAAAATTTTCCAAATTTATATTGGAATGTGTTCAAGATCCATCCTTTTCTTTGTCGATTAATGGGAAACTCATGGATTGGATCAATGCTTCTAGTGGATTTCATCCAGGTTGTCCTCTATCACCATTTCTTTTCATTCTATGCTCACAACTTATAATGAATGCTTTTTCTCAAAGTAGTAATAACATAGGGATTCTTGTGAATCCTCGTGGGCATAGAATATCACATTTTCTATATGCAGAAAATGTGGTTATTTTTTCAGAAGCAAGTTTAAAGTCAGCTAAAGAAGTGAAGGCCATTTTGATGACTTTGTGATTAGACATGGTTAAATATTAATGACAGCAAGTCTTATATTTTATTTGGAAATTCAATTAGGAGTAGGAAGAAGGCCTTTTCCAAAATCATGGGATTCAAGACAATCAAAGAAATGAAATATTTGGGAATCAAAAATGCGTTGAGAAGATTAGTTAAATCAGATTATTAATTCATCATAGATGAGGCATTAGGGATGTTGAACATTTGGGGAGGTAAAATATTTTACTTAGCGGGAAGAATTACTTTAGTTAAATTGGTGTTGCTCACCCTCCCTAATTTTCATTCTACTTTATCATGGGTACCTAATGGTATACTTGATGAGGTAGATAAGCTTTGTAGAGGCTTTATTTGGAGAAAAACCATGGAATTCATTATATAAAATGAGAGATGATATGCAAACTGATTACTTGTGGTGGTAGAAGTCTCTATGCTTACTCAAACAAAGTAGGCCCTTTGAGGACCAAACTAGCTTGGAATTACATCCAGAACTCAAAATCTATATTACACAAAGCATTGTATCCAAAATATGGATCTCTTTATAACGATGACTGTTGAAGATCTGCTGGGTCAACTGTTTGGAGGTTGATTTGTGATGGTGCCAAATTTCTAAAACCGATTATCAGATGAAGCATAATTGATCAGAAATCAATTTATGTATATGAAGACACCTGGATTATGGACAAGAGTCTTAATAGATGGAGAAATTTTGTAATTCCTCAAAGCAAAACTTTTTCAAAAGTTGAGTTTTATCTTTAAAGGAAGATGAGATGCGAATAAATTGGGGGAAGCCTACGGGACTGAGCTCGTGGAATTGATATGAAAAGTCCATATTAAACCTGATCTAATGGAAGATAGAATGGAGCTCATTTAGAACATTTTTGGAAAGTCTATCTCTGTTATGGCTACTGATGTGCTAGAGAAAAAAGATGAGATTTAAATATTGGAAATGGATCAGAAAAGCTGTTGTAAACCCGAGAACAGAAAATTTTTTGTGGAGATTATTCCATATAGCTATCCCTACTAACTAGTTTTTAACATATAGAATATTGCAAAATTACATTAGATGTCCAAGAGATTGTGATGAAATTGAAGATGTTGAACATGTTGCTAACAACTACAAAAAATTGAAGGATGTTGTCAAAGTTGTAAACCGATGGGGATTTCAAATTGTAGATTTTGAATCCTTCAATAGTTACCGCAGATGGATGAGCTCGCAAACTTCTTGGTTAGTAAATTTATATATCAACACCATTTTTCTTTCATGTAAAGCTAGGAATGAGGGAATTCATAATGATATTGAGGGGAATTCACTAAGTATACCAGCTAATGCTATTAATTATGCTGCTAACTTAGCAAAATAATTTATAAATATCTCGGGTAGTTTGGATGTCAATCAGTAAATGCTGTTGGAAAATAGTTGGCACTTTCCTCCACCTGATTGGATTAAAGTCAACGTAGATGCTTCTCTTTTACACTCAAATAAAGCAAGAATTGGTGGAGTTTTTCGAGACAACAAGGGAAGCTTTCTGGTTTGCAGACCGTTTTACAACAAAACATTATTCAACCCAATCTTGAGCTCTGGTTCTTTGTTTGATGTTGCATGGTATTCTTGAAACTAAAACAAACAAACATATATTACAAATATAAGTAAACAATAGATAGTGAGTCATAATATTTGTTATCATAAAAAATATAAACTCATAAGCTCGAGTTGCAACAACTCGGTATATAAAGTGGAAGCTAAGGTCCTTTTGAATAGATTGTCTCCTATCATTCATAAATTGGTTTCTGAAGAACAAGTGGCTTTTGTGAAAAGAAGATTGCTATTTGATCATGTTCTTATAGCTCATGAAGTTTTCCATAAGCTTCAAACTTCTAGAACCAATAAAGGGCTAGTTTCTTTCAATATAGACATGGAGCAAGCTTATGATTCAATGAGATGGTCTACTTTGGAAAAAGCACTAGATTACCTTTAGTTTCCAATAAAATTTTCCAAATTGTTATTGGAATGTGTACAAGATCCATCCTTTTCTTTGTCGATTAATGGAAACCTCATGGATTGGATCAATGCTTCTAGTGTATTTTATCCAGATTGTCCTCTATCACCATTTCTTTTCATTCTATGCGCACAACATATAATGAATGATTTTTCTCTAAGTTGTAATAACATAGGGATTCAGGTGAATCCTCGTGGGAATAGAATATCACATTTGCTATATGCAGACAATGTGGTTATTTTTTCAAAAGCAAGTTTAAAGTCAGTTAAAGAAGTGAAGGCCATTTTGATCAACTTTTGGGATTAGACAGATCTTAAGATTAATGACAGTAAGTCTTATATTTTATTTGGAAATTCAATTAGGAGTAGGAAGAAGGACTTTTCCAAAATCATGGAATTCAATACAGTAAAAGAAATGAAATACTTGGGAATCAAAAATGCATTGAGAAGATTAGTTAAATTTGATTTTTAATTCATCATAGATGAGGCATTAAGGATGTTCAACATTTGGGGAGGTAAATTGTTATCCTTAACGAGAAGAATTACTTTATTTAAATTGGTGTTGCTCACCTTCCCTAATTTTCATTCTACTTTATCATGTGTAACTAAAGGTATTGATGAGGTAGATAAGCTTTGTAGAGGCTTTATTTGGAGCAAAACCATGGAATTCGTTCTGTAAAATGAGAGATAATCTTCAAACTGATTACTTGTGGTGGTAGAAGTCTCAATGCTTACTCAAACAAAGTAGGCCTTTTGAGGGCAAAACTATCTTGGAATTACATCCTGAACTCAAAATCTATATTACACATAGCATTGTATCCAAAATATGGATCTCTTTATAATGATGACTGTTCAAAATCTATGGGGTCAACTGCTTGGAGGCTGATCTGTGATGGTGACAAATTTTTAAAATCGATTATCAGATGGAGCATAATTAATGGGAAATCAATTTATGTATATGAAGACACCTAGATTATGGACAAGAGTCTTAACAGATGAACAACATTTGTAATTCTTCAAAGCAACACTTTTTCAATAATTGAGAGTTTTATCTTTGAAGGAAAAAGGGATGTGAATAAATTGGGGGAAGCCTACGGAATTAAGCTGGTGGAATTTATATGCAAAGTCCAGATTAAACCTGATCTATTGGAAGATAGAATGGAGCTCATTTACAACATTTTTGGAATGTCTATCTCTGCTATGGCTTCTGAAGTGCTAGAGAAAAAAGATGAGATAGACCTTAAATATTGGAAATTGATCAAAAAATCTGCTGTAAACCCGAGAACAAAATTTTTTTTGTGGAGATTATTCCATAAAGCTATCCCTACTAACTAGTTTTTAACATATAGAAGATTGCAAAATTACAATAGATGTCCAAGAGATTGTGATGAAATAGAAGATGTTAAACATGTTGCTATCAACTGAAAAAAATTGAAGGATATTGTCAAAGTTGTAAACTGATGGGGATTTTAAATTGTAGATTTTGAGTCCTTCAATAGCTGCTGCAGATGGATGAGCTCCCAAAATTCTTGGTTAGTAAATTTATATAGCAACATCTTTTTTATTTCATGGAAAGCAAGGAATGAGTGAATTCATAATGAAAGTGAGGGGAATTCACTGAGTATACCAGCTAATGCTATTAATTATGCTGCTAACTTTGCAAAATCATTTATAAATTTCTCAGGTGGTTTGGATGTCAATCAGTAAATGCTGTTGGAAAATAGTTAGTGTTTGAATAGTTGCTATTTGAATGATTTATAAT
>NW_021318712.1:253764-259379 GCF_001605985.2 Dendrobium catenatum
AAACATATCAAAAGTTACGCGGTAAAAATTGAACCAAGCGGAAAATACGGACGAAATTTGTTAACAAAAATAAAATCCGGACAGAAAATTCGTTCAACTTGCACCGTTCTGAAAATTGAGAAAGGAGGAATGTGCCTTACCTCGAGTCGGTCAACTTCTTTAACTACAGCAACAGACCAAAACGGTCCGGAGTCGCCCAAAAATCACTTTTCCTTCTTTTTCCTTCATTTTTCTCTCTCCTGGACTTTTCTCTCTCTTCGAAATATCTCATTTCTATATATATCCAGACTGATCGTCCTGGACGATCGTGACGATCGTCCCGGGACGATCTGACTCTGGACAAATTCGTCCAGACGAGATTTAATTAACTTCCCCGGCGACCGGTCCTCGGGAGCATTTTCGTCAAAATTTCGTCCAGACAAACTGCTCAACTTTTCACAATTCTGACCCAACCTGTACCGATCGTCCCGGGACTATCTAACTTCGTCCCGGACGATCCTGGGGCAAAGCGATCTTCACACTTAAGGCTTGTTGTGAGGTTGAATCGGAGGCATTGATGGGAGTTACGACTGTGAGGTGGAGCACTGGCTGTTTTGCAAAGTGAGAGAAGCGATCAGGCAGTGGATTCGATTGGGTAGAGGGCTTGTGGCTAGGGGTTGAAGCAGGTTGGAGCCAAGAGGAAGAGAGACTGGATTTGGAGGCTTGCAACTAGATGTATTGGTGGGCTGGCTAGGGCTTGCAAACAAGGCAGGAAGGCTTAGGTGGTTCGGCTATAGAAGATGGGAGCTGGCTTGGCTTTGAAGGTCGGTCAAGTGTGTAGAGGGAGGATCAGAGCAGTGGTTGGAGACAAAAGTCGTGAGGTGCTTGTGTGTGGGATGAAGAGAAAAAATACATCTATTCCGTTCTCTCTCATTTTAACAACGCAAGCAGGACGTCAAGTCATGGGGGCATTATTGTGGAGCACGACATTGACGTCAAATAGGAGGATACACGAGATTTGAGATGGATCTATGTCTTATGACATGCAGAGTTCAACGTGGCGCCGAAGTACAAAAGATTTGTGTATTATATTAATTTTTTCTTTCCTTCTTTTTGCATTCGTGTTGTAGGTCAACATTAGCATACATACTTGATATCAAATATAATGTTGGAGTTGATATATTGTATTAGGCTTTGTCCTTCAATTGATTCACATCATAACTCGCTAATGAAATTTCTTAGCTTGAACAATTAATTCTTTGTTTCGCACTTCAATTTTAAGTGAACATTTTTTTCTTGCCTTGCAATATTTGTAGTAGTGCCTGTGGCAATCTTCTTAGCAATTTTTTATTGAACCATTTCCACAATCATCTTCTTTGAATGGATTTATGCCATGAATGAAAATAAAATAACTACCAAAAGATTATCGAATGTTTCTAAACAACTAACAAACCTATCACTATATGCCTTTTTCTTTTAAATGAACATGTCATGTTGGTCTTTTTTTTTAATATTTGGAAAGATCAAAAGATTAACCAGACATCATATTTTATTAATTTGGAATTCTTCATGATTCTTTGAACTCACTAGTTTTAGTATTCTGCATGGTTACTTTTGTCATAACATTTCTTCTATTATTGGATGGTTTTGTACTAAATGATCAGAAAGGTATGCAAAATATGTGCTTGGGCGATTACTGCCATATTTTGAAGCCTAGGGTCTTCTTTGGAGGTGCATTTTTATGGCTTGCAAGTGTCTCTTTAGGAATTATTTACTATTTGGCACTTCAAAAACCCAAAAGTTCACATCCATGGGATCCTCCACATAATCAGAGGATTGCTTTAGTACAACCCCATATTCCTCTTCGGACATAAAATCCATTCTTTGTGCACGACGATACATACAACATGCAACAAGTTTGGAACAAAATTTTTGAGTTTACAGAAGATCAAAACAATATCTTTATAAACATGTCTATAGAATTGAAAATATTTATAAATTTTGTGATGTTTGTAGAAGACCAGAAGATCATAATTCTTTGAATAAACACTGTATAGGGATTTTATGTGATGTTTTATTTATAATAAAACATTCTTTTGTTGTAGGGGAAATGGTAGTATTGGGTCTTACTATGTTTTGTGCATTTTTGTGGGTTGTATTTACGAAATCTAATAGTTTAGTAGTTGTTCATTTCAATATATCTATTATGATATTGCATTATTAGTAGAAGATAACTGATTGTTAGTCAGATTTAGATAAAATTATATTATGAGTTAGATGATATTGAATCAAATATAGCATGATTAGTTGAATTTTATTATTTAATAAATGTTTAGTTAAGAAAAAGATAATTTAATGATGATTAATTTTTTATTTGATGATTTATTTTGTGTTATTTTATTAATTTTAAAAGTTATTTATATTTTTATATGTATTTGTGAAATGAAAATATCAAATAAATAGTTTTGAACTTTTTTTATAAATATTTATATTTTTATCCAATAATTAAATTTTCATTTAGCTTGTGTTCATTTTTAAATAGTTAGAAAATATTAAATTTAATTTTTTTTAACTCATAAAAAATAAAATAATTTATTAATAAAATTTTTAAATACAATAAAAAATTAAGTATAAAATTTAACAACTAACAATATAATATCTTACATTATAAATAACAAGTTCATTATTAAAAAATAAAATAAAATTTGCAATCAATAATCTTCAACATGTATCTTTTCTCCATGTTGTACTATCAACAACAAATTAAAAAGTTAATAATCTTCAACATGTATCTTTTCTCCATGTTGCACTATCAACAACAAATTAAAAAGTTATGCAAATTGGTTAATGCTGAGATTGCATTCTTCAAATTTCATATCAAACAAATAAGATAAGAAGAAAGAAGCTTGCTTATGTATAAATTTAACGACATGCATAACAAAATATGAAAAGTAGAATATATTTATATATTAAGGAACCACAAAGTGATACAATGACATTGCATTCTTCACATTTCATATCAAACAAATAAGGTAAAGAAAGAAGTTTGCTTATGTATCAAGGGACAATAAGGATATAAGGAATGTGAGCAATCTTGTGCCGATCGGAGCCTCCATCCTCTCGATAGCGCTCCTTTAACTCTGGATGACATTGCCCAATTGTTAGATCTTGTAAATTGGGAGGAAGGTTCGGTAATTCCCGAAGCATAGGAGCCAGACAAATATTTAGACAGTGAAGTGAAGATAAGCTTTCCAAGGATGAAGGGAGAGACTCTAAGGATTTCAGCCTTAAAAATCGCAGCTGAGAAAGAGAAGACCTAACTTTCAGAAACCACTGCTCCGCCTCATTTGGAAATGAAATCAGCTCATCATTCCACGAAATAGTCAGCTTTTTTAAGGAGGCGATACTTCTCAATGGCTCCATTAGCAACACCGATGGATCACTTATTTCAAGATCGCTGAGCATGAGATGGCAATTATTAGTGGTCCCCACTTCTCGATGTCTTCCGAGGGAGATCAGATTGGGGCATTTTATAATAGATAATGTCTGAAGTGAAGATAATTCTAAGGAGGAAGGGAGAGACTGTAAGGATTTGAGATCACTAAAGTTCAGCTCAGAAAGAGAAGAACAAACTTTCAGAAACCACTGCTCCGTCTCATTTGGAAAAGAAATCAGCTTATTATTCCTCGAGATACTCAGCTTTTTTAAGGAGGCGATACTTCTCAATGGCTCCATTAGCAACACCAATGGATCACTTATGCTAAGACTGCTGAGCATGAGATGGCAATTATTAGTGGTTGGCATTTCTCCGAGAGAGATCGGATTGGGGCAATTTTCAATTCTCAAATGTCTTAGTGCCGCAAGACTTGCTATTTTATCAGCCAGAGGAAGAGATGTAATGTTTGGACAGTGCTGGACCCATAATGATTCAAGGGGAATAGGATTTGAATTGCTACAAAAATTCAAAGTCTTCCACGACGTAGGTCGTATCTTCAAGCTCTTGAGCTTAGGAGGCAAAGAGGGCAACTCTTTCAACTTCGGGCAGTTTTGTAGCGCCAGTTGAATTAAGCAAGGAAACAAACATCCATCTTCAGCAGCAACTCCTGCCTCAAACCAATCCTCTAATGCTTGTAATCCGGAAATATGTAACACCTCTAGCAATGGAAAGGCACGGTATGTATCATTCCCATTAAATTTACTTTCGAGCCATTTTACTTTCGGCATGTTCTTAAGTGTCAGTGACTTGAGAAAGGGAAGTTGCCCGAAAGGAGGAAGAGTTTCCCACTTCCTGCAATCTTTCAATTCGATTATCTCTAGATTGAAGATCGGATTGACATTGTTCATCCATATTGCAGACCTTGCACCCATGTAAGAATATATGTTCAGCTTCCTTAGACATTTTGGTGGCTGAAGTTTGTCGAGCACGTTCTCATCTAAATTCAGATTCCTCGAATTATTGTCACTCCAACATAAAGTTAAATCTGTGAGCCTCCTCTTTTCACATAATTTGGCACTGGAAGCCTCGTCGGCATCCTTAACATTTTCAAGGCAATTAATTCCTAATTTGCAAAGATCATTCATATTCTCCAGCTCCCCAATTCTATGACCACTCACATCTCTAAGATCAAACATATTCACTTCTTGAAGAGATTTTAGCTTCCCAATCCCACATATCAATGAAATATCATTGTTGGGACGAAATTTCACATGACGCAAGTTAGTAAGGTTATTAATGTCACTGGGTAAAAAATCAACTTGATTTGACGTTGCCCATCCATCTCCATCATCGATTAGGTATTGCAAGTGATAGAGATTACTTAGAGATCTTGGCAGCATAGTCAAATTACGACAGAAAAATCTTTAAGCACCGAAGATGTATCAAATTCCCAATCTCCTCAGGTGGTATAATTTTCAAGTATGGAGTAGATACATATAGTAAGCGTAGGCTTTTCGATGCTTTGATTATTTCAATAAGTGCACAACTGCAAAGATCCTGATTAGAATCTTTATAGAAAAAGAAAAGAGAATGCAAATGTTTAAACTTCTCAATCTTTTTTGATATATCTGGATTTGGGGTATGAATAGACAAGTGTCGAAGAGTCGTAGGAATTATAGAAGGCAACTTTATACTATCCTCAACTCTTAAATATTCTTGTGTGGAAACTGACTGTGCCAATTCATGTAGCAAATCATGCATCTTGTAGTAGTATGGAGAATTTCTTTTAATAACGAATTCGTATTCAAACTTATCAAAGAATTGAAAAGGGTTTTTGTATTCAAACTTTTCAAAGAAAGATTTTTTAACCAAAACATCAAAATACCTCCCACCGATATCCTCCATATTCTCTTCATGATCAAGAGACGGCTGAATGAAACCCAATGCAATCCACATTCGGACTAAATCATCTTTATCAAAACGATAATCTTGTCGGAACATACAACAAAATGCAAAACAATTTTGTAGATGATTTGGCATAACTATATAGCTCAGTCTTAAGATGGAATCAACAGAATTCTGACCCAATAAATTACTTTCTAGAACTTTCCTCCAATGCCTTTCATCCAAGTTATCATTCAGAACACCACCAATGACTTTAGTTACCAATGGAGATCCTAAAAGCTTTTTAACTATCTCT
>NW_021318712.1:265428-277847 GCF_001605985.2 Dendrobium catenatum
TTGACTATGACTGAGGTTGGAGATAGACAGGAGATGGGTGCCACTTTTGTAGAAGAAACTATTAAGAAAGTTGATCTGATTAAAGAAAGGTTGAAAGCTGCACAAGATAGATAACAGAAATATTACAATCAGAAGCACAGGTTCGTTGAATTTCATGTTGGTGACTTTGTGTACGTCAAAGTTAGTCCGATGAAGGGTGTGAGCAGATTTGAGAGAGTAAGTAAGCTCAGTCCGAGGTATATTGGACCGTTTGAAATACTTGAAAGGATTAGAAAATCTACTTATAGACTGTTGCTATCTGATTAAATGTCTGATGTGCATAACGTTTTTCATATATCTACTTTGAGAAAATGGATATCTGACTCTGGAAAGAAAGTGTCTGTTGATGAAGTTGAGATTTAGGAGAATCTGCACTATAAGGAAGAACCCGAGTTGATTCTAGCTTACGATGTTCGCAAGCTGAGAAGTAAAGAGATTCCAATGGTTAAGGTGTAGTGGAAGCATCGGACTGCGCGAGAAGCGACTTGGGAGAAAGAGTCGGACATGAGGAAGTTGTACCCGCATTTGTTCTGACTGAGTGTTGATTGTATAATGTCGAGGACAACATTTTTCTGAAGTTGGGGAGATTGTGAAGATCGCTTTGCCCCAGGATCGTCCGGGACGAAGTTGGATCGTCCCGGGACGATCGGTACAGGAGAGAGAAAAATGAAGAGAGAGAGAAGTCCAGGAGAGAGAAAAAAGAAGGAAAAAGAAGAAAAAGTGATTTTTGAGCGACTCCGGACCGTTTTCGTCCGTTGCTGTAGTTAAAGAAGTTGACCGACTCGAGGTAAGGCACATTCCGCCTTTCTCAATTTTCAGAACGGTGCAAGTTGAACGAATTTTCTGTCCGGATTTTGTTTTTGTTAACGAATTTCGTCCGTATTTTTCGCTTGGTTCAGTTTTTACCGCATAACTTTTGATATGTTTCTGAGGTGCCGAGTGTGCACGTTTTGATTATTTTCTGGAGAATTTTGACCAAATATTTTTGATTCCACGGTGTTTTCTTTTGACTGCAATTTTCCACGATGTCTAAAAATATTGTGGCAGTAGAATAAAAGTCTTATATTATTGTTGTGAATGTTCTGTAGTAATTTGGTATAATTCTGATTTTGTCAATTTTGTGTAAATTTCGTATACTACCGTTACGCTGCCGGATTTTCGTACGATTTCTGAAATTGCCCGGATTTGTTCTGAAATGATATGATGTGATTGTGTGCTATAAAAAGGGAGTTATAAGGGGTCAGGATTCTGTGAAATCCTGTCTGTGTCAGGGAAAATCTGAAATGAGCTCTGAAATCTGTTTCTGAATACAAGTTCCGGATCCGATGATAAATTCTGTTCTGGTGCTATAAGCACATCTGTTTTGGTGCCGTGAGCACAAAGGGAGGCATAAGGGGTCAGAATCCGAGAGATTCTGTCAGTATCTGGGAAGGGAGGCATAAGGGGCCAGAATCCGTTGAGATTCTGTCAGTGTCAGGGAATCTATTCTGACTTTTGATATGTTCTGAATTATTATGATTTATGATTTCCGTATGGTTTAATTTGATCTGATCTGTATGATTATGATTCTGATACGATTCTGACCCGATTCTGTTCTGTTCCGATATGATCTGAGTTCCGATATGATCTGAATTTCTGTGATTTGATTTGATCTGTATGACTCAGTTCTGATTTGATATTTCTGCCTGTTCTGATTTGATCTGATCTGTATGATTCTGATTCTGTTCTGATTCGACATACGATTCTGTTCTGATTCAATATACGATTCTGTTCTGATTTCTGTACGAATTTCTGTCTGATGTGATTGATGTGGACTCTGAGGATTTTGATTGGAGGTTTGATGTCTTGCTAAGCTGTTATAGCTCATCCTTGTTTTCTGCGTGGTTTTCAGGTTCTGGAAAAGGGAAGGAAGTCCAGGAATAGAAGTTCAGAGTCCGATCTGTTATAGGTATTTTGTTCTTTTGATTTTTGTACAGTCATGACTTTCCTATTCTGTTTTTCTTCTGTCTGAAAGTCATGAGCTGTATTTGTATATGATTCTTTTGATGAAGAAAAGATAGATGATCTATTCCGCTGTGATTTGATGTTATAGTAGCTCTGTGTGTTTGTTTTTACGAGTAATGTTTGGAAGAAAGTTCTGAAACAAAATCCAAAGCCAGATGCTGGAATCAGTTCAGTCAGTTTCTGTCTGTCTGGCCTCACGACCCGATGTGAGCGGGATCCGTCTCAGTCGGGTTGGGTCGTGACATTAAGCAACATCAACTCCCGATTCCTCTCTAACCCACATTCCTGATCTCCTTGTTATCCGCCTCTTCATGGCTGCTTCACGAGTCATTTCTCGTCGTTCTCTATTGGATCAAAAGTAACAACCACGACAAGAGCCTTGTTGTGAAGGTAGCCTTCTTTCTTCCTTTCATACGCTTCTTCCGCCAAATCCCATAAAACCACTTAAATCTCGAATTCAGCAAATATGGGATTTACAGCCAAAAGAGGGAAATAGAGGATTTAACTGGTTGTGAGATTTAACAATTCCCTTAGCATAAATTCTACTCAAATCTAACACCAAACAACCCTTTAATAATAATAATAATAATAATAATTATTATTATTATTATTATTATTAAAGGGTTGTTTGGTGTTAGATTTGAGTAGAATTTATGCTAAGGGAATTGTTAAATCTCACAACCAGTTAAATCCTCTATTTCCCTCTTTTGGCTAGATCCATACACATCTTTCTTAATAAGATGGGATTGAAGACCACGACCACGGTGTCTTCGGACACCAACCATACATACCTTTATTGGCGTGATGGGAAGGCCCAACTTCCCAAATTTTCTCCAAGCAAGGGATACGCTAGGATGCTATCAAAATTCAGAATGAAGATGCACATAGATAGAATGGAAAACAAAAGACCTAATTTGACTTAAATGACATAGAACATAAATTGCAAATCCAATAACAAGAAACAAAACCCTA
Source organism: Dendrobium catenatum (assembly GCF_001605985.2). NCBI lineage: Eukaryota > Viridiplantae > Streptophyta > Magnoliopsida > Asparagales > Orchidaceae > Dendrobium > Dendrobium catenatum. The sequence goes on from NW_021318712.1 coordinate 268,444, forward strand.
AAATTTTAAGAAACACACAATAAAATCAAATTGCAAATGATTAATGACAATTTAACACATTCAAACAAGTAAAAATCAACAAATAGGGGACTCATGGTGAGTAGTTTTTAAACATGAATGTCTTATAATAAACGATAATCAACTATCAAAGACATAAGCGCCTCCCACATGCAATAATCAAAGACCTATGAAGCCAATATGCATACAAAGAATCTAGTGATGAATGCAATGTATGTAGTTAATGTCAACATACAAAGGAACATGCATAACCTAATTGCAGAGTGATGATGCCACCTACAGACATGCACAGGCAGCATGCAACAAACATCAAGGTGTTCATATACTCAACAATAATCAATCACTCAACAAATACACTGGTATCTTACAAGCAAAGAAGTTTGATTCGCAGCAGATGCTAGATTACCCCTGCAGTCACTTACCATTCACTAACAGGCAAAGACACTTATCTTCTGCAAGTAAAGATGGTTGACTTGCAACAGATATAAGCACCTATGAGTCACTGTATAGGTTGACCCATCACATAATAAATTCTAACAACACGCAGATATAAAAGAGCTATAGTAAATGCAAGTACCTCGAAGCATCATGGGAGAACCCATGATATATAGAACATATTGCTAGCGAAAATTGAAAGTTATCTGTAGTATCACTTGTGAAGAATAGCTGATGACCCATTCGAAGAATCTGGAGTTGAAGCTCAACTGCTTGAATATTTTAGATCAATTGATATAGTTGCCTTGCAAATAGAGCTTGTGCCGCACTCGTAATAAGGTATTGACAGGTGATAGATACGACTGTTATGACTATAGAAAATGAGGCTCATTTGCAAACATAAAGTGTAATATGCAATAAATGTAAACATCTGATGATAATGGTGAAATATATGTTGGATGTACAACAATGGCAATCAAAAATATGCAATATGTGCTACGACACCCTTGCAACTGATAACCACGCTGAAAAGGGGTGCATTCACTTTATATCAGAGATGAAAGTTTTGTTGATCAAGTATAATTAAGTTCTCTAATTGATAATCCTAACTAACTATGATAGTGATAATTGGGTAAAAAGATAACTCGATGTATGGAGGAAACCCGTTGATACACTATCAAAGGAAGACTCCAAATGTGTTATGAGGCATGTAAAGTTGAATTATTCTATAGAGTCAAAGAATGATCAATTGAAGAAGTATTTCATCTTATTATCTATGCATAAATACCAAAGACTTCAAGTACCACAAGTATCTGCGAGCTGCTGTAAGAAACTAACTAATGTGCCACCATAAGAAGGCCCCGATTATAGCATCATTCTATCATCTCTTAATAAATATTGAGGCTCTTGAAGATATGTTGCATCACTTGAATGGAGAGCAGATATTCAAAGATCAATCCTCGCAACCTGATGTTCTACATATGTATCATAAATATATAGAACGGGCTCCTCGAGTATATTATTCTAGAGCTGTAGAAGAAGCTTCTATGTACCATGTGTATATCAGATACTAGAATGTCATTAGGATACTAAAAACTATCTTATACTTTGTAATATTCATGATTTTAGGAGATTATCTCATGATGATTTAGAGACAAGGAGGCCTAACAATGCATCAACCAAGCATTTAGTTTCATCCGGTTATGATGCCTCATTTGTCATAAAATAACCTAATATAATTTGAAGGTTCTCATCTATTCTAGTAATGATTAGATGATTCATAGAGTCAATCTCTAAGGACCTTAAGGCAACTATAAGGAAGCTTGCTGGAGTAAGTGGTATATTTGTAACTTTTCAATAAAAATAGAATACAACTCATGTCATTGATGCTACAAATAAGAAAAGAGCCTACATTGTTCATCAGAACAATAATGTATTTCATGGTTATGCCAGATGACAACACTATGATCACATGTAAGTATAAGTAAGGAATTAGTAGTAAAAATCACTAGCCACTGAAGCATCGCGTCGTTGGATCTGTAACACCCATACAAGCAGACATAAGGTGTCTACAAACTTTTAAATAGAATGTTGTGCGCCTTTAAATGATAGTTACTCACATAATTGATTAGTGCCAAATATTTTAAAAATGCCCTCATACATACATTATAACAGAATTAATAATTCATGCAAATATATTATACAAAATACATGTAAAAGAATACACATGTATGGGCCCCAACAAGCGTATTATATTTACGCATGTGATGTCTGAGGATGTTGCGCAGCTCAAGAAATAAACATTCGAGCCCAATCTTTCTATGTGACTGGATATGAGTCAACACAGTTCAAATCTTTAAACAAATATATGATTGTGGCGTCGACTAAAATATTTATTTTATTATTCATATTAGGCCTTCAATGCCTATTACAAGAAAGCTTCATTAATAAAGGCATGAAGCCGAGAACAGACCCGTTGTCGACAAGTGGACATGGTCGACAAGGTCCAACCAATAAGATGAAAGTGCCTATAAATATCTTGATGATGATCGTGATGATAGAAAATCTCAATCGGAGGGGATCCTAAATATTCAAAAATACATCACAAATGCCCATGAAAGCCCAAAATTTCAAAAAATTACCAAGATTCAAGATATTTAAAATTGAAATAAAAACACCAAAATGCTTAAAGCAAAATTCATTCATCCTTTACAATAGTTTGTCAATGTGGACAAGTGTTAAAATACACTTCATCTCACAAAGTGCAAATGCCTAGTTGAGAATATCACTGAGATTCATTCTCAATTTGTCTATTGCTAGTAAGGGCATTGTATTGGTCCTCTAATCGATGGTTTGACCAAATGGCCACAAAGGACTCGTTGTTTTGCCGGAGTAACTCCAGTGGTTAACGATTATGATCGCAACCCTCTGACCTTGTGGCATTGTCAAACGACTCCACTATATTACGGTCATGGTCAAAGCCCATATGTTCCCCAATGGCTTCAAATTCATGAGATATAAATCAATATGATATAATTGATATGGCGCAAAGTCCTCTGTTAACTAAAGTAGATTCAAATTTATTCCCTAAAATAAATATTCACCCTAAGTCTATTGGTTCCCTTGGACGACACAACCCAAGACTGCTAACAATAATCCTTTTGTCAGGTTATCCTCTGTATGGCTTTTGAGCTAGCTACTGGTTGATTCTCTTGGGGTTATCCTCTATATGATTTTTTAGGATGCTTCCTCTAATGGATTGTCCTAGCCTAGCAACTTGTTGGCAAATTTTTTTTGTTGGTTTTGCAAGAATCATCCTGCCATTTCCTGAATACAGCTAGCAAGCATCATAGCCTTCTTGATTGATTTTTGGTTATTTTTGTTACCTACAAAATGACTAAATTTTGGATTATTTTATCTTTTTGAGATTGTTGTGCAATTTGTAGTTTATTTTAGTGATTAAATCTTTGTAATATTTAATTTTGGCCTCTTTTGTGCCTATGTTTGTAAAATCTTTTCTTCATTTAATGAAATTTGGGCAAGTTTCAACAATTTTTCTAAACAAAAAAAACAAACATCATTGATCTCCTATTTTGATCATTTACAACTGAAATCTAAATATTTGTTTAAAATTCAATTCTTCAGTTTTTTTAATTTCTTATTAATTTCTTGAATCAAACAATCATTCAACCATTATTTAATTTTGGTTATATGTATTTGAGTTTGAAAAGACAAAATGAATTTTGAATGATTAGTAATCTGTAACTGTGTTTTTTTTTTTTGATAATATGTATTTATTGTGTCCTTAATAATATGGCACCAAACTATCATTAAAACTGTTACAATTTCATCAACCTTTGCAATTTCTGACTTCTGGGAGTTTTGTTAGTAAGATTATGGTACCAATTCTAATGGACTCAATTGCACTGACATTTGCAAAGGTTATTAAAAAGAAGGAAATAGTTAGATTAGAGGGCCTAGAGGAAGATGAGTGTTTGCAGTTCCTCAACACTCATGCATTTGCTGATGTAGAGAACCTTAATGATCATAAAAAAATTAAGAGTCATTGCTGGAGAGTTAGTTAAAATACTTTCAGGATCTCCATTGGAAGCAAAGGTCTTTGGTGGTGTTCTAAATTCTAATTTGGATGAAAGCTGAGTGATAACATTGGGTCAGAATTATATCTTTTCCATCTTAAAACTGAGCTATGTAGGTCTGCCAAATCTTCTACAAATTTGTTTTTAATTTTGTTAATATATATATATATATATATATATATATAGAAGAAAATTATCTCAGGAAGTTCTGATGTGATTTACATTATAATAATAATTATTATTATTCTAGTAACAGTTTTTAATCTGAAATATTTTTTGCTATAGATTATTATTATTTAAATTATCATGCAATTTCATTTATATATTTTATAAAATTTTCCCTTGTTTTTTATTTATTTATTTTGTTGAATAATTTGACGTTCTTAGTAATAACGTATATAGTTCATTGAGAGGCCTAATAAAAGTTTAGCCAAAAGCTTGATTAAATTTTTTTAGCAATTATATGTGTAACATTTTAATATTCATATTTATAAAGCTAAAAATTAATTACCTCCATTCATAATAATATAATTTGAATATTGTTTAAATTTTTTTTTTTTTGAAGGTGGGCATTTGCCCACCCTAAGCCATGGGTGGATCCGCCCATGACCGGAAGAAATGTGATAAAAAATTTTGGACTTATCTATGCTACTTTTCTTTATCATCATATTTCTCTGGACTTTGGAAGGTGGGGACTGGACTGCTATTTACTTTAATGATATTAAAGTAAAATAAATTTAGTCGAGTAGTATGTGGGTGGAAAGCAAAAGGAATCTAATCATTAAAATTTATCACTAAAGGCTTGGAAAAATATTCAATAAAGCTTTTTTTTCATATACTTGCTTGATGTTACTTTGATGGCTTGTGCTTGCCAAATAAAAAGCAACTTATTGTGATGAAATTTTAAACTCAGTGGAACAAAACTCATCCAAAAGATTAATTAAGATTAGTAAATGGCTTCAAAACGATATTGTTCGGAATATGTAAAAGCTATATTTCTCTATCATTTTTCTTCTTGGATTAGAATGTGTTATGAATAACATCACTGATGAAGCAAAAGAATTTATTATCAGGAACCATAATGTTCTTAGCAGTAGGGAATTCTTTGTTGTGTTGTCCTCATTTTTAAAATGAAATTTATATTCGCCCTTGCCTAATTTTGGGAGAAAGAGCAAATAAAATTTCATTTGCATTAAATTAATTTAACTAAGATTGAATTGAATTAGTTCATACCTAATGGAATTGAATTTCATTAAGATGATTTCATTAATCTTATATGTTTAAATTAATTTGCATGAGGGGTTTTTAATGGTTTAGTTTTCGACTTACTTATCTTGTTCAAGTCATGTGATTCAAATATATTGTTCAATATTCTCTTGTCGTTGTGAATTTTCATGATTTAAGTAGAGTTTTTTATATTCTTAATTATATATGTTATTATGTCCTTTTTCAATAATTTCATATATTCTGATGACCTATGCTTTATTTAGAGGCAACCATTGGTATATTTCTTCTCCCTCAATACGTCAATGATTACAGTAATAGTGATCGCTATCAGAGCAACAGGATAAATAAAACTTATATTATTTCCTTGTAGCTAGCTGTGTAACTAAGACCTATTATATCACTATAAATAGTAGATGTCTGTGCGAGTCTGAGATAGTAATAATACTTTTCTATTCTTTAATTCTCTTCTTCCTCTCTTGTTATTTTCGCTCTCTGCTTAAAGGTTCTTGAACATTATTCAAGAATGTCGTAAGCTTCTACATGGTATCAGAAGAGGATCTGCGATCCAGGACTCAGATGGCAACATCCTCTGCTTCTCACATCTCCGATCAGCCGGCGACAACGACGGACTCATCTCCGGCGATCTCATCGTCGTTGAAGTTCATCCTCTCAAATCTCCGAAACATTGTTCAAAAACCCCTCTCTCCTGACAACTATCATCTTTGGAGGTCTCAGATCTTAAAGATTTGCCGTGCAAATAACTTCGAGTCATTTCTTGATGACAAATCTCCAATACCTTCACCGTCTCTCACTCAATCTGACAGAACCACCGTACCCAATTATCTGTATGCTCAATGGCTTCTCATGGATCAAAACCTTGCAGCTGTCATATGCTCCACCATATCTGCTTCCATTCTTCCTTATGTCCTTCATCTCGACTCCACCTCAGCCATTTGGCAAACACTTGAGACAAGATTCCAATCTACATGTCGATCCAAGGTGATCCAACTCAAAAATGAGTTGTATCATGTCTCTCTCAAGAACTCCACCATGGCTCAATACTTGAATGAAGTCAAGCTTCTTGTTGATCAAATTGCGGCAGCAGGGTCACATATAGATCCGGAGGATATAATCTTGCATATCCTCAATGGTCTGCCACCGGAGTATCAGTCTTTCAAGACTTCTATTCGGACTATGGCGACTCCTCTGAATCTTGATCAAATTTATTCTCTCCTCATAAGTGAAGAGATTCACATTGCGGCAAATAAAGCTCGCTTCGTTTCCCACATCGATCCTGCCCAGGCACTCTTCACAACCCGCGGTCGGACTCGCGGCAGAGCACGATCAAGACATACAAACGATCAAGAAAGAGCACGGCAGAGCAGGGATGCCTCTTCCACGGTCATTCCGGTCTGTCAAATATGTTCCAAGAAGGGACATTCTGCACTTGATTGTTGGCACAGGCAAAACTTGGAGTATGCTCCTCGTTCTGACAAACAACAGCCCAAAGCTCTGGTAGCTGATTCATCCACACCATACACCGAATGGTATCTCGACTCAGGTGCATCTTCTCATATGACCAAATCCATGGACAATCTATCCATCTCCACACCATACAGTGGTACTGATCACGTCATCGTCGGCGACGGGAGTTCGGTTAGCATAGAAAACTCCGGTCGTGGTTTGCTACCGACTCCCTCTCGTAAGCTCAATCTCTCGAAAATTCTTCACACCCCCTCTCTTCATTACAATTTGTTGTCTATTTCTAAATTAACTAAAGACAATAATATCTCTATATCTTTTGATCCTAATGGTTTTGTGTTTAAGGATCTACAGACTCAACAAGAAATATTTAGGGGTCCCTGTTGCGACGGACTCTATCCGCTACGGACTCCTACTGTATCGACTACTCACAGCGCTCTTCGAACGGCTACGAAGAAATCCAGCCACTGGCGACAGACTGGGGCATCCAAATCCAAGAACACTGGCCAAAATTGCTTCCAGCAATCCGTCTTTACAAATAGATACTAAATTCTATTCTTGTCATTCTTGTAATAAATCCAAGAATCATAAACTTGGTTTCGAATTTTCTGTTAATAGACAATCTTCTATTCTTGCTTTAGTTCATTCTGACGTGTGGGGTCCTGCACCTGTAGCCTCCCACACGGGTTACCTTTATTACGTTATCTTTGTAGACGACTACTCGAGATATACTTGGTTATTTCCCATTAGAAGGAAATATGATGTTTTTACTACATTTGCTGATTTCAAATTAAATATAGAAACCACCACGTCGAAACGAATCAAGTGTATTCGCATAGATGGAGGCGGAGAGTACTCGAGCAATCGTTTCAAACAATTTCTTATTAACCATGGCATTTCACATCAAATCTCGTGTCCTCACACGCCCGAACAAAACGGCGTCGCTGAGAGAAAACACAGACATATAATTGAGACAACCAGGACACTTCTTGACTATGCAATGGTTCCGCACAGCTACTGGCCGGATACCACTCTTACCGCTACATATCTTATTAATAGAAATGCCTTCTCCCAATACTAACAATTTATCTCCGTTTGAAATTTTCTATAGCAGGAAACCCAGCTACGTTGAACTTCGAATGTTTGGATGTGCTTGCTTTCCACATATTCCAGCAAAATTCAGAAACAAATTACAAATCAAAGCCCCGCTCTGTACCTTCTTGGGATATTCTCAAGCTCACAAAGCGGGGCTTTGATATGAGCACAAATACAGATTACTGAATGTCAGGATTTGCCCAAGGAATTTGCTACGGACACGCCATTGTCGGATCCGCAACTTTACAGAAAACTCACGGGATCGTTGCAATACTTGACTCTAACACGACCGGACATCGCTTATAGTGTCAATTTGCTATCTCAACATATGCATCAACCACTACCACAACATATCTATATGCTCAAACGACTAATCAGATACCTCCAAGGTACAATAGACTTCAGAATTCCTATTTCTAATCTAATTTGTGCCTTACTTCCTTTTCAGATGCCGATTGGGCGGGTGATCCCATCTCACGAAAATCTACATCCGGCTATTGTTCGTTTCTTGGGTCAACACTCATCTCCTGGACTGTAAAGAAACAAACCACCATGGCACGTTCATCTACTGAATCGGAGTACCGATCTCTAGCAGCTCTCACCGCAGATATTATTTGGTTAAGGCGTATTCTCACTGATTTTGGCATACAACAGTCCCTAGCAACCGATGTGTATTGTGATAATACATTGGCTATAGCCATAGCCAACAACCCCGTCTTCCACGCGCGCACAAAGCACATCGAGATTGATCATAGATTCATACGGGATCACATTCAACAAAATACTATTCGCCTACTACCGATAAGCACAATTGATCAAGTTGCGGATATCTTCACCAAAGCGTTGTCTACAACCAGATTTCATAAACTTCGACTCAAACTGACTGTCGCTTCCGGTTCGTCAGTTTGCAGGGGAATATCAAGAGCAACATGATAAATAAAACTTATATTATTTCCTTGTAGCCAGCTGTGTAACTAAGACCTATTATATTATTATAAATAGTAGGTGTCTGTATGAGTCTGACAGGGTAATAATACTTTTCTATTCTTTAATCCTCTTCTTTCTCTCTGGTTATGTTCGCTCTCTGCTTTAAGGTTCTTGAACATTATTCAAGAATGCCGTAAGTTTCTACAGCCCTAGCCGGACTCCTTCCACGCCATTTTCTGTTTGAGCAGAAGCAACGACCATGACAGGTGACTACTCGCTGAGAAGGTAGCCATTTTTCTTCCTTCTACGAGCTTCTTCGGCTAAATCTCGTAAATCTGTTGAGCCATAGAGAGAAAGAAAGGGAGAGGCCGAAGACGTCGGTGGAGGTGGTTCCGATTTTCTGGTAAGTTTGAGTTTTAGGGTTTAGTAGGGTTAATTGGGGGAAGTGATTAATCCATCCATAGATGATAATTGAAGTTTGAGATTAAAGGGGAGCAGCTTTATTTTGTTGAGATTGATCAGTTTGTTGTCTTTGTTGTTGGCTACATATAAGAAGCCGGAATTCGTTCAAGAGGAGGAATCTACTCCAAGTTGTGCTTTGTTTCATTGACTTTTTTTTTTTTT
>NW_021318712.1:278116-282624 GCF_001605985.2 Dendrobium catenatum
TATATATATATATATATATATATATATCGCTAGGCTGATGTTGACAGTTTAATAAGGGAATCCACACCTAATCATTAGAAATGTTCTTATAATATGCTTGTATGTCGCATTGTGTATGAGTTCAGTGCTTAATCTTCAGATTTTCAAGCAAAATTCTTCTTCTGCTTTGAATTCATCAGAGTACTGTTGACCCATTGAAAATTGCTTTTAGAACTCAATATTTATAGTGTTCATTGTCTTGCAGTTCTTATGGATCTATTAAGGTTTTTACAGATATTGCTAGTATATTCTGTAGAAAATCAATTAAAATTGCATCGTATCATTCTTTATTTTTGAATGCTATTTACAACAATAGTTTTCAGTAGAAAACTAAGTGTTTTGGCAAGTCTTGCATTAGATTTTGTATTAGAGCTCTAAATTGCTTTAAATTTGTACAAGTAATGAGACTCAATTTCAGAGTAATTAATTGATGAACTACATAATGAAATCTTTTAATGGTTACAAGAGCACTTGACTACAATGAAACCCCAACTAGCATTTTCATAATCTTGGGAAGCTATATGGTCAATAAATTCTCACTGGGGATGGTTAAATCAATGGGAAGCTATATGGTCAATAGACTTGCAGCCCTTTCATAATCTTCAACCTTTATGCCTTTGTTTCATGTTAAACTAGGTAGAATATCCTTGCGTCTGATAATAAAGATGTTGCTTGTGATTGTTGATCTTCGGTCTTCGCTGCAGCTGAAACAAAATCAAGAGAAACTACATTGCAAGGTAAGGAAGAAGCAAATACAGAGCAAGCAATGGTTATTGTTTCATTGAAGCTTGATGTAATGAGATACAGGATTTATAAAGGCAAAAGGCGCTGAAAACAACATCAGCGGCTGAGATGAACTACAGTGATCCAACGGTTGTTAAATGCTGTCATAACTGGGCTCTGTACAGTAGAGCGTAGTGGGCATGTGAATTGAGCAGAGGTAGTTATAAGACGGCTGGCTTATCACCGCCCCGCAAGCTAACATTTGCTTCAGAAATGTGCAGGTTGTCTCGTAAAAACTGAAATCGAGGAATAGATAACGGCTTGGTAAACAAGTCAGCCAGCTGATCCATTGTATGAATATAAGAGACAGTGATGAGCTTGTTTTTAATACATTCCCACACAAAATGAAAATCTATTTCAATGTGTTTGGTTCGAGCTCTGAAAATTGGGTTGTTGACAAGAGCGATCGAAGAGATGTTATCACAAAGTAGTATAGTTGGTGCGGAACTAGCAATAGAAAATTCCTGCAAAAGACGACGCAACCAAATTATATCAGTAGTAGCCGTGGCAAGAGCACGATATTCGGCTTCGGTGGAAGAGCGAGCGACCGTCTTTTGTTTTTTGACTTGCCATGAGATCAGATTAGAGCCCAGAAAAGCACAGTAGCCGGTAGTGGATTTCCTATCAGCAGGATCACCAGCCCAATCGGAGTCTGAATGAGCATGTAGTTGAAGGTCAATAGCATTAATGGGAATGCCAAAGGATAGAGTGCCTTTAAGATAACGAAGAAGCCATTTGAGAAGCTTGAAGTCAGACTGTTGAGGACAATGCATATGTTGGCATAATCTATTAACAGTGAAAGTAATATCCGGACGGGTAACTGTTAAATACTGAAGAGAACCAATTAAATGGCTAAATTGATCGGAAGCCGCAGGGGATAGATCAAGGGAAGTAGTGGCCGGCTCGGTAACCAATTTTGTAGGAATTGGAGATGAAATTGGCTTACAGTCAGACATACCAGCACGTTGGAGAATTTGAGTAGCATAAGCAGCTTGAGACAAGTGAAGACCATGCGAAGTATGAAAAACGTGCATGCCGAGAAAATGGGAGATGCGGCCCAGATTTTTCATCTGAAATTTACTGGATAGTGCTGTTAATAGGCATGTAATGGTTGCATTGTCATTGCCTGTAAGCAATATATCATCGACATACACTAGTATGTAAATAAGCACGGACTGCTTAGTATAAATCAATAAAGAAGGATCAGCTGTACTATGATGGAAGCCGAACTGCAGTAAGTAAGTGGAAAAGGTATCGAACCATTGGCGAGGAGATTGCTTCAGACCATATAAAGACTTATGAAGAAGACACACATAATCAGGATGCACGGTGTCTTAAAAACCAGGAGGCTGGCTCATATAAACAGTTTCATTAAGAGCTCCATGTAAAAATGCATTAGACACATCAAGTTGTAGGATTTTCCATTGAAAAGAAACCGCAACCGTAAGAAAAATGCGAATAGTAGTTAACTTGGCCACGGGACTGAAAGTATGAAAGTAATCAAGACCAAATTGTTGTCGACAACCAAGCGCTACAAGACGAGCTTTATACCGTGCAACCGAGCCATCAGGATTGAACTTAGTTCGGTATATCCATTTACAGCCCAAGACGTTATGAGAGGAATCATTAGGAACCAATGTCCAAGTGGATTGACGTTGTAAAGCTGTAAATTCTTTTGACATTGCTTGTCGCCAAGCAGGGTGCTTGACAGCTTCTGAGTAAGAAGTTGGATCAATAGGTATAGTGTCAGTTTGCATACTTATAATTTGTTTTGGTTTGAGTTTGCCAGACTGAAACCGGGTAAGCATAGGATGTAAAGAAGTATTTGGAGGTGGAGCTTGAGAGACTACTGGAGATGAAATGTTAGATGGTGAATGAATGGGTGGAGATGTAGTTTGAGAAAGACGGGAAGGGGAATTATTAATTGGTGAAGAAGTTCTGGTAGGTGAAGTAGAGGAGATATGATCTGTAGGTAATGTTGGTTGGGTAATGGGTATAGTTTCAGAAGTGGAAAGAATGGTAGAAGGAGGAATATCTGAAGCATTTTTGATATTTGTTGGAACAAGCATTGATGAAGAAGTAGGAACAAAGGTAAAAGTTTCAGGAGGTGATTCAGAGGTATTTATGGTGGAGAACGGAAAATGAAATTCATAGAATTTGACATGACGGGAAATAAAGAGTTTGTTTGAGTCAATGTGATAACAAAGATATCCTTTAGTGTGAGCCGGATAGCCAAGAAAGATGCAGGGTAAAGATTTGGAATGAAATTTGCCGTGAGCCTTTTGTGGTAAAAAAGGATAACAAAGGCAGCCAAATGTTTTAAGAATAGTGTAATCAGGTGGATGATGGAAGAGGAGTTGATATGGAGAAGAAGTTTTCTTGGATAAAGATGGAAGACGATTGATGAGAAAAACAGCCGTTTGAACGGCATGAACCCAGAATTTTTGTGGCAATGATGCATCATGGAGTAGAGTTCGAGTAACTTCAACAATATGGCGATGCTTACGTTCAGCAACGCCATTTTGTTCAGGTGTATAAGGACACGTTACTTGATGAATAATACCACAATGCGCAAGAAAATTCTGAAATGCTGTAGAGAGGTATTCTTCTCCACCATCTGTTCGAAAGAATTTAATTTGTTTATTAAATTGTCATTCTACTTGAGCTTTAAAATGTGAAAATACAGATGGAACATCTGATTTTAGTTTCAATGGATAAAGCCATGTAAAACGAGAAAAGTCATCAATGAAGAGAATATAATATTTATAGCCAAACAAAGATAGGATTGGGGAGGGACCCCATACATCACTATGAACTAAATCTAAAACAGCAAGAGACCTAGTAGAAGAGGTAGTAAATGGAAGCTTGTGACTTTTTGAAAGTTCACAAGAAGTACAATTAAAAGCTGAATCCGTCCTTTCCCATCATCTTTCAATGATTGTTGGCATCGTTATGGATTTTCAAAAACAGAGGATCTTAAGCTAATCTTTTTTAATCGTTTTCTTGGCATGCATGCTTTGAGTGCCTGAAAAATTCTTTGAGCACGATGCCCTGTTCGATCTCAATGAGCTCCCAGCAATGCATCATCCGTATACTTTGGCCTGAAAGAACGATTCAGCAATACAGCGATAAGCAGAGAAGGGTGGTCTTCCTATGTGTTTCATTTACGGTTGCTTGGCAGGTCATGATGAGGAGAGATATCGCCGCCTCCTCGATCGCCAACACGGCACCTTTCGTTGCCTTCCCCGGTTAACAGCAAAGGCTTCACTCGCCTTCACCACGATGATCATAGAGACATACATTGTAATTAGAGGCTGGAAACCAGAGAAGCACTCGCGGTAGAGCCCCACAACACAATGAGGCGGCTGCTTGTGTGAATGGAAGCGTTGAGTGCATCTCTTACTAGGGACTTAAAGTTGTTGCAGGCTTGTGAGGAGTTGAGCTACCTGCAGGAGCAAATCGGCTAGAGGCCGCGAGCTTTGCCAGTGCTGAGGAATGGAATCGTGGAGTCCTTTTCAGCCGGACCCTAAGCAACTCAAAACTGAATAAAAAATAGAATGTCGAGAGGAAATGGCGGCTAGCCCCCTAGCAGCTCTCCCAAAATGAGTTGAGAGAAGAGAACTCCTGTAGGGATGACCGGAGACTCTTATCCAAGGCGGGCTTGGAGCGTGAGATGAGAGTAACGA
>NW_021318712.1:285875-332656 GCF_001605985.2 Dendrobium catenatum
CAAGCGCCCTAATGCTATTATCAAGATCAAGAGGCCATCATCCCTTCAAAAGTTGATCGGATGGTTGATATCAAATACTTAATAAAAAAATATTTAGAGAGCTAAATCGAAGAGTAAATGTTGAATTATAGAGATCAAATTTATCAAATAACATTCAATTTAAATTGATATAGCATTGAAGTTAATTTAACTCAAAAGGAATTAAATCGAGCCGGTTAAAGCTAATGAACTTGATTTGCATTTGAGTCGAATTGATATACATTAAATTAGATCAATGGAAATCGTCAAGGTTAAATTTCATTAAAAATTGGTTCAAACTAACTCAATGATGCTTGATTGGATTTGATTAGAAGTTAAATTGGAATTTGATTAAGAGTCGGATGGGATATGTTTGGGACCTATATGATCGACAAGTGAGAACTTGTCAATCATTAGGTCACCAAAATAAAACCCAGGTGGATCCTAGTGACCTCATACAAAAATGAGGTCAACAACCTCATCAAGCATTGTATTGAGAATGTGTATTTTTTGATAATTCTGAATGGCTCCAATCATGTTTTTTTTTAAATATTCTCATGGGATACAGTAAAGTAATCCGATTTCCCCTACTCCTTTTATTATTGCGGCTGAATTTCTATTTAGGGGTCTCTCTAATTTATTTGAGCTTAACCCTGGCCTTTATTTTAAAAGTTTGGTGGGTTTCCCGTTATCCCACTTATGCTTTGCTGATGACTTTATTGTGTTTACTAATTCCTCTATTAATAGGATTAAAAAAATTATGGATTACTTCAATGCTTTTGAAATGTTTAGTGGTTACTTTTAGTAGAAACAAATGTTTTTTTATTGCTTCTAAAAGGGTTTCTAATGATCATATTCTTGCTATTCAAAATGTTACTGGTTTCTCACAGTCTAACTTACCTATTAAGTATCTTGGTGTCCCCTTGTTTAAAGGTAGAAGACAATCTTTTTTTGTTTAATGATCTTATTTCTTCTGTTCAAAATAAGCTTCTTATGTGGGACTCAAATTTTCTTAGTTTTGGTGGCAGGGTTACTTTAATTAAAAGTGTTCTTTGTGCATTACCAGTTTATATGTTTCAAGTTATTTTTTTGACTCAAACTGTGTGCAATAGGATCCATAAGATTATTAATAAGTTTTTTTGGAAAGGTAATCTCTCCTCTTCTAAAATTATCTGGGCTTCACGGGATAATTGTTGTGGTGTTTGGAAGAAAGTAGGCTTGGATGTAAGAACCTTTTTGACCTTGCTAAGGCTTTCTCCTTTAAATTGTGGTATACTTTACGTTCTAAAGAGTATCTTTGGGCTACTTTTATGATTTGTAAATATTGTGTGGGTAATCACTCGTCCAATATTTCTCCTAAGCTGAGGGATTCTAAAGTTTGGAAAAGGCTTTGTAAGATCAAGTGGGAAGTTGAGCCACATATCTTGTGGGGGCTTGGTGAAGGTAAAATCTTTTTCTAGCAGGATAAATGGCTTGGTACGGATTCTATTAATTCTATTTGAAACACTACCTCTTCTGCTTCTGTTAAAGTTAATTTTTTCTTCAATAACAATGGTTGGGATTATAAGAAGTTTCTAACTTTATTCCTGATTGCATTATTTCTATTATCCTTAACTTGCCTATAAATACATTTTCTTAAGATACAATTTTGTGTGATTTTTTTAAATATGGGGTCTTTCATCTCAAGAATTCTTGGCATTCTTTTAGAATTAAAGGTACTTTAGATAATATTTTTACTAATATCTGGCATCAGAGCATACCCTCTATAATTTTCGTGTTTGTCTAGAGAACTCTTCATAAATTTAACCCTACAGAGGACAATCTCACTAAAAAAGGCTTTAGTTTTGCCTCTAAATGTCAGTGCTGCTTTCATATTGAAAATATGCACCATGTCTTTATTTCAAGGCCTGTGGCTGTTAGAACTTGGGTGTATTTTAATGATTTGTTTAAATTAAATTTTTTTAATACTCATCTCTCTATTAACTTGTTACTTAAATCTTGGTTTATTGGTACTGAAGGCCACATTTGGAATAGTATTCCTTATCTCATTCTTTGGTTTCTTTGGTTGGAGAGGAACAACTCTATTTTCAATGGGGTTAGGATGAACCATATCAATGTTATCCAACAGGTCAAGGACAAGATTTTGGCTATTGTGAATGTTAACTTGCTTACTGTTAAGAGCTTCAAAAATTATTATCATATCACCTCTTCTTCGGGGATTGGTTGGATGAAGCCCCCTAATGCTTTCAAGGTTGTTTGTTGGATAAAGCCTCCTCCTAATGTTTTTAAACTTAATGTTGTGGTTTTTGGTACTGGTTGTGGTGGTCTGTTCAGTGATATTAATGGACATTTGATTATTGCTTTTGCGGGCCCGACTCTCAATGGTAAAATTGATTATGCTATTGGTTTGGCCATCCTTTATGGTATCCAACTATGCATTCCCTTGAACTTAATCAATCTTCTTATTGAAGTGAACTCTAATTTTAACATTTTTCCCTTTCAGGATTTGGATGAGGCATGTTGTAACCCAAACATATTCTATGTGGTTAGGGAAAGTAAAAGACTTTTATGATAGGTGAATCATTCTTTTTTTCATGTTGGCAAGACTGCTAATTATTGTGCTTCTTGGTTGGTTAATTTTGGTTGCAACCTTGATTATTTATTTTATTTTATTCCTTCTAATATTCCTGCCCCTCTTAAGGGTTTATTTCATCTTGAAGCGTGTGGTATTCCTGATGTCTGCACTTAACTTTGTGTTTTGGTTCTAGCTGGTTTGGGTTGTTTGGCCTCTAGACTTGTCTGTTTTCTGGATTTTCCTGTTGTGGATTTGTTGTTTCTGTATTTTTTGTGCTGGTAGGTTAATTTTATGGTTTTGGCTGTTGGTTTTGTCCCCTCTGGCCTTATGTAGGTGGATTTGTTGTTGTCCTTTTTATGAATCCTTCTTGGATGCTTGGTACTTTGTTGATTACAAATTTTTTCTGATGCCACCTAGTTACCGGGTTTGTTTGTTTGTTGGGAGGTGTTATTTTTGCCACTCATCCTTTTTGACTCTGTGTTTTCGGGGCCCTTTCCTCTGGATTGCTGGGAGTTTTTGGTTGTGCCTGCTTGGCCTTACGGATTATGATGCTATTCATGATGTAAATCTTCTTTGCTGCCTGTTTCTGATATCCAATGTTAATGCTAAATTCATTGTGAATTTTAACTTGAGTAATGATTTTACTAGTTTATTTGCTGATGGTTCAACCCATTGTTTCTCTTCTACCTTCTATTGGTGAAGTGTTGGGGGTAATTATGGTGATGTGCCTGGGAATTATGTTTTTGCTTCTGTGGTTTTTCAGTGGCAGCCAGCCTACAAGTTGTCATATTTACTGTTTATTAGTTTCTTCTACCTTTTATTGTTGCCTCATGTTAGTTGGCTGCATCTGAGTTTGGTTGGCTGCTCTTTACTGTTGGTTGGCTGGTATGACTATGAGAAGTGGTGTAATCAGTGGATGAGCTTATTTGGGGTGGATTTTGGGGTTTATGAAGGTAGGATTGAGCGGCTTGTGGATGTTCCAAATGAGGCTTTTTGCAATGTATTTCTGAGCTCGCTAAGTCCTAATTCTAATTTTGGCTTTACTTGGTACATCCTTTTTTGCATTACCTTCTTTCATACTGCTCATTTATACCTTTGTGATTATCTCACTTGTTGGTGGTGGTGTAGGTTTTTGGTTTGCAACTTCTTATTTTTGCAGGTGGATCGTTGTTTGAAGCAGCTTTTGGATTTTTTGAAAAAAAGATCTATAATAAAATACTGCCAAGCCTTAGTTAATCATGTTAAATATGATGCGAGAAAATTAATCACCTTATAATCCCTTACTTTATAGACATTTCCACTCCTACGCTCACAAAAAACAAAAAATAATCCTGAGTGCTAAAGGGCGATACACTAAAAGGGATATACTCATAATACTATCCAAAAAGTTATAAACATGGTTAATACTATGGTAATCAAATGGTATCCACTTCCCACTCATAAAGCATTAGTTATTTTGAACTTGATTGTTTTAGAAAAAATTCCCTAACTATGTTCTTTTGCATGCATTGGCACCTTACAATTTTTTTTCTAACTATATTCATAATAATCTTTATCACCCCTCCTCAAGGGTTTAAAATGCCTATATCAGGGATTAACTTCTTACTTATAAATTATGGGGCATATCTCTTCTGCTTCAATTAATCACCTATCAAAATTGGATGCCGCTCTCTTCTTGCAACCCATAACCTTATAATCCATAAAAAATTAAAATGATTGAAGGTAAAATGTAGAAACATATGAAATAATAGTTAAAATAAAAATAGAGTTCAATGAAAAAAAACAAACTTGTCCTTCCTATATATAAATTCAATGAGCATTATAGTGTTAATGTAGCCTTATAAGGGGGCACATGAAGGATACATGGTGTTATGGAACAAGAGTCAAAAAATGGTTTGATAGCTTTTTACTAAGGAACCACCATAGTGTTTGACATGTGAGAGCAATTTAACACTCAAAAAGACAACTATTGTTGTGTTATAACAACAAATTATGGTTTTAAGCTATCATGATGGAACTGTGGTCATACTATGGTGCTCTATAAAGATTCATAATGAATATAAGTGTATTATACAACAACATTGAATTTAAATACATCAATGCTATTGTAGATATAAATTTGGCACCATGACGTTACATGGATTAGTACCAAAAAATTACATGAGTGACAGTAGCACTGCGAACCATAAGTAGATAGCACTATAACCTTGCACAATTCCAATTTTCTACTTTAAGCATCACTAGGTAATATTCTATGAGTTCAACTACATAAGGAGATTACAAGCTGTCCTAATTGATTTTCTAAGTTCATAACCAAAGAAACCTAACTTTGTAATTGAGTTCTAAATTGAATCATTACCACATCCAAAGGTGTCTTCCTATTAATGAACTTAGTATTTATATTAATGCAGGGGGAAAAGAAGGCCTAGGTTTACTATAGGTTGTTGAGGATTATTCCACATTCTTCCAAGAATTTATTTACTTGCATTCCTTTGATTATTTCTTTTATTATTTTTATTTCAGCTAATTAAAGGGTGGTATTCCAACCTAATAGGGATTATTTTCTCTTCAAATTATATTAACATTCTTAACCCATTGAGCACTATTCTTACTAACATAACTTGAATCTTTCTCTTTCAAAAGCATATGTGATCCAATTCCAAAACATTATCCAAAATTATCCAACTTCTTCAATAAGACATCTTGTTTAGCAATCAAAATTGGTAAAGTATATGACTCATAAATACTAACTACTTTAACCCTATATGGGGGCCACTAGAAATTATTTGTTATAATTTCCTTTATCAGCCAATAGGCCTCATTAAAAGGTTTAGATATTAATGATCCTCCAATTGATGAATCAATTATTGGCCTAATAAATCCTTTATGTTTACTGTAAAAAGTTTAAATCATCAACCAGTTAGGTGAATAATGATGAGGCAATTTCTAAGCATCTTCTTGAATATTTCTCATCTTTATTGATTGTCTCTCTTATAAATTAGGATAAAGATGTTATATCATTACAAATATTGGCAGTTTTAGCATGTGAGGAATACTTCCAATTGTTTATAGAGCCTAGGGGTAAGGAACTCAACCACATCTTAATTTTTTTCCTTAGCAAAAATTGGAAATAAATGAAGCCAAACAGCATCATCACTAAAACCAATATACTTGAATGTTATATAGATTTCTAATAAGCTAGCTAAGTGTTGGTTTGGATCCTCAAAATGAGTTTTCTTAAAATAAGAATTTTAAAGCATCTAAATTATGGTAGGTTTTAGGTCAAAATTATTGTATTAGATAGTAGATTTTTTGTGGAGTTTAAAGTGGAGAGAGAGAAATTATGAGATTATAGAGATAGAAGCTACAAGATTCTAAAGAGAGTAGTTATTTTTTAAAATTTAATTTGGTGGGAGTCGAGTTATTTCAATGAAGGCAGATGATTGTCGGCCATCATTAGGCTTAGTCTCAAGGGGAGATCGTCGATCCACGTCTAATTCTATGTTGGTTAAATAATATTCCTTTCTCAATAAATCTCCGCCTATTTTTTGAGGAGTTGCTTCAAGGGTTTTGTCCAAGTCTGCTAATAATGGAGTTCATATTAGTTCAAACATTGATTAATCTCAAACCATAAATGAAGGAGGTCTGTTAAATTTAAAAAATTCTATTTTGGTGACTGGAAAAGGGAAGAGTGTAATGTTTTGTGAAGAAAAACCTAAGAAGATGGAGTACTAAATATTTAACATTGGAGCTTTACCTATGGTATATCACAAAGAAGTTGAGGCTATTGGTGATAGGGGGAAACCTAATGGGGATGTTCTGGATATCCCAAACTTTGAAGATGAAGATGATATGGATGTAGTGGGAGATATGGTGGTGGTTCAGCAATGTGTCTCTGGAGAAAGTAATTCGTGTAATCCTTATGTGGAGGGAGTTGATGAATAATAGTGAAAGAATTAGCAATGAATGGCCTATCGAATGTGTGGCACAACATGTCTTAAAGAACGATGACTGATTTAGATTTCAATAACTGCTTATCAGAAGATGGTGTGGCTATCAAGTTGTGTGAGAAGAATGTATTGGAAAATACTAAAAAGTTGCAGGATGCTCTGGTGGTTAAAGTCTTTTGAGATAACATTCCTTATTATATTATATTTTTTATCTAAGGATATAATAGTCTCAATTGGGTAAACTAAATCTTACCTGGCTTGGTAAAGGGTTGGAGTCTGTGTGCTTTTAAGGATGAGGAGTAAGTGGATTTGGTGCTTGCTAATGGGCCTTAGTATGTTAAGGGGAACATCATTGGAGTGGATAAATGGTCACCAACTTTCTCCCCTAATTCCTTGAAGGGCTTATATGTTCCAATATGGATAAGGATGACAAATTTTCCATTGCAGTACTGGGATGATACCAATGTTTTTAAAATTTCTTCTAAGATTGGTAAGCTATATTTAATTGATAAAAATATGCTCCAATAGGGTAGGTGGGAGTTTGCAAGGATTTGTGTTCATATTCATTTAGAAGAATCAATGCCACTTGGCATTTGGGTAGAGGGAAACTCAAAGAGATTTTTCCAAAAAATTAAATACGAGAGGATTCCTAATCTCTATTTCCATTATAGAAAGATTGGGCAAGACATGAGTATCTTTCCAGAGAAGATGATGGGGACTGTTCATGGTGGGTCCAATGATATGGAGAGATTGGTGAAGGAACCAAGTAAACCTGGTGAGTTCTCTATCAATAATTTGGTAGAGAACGTGGTTGAGTCCTCTAAAAAGGATGGCAATTGTTATGGGACATGGATACATGTAAGTTATGGGAGGAAAGATTCAAGGGTTCTAACTTCTATGGGGGGAATGTTTGATGGAAGAACATTGTGAGCAAGAACCCTAGGATGCTGCTAAAGCTACTACTTATAAGAAAGAAGCTTTGGAGAGTAGTAAGTCTGAGTACAGAACTGGTGGTGTAGCCAAGGAGGATACATCTACTGCCATAGATGGCTTTAAATAGGATGTTAACACCAATTTGAAGATTGATATTGCGGGGGATAAGGTATCTATACATAAAGGGGGAAATAAGCTTGCGGTTTTTAAGGATTTGGTAGAGGAAGGTGAGTTCATTTATGCTGTTGATGTAGGAGATGGAACGGTTCTTGATGCTATAAGGGAGGTTAAAGAGGATCTCTTTGGATTCTCAATTGCTGGAAAGAATGAGAATTGCACTCCAACTGTGAAGGTGACAGGAGAGTCTAAAGAAGGAAGTTATGCTACAACTAAAGTGAAGCTTGCTAAGGAACTTAGAGGACTTGGTCCGATTATGTTTGTTCCTAGAGGCAGGAAGATTGACGATGAGGGAAAAGATAAGGTGGAGAACCCTTCCACTTTTGATCATTAATGGCTTCAATCATTGTTTGGAATTGTAGAGGAGCTAGGAAGAAGCAAGCTTCTCCATATCTAAAATAAGTAATAAAAGATTATAATGTGTTTTTATGGTGTTGTTGGAAACAAAAATTTCTCATTTTAGTAGAATGGAGATCAATCTCCTTATTGGAGATGAGTTGGATTTCTTTCATGTTCTTGCAGATGGTTTGACTTTGGGAATTCTTGTGCTTTGGAAGTCTAAAGTATCTTCTTTTTCTAAATTTGATTCTTCTAATCAAGTGGTAATAGGAGAGCTTGAAATTATTAATAGGGGTGTTTAGAGTATAGCCACAGTTTATGGTGGTAAGGAGGTGGTTCAGAGGAGGGTCCTTTGGGAAAAGTTGGAAGCTTTTTCTTCTACCAATATACCTATGGATATTTGAGGGGACTTCAACTACATCTTATCAAAAGAAGATAAAAGAGGAGGTAAGGCCTTTCAGTTCTCCCATGCGTCCAAAGAAATTAAGTCTTTCTTGGTAAATAATGATTTTCATAAGGTGGGAGTTATTGAACCTAAATTTACTTGGTGCAATAATAAGGTTGGTGGAGCTCGTATATTGGAAAGATTAGATAGGTGTTTTGTTAATCCAACATCTATTAATTAAACTAGGTTGGTCTTGAGACATTTTCCTAGAGTGGCGTTGACCATTGTCCAATTTTTTTAAATTTCATGGAAAATAATTTTACCAATTATAGAATTATAAGGTTTGAAGAAGTATGGGCTTCTTAACCCAGCATCAATTAGTATTGTGAGATCGGCTTGGATCAAGAGGACAGGAGCAAACTTTGCAGAATTATTGAATAGTAAATTTTGGAGAATATTGAAATCTTTATTTTTTTGGAGCAAAGCTAAATATAAGGAATATAGCTAGCACAAGGAGGATCTTAAAATGAGTATCCTAGAGCGACAATTGAAGGAGGCAAAGGTCGGTTGGCTTCCGAGGAGTATAGCTTGCAACTTGGTGGAAACAAAGAGCTAAGGTAAAATGGAAGTCTGAGGTAGATGCTAATTCTAAGTTTTTCCATTCTTATGCCTTTGCTATATAAAAATGTAAATTGGATTTTTAAAATTAAATATGTGAATGGTTCGGTGGTGGAAAAAGTAAAATTGCTGATGGTTTTTTACAATTCTTCCATGGTAAATGGAAGAGTATAAATTGTATTCATAGTGGTTGGCCTCTACCAATTTGTTCTTTTTTTTGAAATTGCAACAGTAGAAATAAATTTTTATTACCAATTACTTACAAGAAGATTCCTCCTTCAATAAATCTAAAATCAAAGGAGGAACATTATTCGTAGAGAAATCATCCCAAAAGAAGGATGCACAAAGGTCATAGTTAGCACAAAGATTAGCTAACTTATTACAATTTCTTTTAACAAAAGAAAAAATAAGATGTTTAAAATTCATAAGAAAATCTAAATCCTTAGTCTTTAGAAATTCTCCATCAATCAAAGGATTCTTTAATGCATTTTTAAATACCTTAATGACATTTGAGTTGTCACCCTCAATGATTAAGCCTTCAACTTCAAGCATCCAATCATGAATATAATTCCTGATAGCCAAGATTGCTAATAACTCCATTTGTGCACTATCCCAATGTTGATAATGAATCCAAAAAGCAGCTATTCCTCGGCCTTTGTAATCTGTGAAAATTCCTCCAATACCTGTGCTATTATTTTTAAGAACAGAGGCATCTACATTTATCTTAATCCAACCCGGAGGAGGAGGATGCCAAGAAGATTTGGACAGCTTGAACAGCTGATTAGCATCCCAGTTTTCCCGAATTAAGAAGGAATCAAATGAAGACACCGTTTGAATGATTGATCTAGAAGCAATAGTAGCACAGCTTTCATCTTTACCACCATGAACAAGTTTGTTTCTTCTATTCTAGCAATAGAAAATTACATAGCATATAAGATTACCCAAGAACGGATTACAAGAAGCCAAATTATTCAAAATCTGATAGCAGCTCTCTAAGGAATCGAAATCTGGTAAATAAAACTGCCATTTAGCCAACAAATTGAACACCTTTTTGATAAAACCACATTTAGAAGAAATATGTTCTGTATCCTCCATTTCAAGGCAACCTCAAGGACATCCTCCATGATCCACAAGTCTTCTATATAAGAGATAAGTAAATGTTGGAATACCATTCTTGCTTAATCTCCACCAGAAGAAATCAATTTTTGGTTTCAGTTTTAGGGCCTTTCTCCATTTGTAGTCTGCATCTATATCAACGTTTTCAAAAAAAATTTCATAAACTGATGTAGCAATTGATGTACCTGATAGCGTTTTAATACATTCCAGTTTATCTTAAGTTATTTCTGATTGAATGGGAATAGAATTGATCAATTCTATTAAACTTTCTCCAAAGCAAGCTTTTAATTTCAGCATATCCCATTTTCCGTCAGTAATGAAGTTTGAAATTTTGCTGAAATTAGGAGTAATAACAGTAACAAAAGTCGACCACTTATTCAAGGTCTTATCTAGAATCCAGCAGTCTTTAAAAGTGTTAATTCAATCTCCGTTTGATATTGTCCATCTCATAACAGGTAACAAAAATTCTGCACCATTTAAAATAATTTTCCACGTTGAAGATAGACTGAAACTATTTTCTTCTTTCCATAGCACTTTTCCATATTTGGCACTTCATGTTTTATTAAGAAGAGATTCAGGATTGTTGATAAAGTTAAAAGCATGTCTAGATCTCAAAGGTCCCAGCCTTTCTACCAAAGATAGAATACCAAAACCTCCTATTTTCTTAGGTTTACATAATGCATTCCAAGAAACATAATGCATACCCTTATTACCATCTCTTTTATTCCAAAGAAAGTCTCTACACATTCTTTCTACTCCATAAAGAATTCCCAAAGGGATCAAAGAATGACTAGAAAGATAAGTAGGAAGAGAAAGAATAGAAGCTTTAATCAAGGAAATTTTACCTGCTAAAGATAAGTGCTTAGATCCCCAAATATTAATTTTAGCTGCTGTTTTCACAATGATTTTGTAGAAATCAGATTTTACCAATCTCCTAAGAGCAATCTTAACTCCCAAATACTCCATTTCTTTAACCATGTTCATGTTAAGCACTTTGATTAAGCCTTTACATTCCCTTCTCTTCATTGATTTGCTGAATAACACTGCAGATTTTTTGTAGTTGATCTTCTGGCCAATCCAACTACAGTAGTTCTTTAAGATTTTGTTCACCTTCTTCAAGGAAAACTTGTTAGCTTTAGAAAAAATCAAAATGTCATCTGCATACATCAAATGAGAGATGATAGGAGCATTTGGATTGATTTTAATGCCAATATTCTTTCCAATATTCCCAAATTCTTCTATTAGCAATTGAGAACACATGATAAACATGAATGGAGACAAAGGGTAGCCTTGTCTAAATCAACATTCAGCCTCTATCCATTTCGATCTTTCTCCATTAATCAAGATAGAATATTTTGGATATACAACACAATCCAAAATTAATTTAGAAAAAGCCATAGGAAAACCGAACCAATCCATTACTTTTTCAAGAGTTGCCCAACACATGCTATCATAGGCCTGTTCCATGTCAACTTTGATAGCTGCTAAACCTTTCCTAGCTCTTGAATGTCTAAATTTATTAAACAATTCTTGAGCCAGGAGAACATGTTCTGACATGTTTCTTCCTTTGATAAAAGCATTTTGTTCAACTGAAATGATTTTAGGAAATAGAAAACTCATTCTATTTAAAAGCATTTTTGCCACTATTTTATAGATATCAGTGCATAAGATGATTGGCCGGTAGTTAGTAGGATTCAGAGGAGAATCTACCTTCGAGATTCAAACAATTTTTGTTTCTTTCCAAACCAGAAATAGAGATCGTGAAATAAAAATATCTTTGACAGCAGCCCAGACATCTTGTTTTATGATAGGCCAATAAGATTTTATAAAGGAGTAGGTGATGCCATCCACACCAGGCGAAATATTGGATCCTAAGCTTGTGATAGTATTCTCCAGCTCTTCCAAAGAAAATTCCTTGCAAAGAGTTTTACAATCTTCCTGATTCAGTTTGTTGGAGCACTTCGGCCACCCATCAATTTTACATCTCCTTCCTTTCCATTTATTGCTGAAAAATTTGATAAATACTTCTCCTATGCTTTGTTCATCTTCACAAATAACACCTATTTCATTTTTCAAAAAGTTGATCATGTTAATATTTCTTCTAGCTGATGCAAATGTGTGAAAAAACTTTGTATTAGCATCACCGTCCTTTAACCAATGGATATTAGCCCTTTGCTTCCACCAAATACTCAGCCTTCCCAATGTGTTATTGAATTCAGCAATTTTGGATCTCAAGTAGTGCATTTTCAGATCAGTGAGACCTGACGAAGTAATTTCTTCCTCTTGAAGCTCCAATATTTCAATTTTCAGCTTTTCTTTGACTTCTACCAATTTGTTCACTTGATAGGAATGATAGGGAATTTTTAAATAAGGAGTTGACTACGGAGGAAGTTGAGTCGGTTGTGTTGGAATGCAGAGGCAATATTTCTCCAGGTAATGACGAGATATCTTATTCCTTTATTAAAACTTATTGGTGCATCATTAGAAATGATTGTTGGAATGCAATTATTCATTTTTTTTCTATTTGGGAGATATGAATGTGAACTATAAAGAAATGTTACTAATGTTTATAAATATATGCCTATTAGCTTGTGTAGATCAATCTACAAAGTCGTGGCTAAGATATTGTTAAATAGGATGTAGGTTATGGTTCAAAAGTTAATATCAGTGGATATATTAGCTTTTAATAATGGCAGGTCATTAGCGGATCACATTCTAGTTACTCAGGAGGTGCTTCTAAAATTCAGGATTTCTAGATCTTCCAAAGGGCTAGTTTCCTTTAAAATTGACATGGAACAAGCATATGATAGTATGTGTTGGGAAACCTTAAAGAATGTTTTGGAGTACTTCGATTTTCCTCA
The DNA here is from genome assembly GCF_001605985.2 of Dendrobium catenatum. Taxonomy (NCBI): domain Eukaryota; kingdom Viridiplantae; phylum Streptophyta; class Magnoliopsida; order Asparagales; family Orchidaceae; genus Dendrobium; species Dendrobium catenatum. The sequence continues at coordinate 298,848 of NW_021318712.1, forward strand.
GAAATTTTTTGGTTGGATTATGGAATGTGTTGAATATCCAAAATTCTCTTTGTTGATAAATGGTAGAATCTCTAGTTGAATTCATGCAAGAAGTGGGTTTCGTCAAGGATGTGTGCTTTCTCCTATTCTTTTCATTCTATGCTCCCAGCTTCTTTCCAATGTTTTTAAATAAAGAGAAGAATCTATGGGGATCGAGATTGCTCATTGTGCCAAGGATTTTTCATTTGCTATATGAAGATGATATCATTATTTTTTCTAAAGCTACTCTCAAAGAGGTGAAGATAATTAAGATTATTCTATTTAACTTCTGTAGATGGATAGGAAAAAGAATTAATGTGGGAAAATTAGCTATTCTATTTGGTAAATATGTTAAGAAGAGGTAAAGGAAATCCATATAACGTATTATGGGTTTTAAGGTGGTAAGGGAATTCAATTATCTTGGGGTTAAGGTGACATTGAGGAGGATGGTGGCTACTGATTTTCACTTTCTAATTGAGAAAGTTTTAAAGTTAATTGATGTTTGGAGAAGCAAATTCATTTCCTTGGCAGGGAAGTTCACCCTCATTAGATCAATTTTGCTCTCTCTTCCTACCTTTTAATGTACTTTTTCATTGGTCTCTAAAGGAGTTCTTAATGAATTGGATAAGTTGAGTAGGAGATTTATTTGGAATAAGCAGGATGGGAAAGTGGGTCTTCATTATGTGAGATGAAATAATTTATGTAAATAATTTAGAGGGAGTGGACATGGACTTCGATCAAGTGCTAGTGTGGTTGGTCCTTTAAAGGTAAAATTGGCAAGGACGGTTACTCAAGACAAAGATTCTCTTCTACACAAAATTTTGGGAGCTAAATATGGGCTATTTTGTGGTGAGATTGGTTGTAGAAGAGGTGCTTCATCTACTTGCAAAATCTTATCCAATGTAGGAAGTTTCTTGAACGAGTGGTTAGATGGAAGATTTGAAATGGCTTCTCTATTGATATTTTTAATGATATATGGATATTAGACAAATGTTTGAATAAATGACCAACTTTTTGTGTCAATTCTGAAACATGATAATCAAACAGTATATGAGCTAATCATTAATGGCACATAGAATGTTCAGGAGTAAAAAAAAAACTGTCTAAGGAATATATCATGAGCTTAATTTATGGGATTCATATCCATCAAAATAGGAAGAAGATTAATTGGAGATGATTCATCAAAATTTTTGTTATTCAATCTCAGCACTTGCTTATAAAGCCTCAGTTCAAGATATATCTTCCTATTTTTATTGGAAATGCTTGAAGAATATTAAATTATGGCCTTGGATGGAGGTTTTTTGGTGGTGAATTTTTAATAATGCAATTCCTACATTCCAGTTGTTGTATTAGAGAATAATTCAAGGTGAGTTTAATTCCTATGGGGATGTAAAGCCAAAGAGGATTTGGAACATTTAACGATTAGATGTGGGAAGATGGTGGAGGTTATATGTTATCTCAATAAATGGGGATTTAGGGTTCCTAGTTTTTAATCATTTCAAGATTGTTATAGTTGGATGGAAAAGTTTAGTAAAGTGAATGGATTTCATATAAATACTTATTGTAATGCACTTTATCTCACGTGGAGAGCAAGGAATAGGTTATTACATGAAGGAAAGGATGATAGTGCAATGGTGAATGCTTCTAATTCTGTAAGTTATGCTTCTATTTCATATATGTTAGAAGGAAAATTGGTACATGGGGGTACTAATTAGTCGAATAGACTATTGGATCATTGGTACCCTCCTCCTCCCGAATGGATAAAATAAATGTAGAAGCATCCTTGTTACAATCATATAAAGATGGAATTGGAGGTGTTGTTTGTGATAGCAATGGGAGATTTTTTCTAACGTTGGACATTCTTGTATTCGTTGGGATGTTTGTCATCTAGAACTTATGGCGATTCAATTTATAGGTGAGATAAAAAAAGATTGGAAGTTTAGCTACAAAGGTATTATCATAGAAGGAGACAACTATAACGTCATCAAATTTTTGCAAGAATTGGGTCGCAAGTGCATAGATGATCTTTTTCCTTAAAAAAACTGAAATTATTTTTTAATTGGCTAAATAGAAGTTGTAATAAGTTAGCAAATCTATATACTAACTATACTCTTTTTAGTAATTTTTGTTGAGATGATTTGTCTTCTAATAACATTCCTCTTATATTTTCTAGTTTGTTAAAGGAGGAATCTAGTTATGGAGAGTAGTAGTTTGTAATAATTTTTTTTTAGTGTATTTGCAATTGATTTGCTTTTTTTAAAAAAAAAAAGATAGTAGATTTATTGATACTTATGAATTTTATCAACTACAAGATTTCCATACACCCTGAAAGTTCTAGGATTAACTTGATCAAGATTTGGTCTAGACATTCCAAATGCTATAATTTTATTAGATTTTCTATTTTTTTGTGAGTGGCCACTCAATCTCTAATCAAATAACAAAGGTTCCTTATTACATCTACTACACATGCAAAAATGATGAAGGAATTAAATTATGAAAAATAATTTAATAATAGCCAATTTAAAAAATTCATTTATTTTTCAAATTTTAACAAATAAAAAAAAATAGATATAAGATATTGGACACAAGTAGGATTAAATAGGTAGCTCTGTTAAAAATATAAGAAATATTTGCATGAAAGCATGTTGCTTCAAAAAGAATGGTGCCAAAAACTTAATTCAAAGCAGGTAGGCAAAGGTGCATGAAAAATTCTTATGTTTTATTTAACATAAATGCCCATAAAATAATGTAAGCTTATGTGTTGATCATGTAATAAAAGTGATTTAAGAGAGTATCAATACCATGAGAAAGTATTCTACTACAAAGTAAATGTTCTAATACTCCTTAATAAAGCTATATTTTTTGTTATATTAAACAAAATAATTGGTTTGGATTATGTACTAACTAAGAAATGTAGAAGAAAGATAAGGTACCATTAGATAAAGTACTTTGGTCTAAGGATAGTGAATTTTAAAAGCATTTCTATGTAGACTCTCCTATGTTCGTTGTGAATCAGAGCTTATGCATCCTTAAATCTATATAGAGTATATAAGGAAGTGAATAAAGATTTATGGCCCTACTATTGTTATTACTAATCAATAGACTCTAGCATACTAAACATCGCATGTCTAGGCATGCAAGAATTTAATTTCAATACTATTAATTGTTCTAATATTCATCTATCAAGGCAATATAGAAAACTATATTTTAACTCTACACATGACAGTTGAATAAATTAAATTAAGAAAAGTAGATATTGAAAACATCCATTATTTCATTAAATCATAAGTGTTTAGATTAGTAATTAATAAAGCTTCATGTTATTTTCCCAAAAGTAAGACTTTTAGCTATCCACTGAAATAAAATAAAATTTATTGATTTCTTTAAAAAGAAAGTACAAAGAAAAAAATGTAAGTGGATATTACATAGATAGTATAACTTGACTCTTCAAACTTCTATTATATTTAATTTCTTGCTTTTTCATAATAAGGAAGACTAACAAGACCAATTACTAAATCTTTCTTTCCTCTTTTCCGCCTTAGACTTAACTCTATGGTGGCACTATACTTAAGCACTCAGATTCACTAAAATTATACTTGACATGTCATCATTGTAGATTTATAAAAAGAACTAGATATGATAGAAAAATTAATTACAGTAAGAACATAAATAAACTAAAGCACCATGATACTTGACATGTCATCATTATAGTCTATAATAAGAACTAGAAATTAAGCACTATTTTGTAGAATCTATTGTTATGTTGGACTATTATGCCATGACTATTGGCAAAATCGACATGTCATTTAGTTGATTCTTTGTGACTCTATATTTTATCAACTGCTCCACAATAGTACCCCAAATTTAAGAACTACGGTTCTTTAATGTGTAAATTTGTGTCGTTTCATTGTGATGTTTGGCACTCTTGTGCTCAAATTTCTTAGAATCTAGCATTACGTTGCTAATTTATGGTGCTACAACATTGTGAATCTCTATAATACAAACCATTTTTTCTTTAGGGTGTTGAATTAATTAACATTTTCTTGTGGATTTGATTTTGTAAAGTCTTGAGCTAGCACCATTGTGTTATAGATGTTGTTGCACAAATAGTTTTTGTAATGTGGTGATAGTTCAACGCTTTTAAAATTTTCTTTTTTCCTGAAACATTCCTTCACAACATCAAATAAAAATAACATTTTCATAAAGAATTTTAGATAATAAAATAATACATATTTTTCACATAATATTTCTCAGGCTTTAATCAAATTAAAATGCATCCACATGACTATGAGAAGATCGGCTTCATCAAGGTTGAAGGCTTGAATTAATATAAATTCATGCCCTTTATAATGAATAACATTATGGAAACATATATATAAATGATGGAGAAGTCCTTCACAAACTAATAGGTGAGAAAATTTTAGGTTTTAATATAAGACCTCCAAATGAAGAGCAAGTCACAAATCTAACACATTATAGATCTGAAGGAGATATTTTCCACCTTGTAGAGAAATAATATGAGACTTAATCCTTTAAAAGGAACCTTTAAAATAGAATCATTATATTTCCCCAAATTTCTCTTCACTCCTAGTTGCATTATTGTGAACTCTAAGAACATGAGAACCATAATTGAAATCAACTAGCCAAACATGTTATAGTTGGTGTAGTGAATCACTAGGTAAGTGGCTAAGCTCAACTAAATTATCTTTCAACATAATGAGAGGTGTTCATTCTTCTTTAGAGTTCTCAAGAATGCAAAGAAGTTTTATTAGAGTGAGTATTATGAAACTAATTTCCAATAGCTAAATCTCTTTTTAGATTATGTACCTTCTCAAAACTTCAAGATAAGATGAGGTTTTATTGTTATACTTAGGGGATAGCAAGGATGCCATCAGATCCATAGTAATGAAAGAAGAAGGATAGAGCTAATGATTGATTTACTCTGTGAGAAAGACACTCTGAGGCATCTAATAATAATATCTAATCTTGAAAAAGTTTGTAAGGGAACTAGTAAGCTTGGTATATGATAATTGTAAAATATATATTATTTATTCTATTTAAATTTCATTGAAAATGTGTTATTTTGTTATTTTTATACAGGGAAAACTCAAAAAATGATAAAAAATATGAAGAAATAAGCAACTCCGTGGTACTAGAGGAAACACCACCATTGTGCTTTATTCAACACCAACAAAACCTCACTTTTAGACTTTGAAATAACATACTCTATGTTTGGGAGCACTATAGCAGCATCACAGTTAGTGCCACAATGTTTGAGGAACCACTATAAAAATCAGCTTGCTAGCTCCAAGTTCTTATGAAAATGAATGTCGTGGTGCTACACATTTAAATTCCACATCACCATTTTTTCCACTCAGACATCATAACACTCCAATCTCCGTAGTTCCATATCATTACAATTATAAATTCAACGTGACATGTTTCTAGAGTAAAAAAGATGTGTCTGTTCACTTGATAACCATTCCACATCATCAAGTGCCATGACAAAGCAAACATTTTTGCACCGAGGTGTTAGTTTTCTTTTGAGGACCATAATGCCACACCTTCAAGTGCCTCGGTGCTAGACTCCTTTCCAGGTTTTCTTATAAACAAATGTTTTATTTCTTTTTTTTGATTAGTTCAGTCACTTATGAAAAGTTATTACTTTTTAGGGTTCTTATCTAGTACCTTGTTAGAGTAAAATCTAAGGAAGCTTAGAGATGTACATGATATAATTTATTGGAGTACTTAGCTAGTGTTTGTTGAAGTTAGTCTATAAGAGAAGGAAAAGAGTGTAGAGGAGATAGTTTTTTTGCTTATTAACTGTACATCGCATTCTTTTAAGGATGTTCTGGCAGGAGGTAGTTCTCCTTCTTCTTCAAAGTGGGACTTAGCCCATTCTTCCTTCAAGGGTTTGCTTGCTTTGATGTTTGATGATAAAGTGGTTACTGATCTTTCTACCCCTTTTTCATTTACTTTAGTTGGAAAGTTTGTCTTGAAAAGGCCGAATCTGGATTTGATTTGTAAGTTTTTTCTGTCCATGAAATTATCTAGAACTTTTTCTGTTGGATTTTTGGATCAATAATATATTGCAATTTAGCTCTCTAATGATTTAGACTATAGTTGCATTTTCTCTAGAATAACATACTCTATCCATGGTTGTCAAATATGTTTGCTTAAGTGGACTCTGGATTTTGATGTAAAATGCATTGTCATAGAAATTAGGAATTTTTTATTTTGCAACCATATTTATGTAATCCTAAGGATGAGGTTAAAGAATTAAAATGAAAAAAATAATTTAGTTTATCAATTTTCTCATGAAAAAACTAATCTAATTCAAGTATAGGAAATGATTATGGTCTCCAATCTTCTCCAAGAGAATAAGGGTAATCATGTCAATGAAATGGTTAGTGGTAATAATAAGTCTGTCAGATGGAGCAAGGATTGGGTGGAGATGATAATAAGATTGAGGAGTGCATCCCTTCTTTTTATGTGGAGGATTTTATTAATCCACCTCACATTCTATTTGGAACTCATATTCCTATCTTTTTAAGGGTTTGGAAAATCGGGATTATGTTTATGAGCAGATGGTTGCTATTTATATAAAACATAATTCTACATCCCAAATTACTTCTTCACCATGTGCTACTAATAATAATATATTGGATTCTAGGGGGCATTGATAAATGTATTGATTTATGTTCTTCTCAACCTTTTGTGAATGTCCAGGATAATTCTTTTGATGAAAATATGGAAGAAGGAGAATATGTGCTAGAGGAAGTGAAGGAGGTTGCTAATGTCATGAGGAATAATGATTAATGTTAGAATAATGAAAATTGTATGCTTTAAGGTACTAGTGCTTCAGAGAGCTTTAGTGATTTGTAGAGAAAGCAGAAAGGTATAAGTGATAAAATTTATTCTCCTACTAAATATGATTATTTTGTTAATGATAGAGCTAATAATGGTCTTGTTAATGAAGAGAATAATTTCAATTCAATCAAAAGTAAGAAAAATAAAAAAGTCCAAAACCAAAAAGTACTATCTCCTAGAATCACCCAGTCAAACTATAAACAAATTGCATATTAAAAATTAAGTTGATTATTTGGAATGTTAGGGGCATTGGTTGCCTTAATTCTAGGATTAGAGTTCATAACTTATGTCATACTCATAATATTTATTTTCTTGTTTTATTGGAGCCTCTTATTTATGTATCCAAGCTAGATGAGACTAGTAGGATTATTGGTTTTAATCATAGTGTGGCGAATGTTTCTAACAAAATTTGGATTTTTTGGAAAGATCCTATTAGCATTGATGCAAGTTTACTATTGAAAATTTGAGTTTATTCAATTTAACTTCATGCTTCCCTTATTTATTCTTCATCTTATCATATATTCAAAAAGATCTTTGGAATCAACATGTTGTTTTTAGTGAGCTTATTAATCCTCCTTGGTTAGTTGGGGGTGATTTTAATACTATATCTAACCCCTCTAAAAGGATTGGAGGATCTAATCTAGTTTATCATGCTATGAAAGATTTTAATAATATAATGATGGAGCTTAATCTTATTGAGATTGGCTTCACTAGTAATCCCTTTACTTGGAATCTTGGTAATATGTGGCAGTGTTTAGACCATGTTCTTTTAAAGATTTATGGATGAATTCTAGTAATAACATTGTTGTTCAGCATTACTAACAAGTCTAGACTGTCTATTTTTTCTCATACATTTAGATTTCAAAATATGTGGTTATTAGATAATTTTTTCAATGAATTAGTCAAAGAGATTTGGGAGGCCCCTTTGCATCCTGACAATGATAGTGCAGGGATGATTAGATTGTGGTTTAAGCATAAAAGGATTAAGTTTAAACTTATTTGGTGGAATATATATGTTTTCAAAATCCTGTTTAATAATATTATTTCTATCAAAGAAAAGTTACTTCTTTTAAGCTTATTTTTCAGAATGATCCTTTGGATGTTAATTTAGTTAATTTGAAAGAGGCTAAAATTTCTTTGTTTAAGCTTTAAGAGGAAGAAGAGATTTATTGGAAACAAAAGTTTTCATCCAAAAATCTTATCTAAAGGGATAATAATACCAAATATTTTCATTCATTGCTTAAAAGGAATTGAGCTAATTTTTTTTTTCATCAGATTGAGCTTTAAGATGGGAACATTATTGATGAGGAAGATGAGATTGCTAAGTGTGTTGTTGAGCATTTCTCTAATTTATTTAATAAAAGCATTGATCCTCATTCGATTGGTCAACCTGAACTGATTCCTAGCATCATTAATGAGGAGGACAATATTATTCAAACCGTTTTACCTTTGATGGAGGAAGTTAAGAAAGTTATTTTTGATATGAATATCAATTTTTTGGCTGGCTATAATGGATTTTCCACTAAATTCTTACAAAATTCTTGGAATATTATTTCTAATGATTTATATGCTGTTGTTTTGGATATCTATAATGGCAATTCTATTTTTAAGTTTATTTCTAGTACTTTTATTGTGCTTATTCCCAAAAACATTTCTACTAATAAGTGGGATAATTTTTGATGTACTGGTTTGTGCTCTTTTTTAGCAAGTTCATCTCTAAGATTATTTTGGACCGCTTATCCCCTTTGTTTTCTAAAATTATCTCTCTTTATCAAATGGGGTTTGTTAAAGGTAAAGCAGTTACTGATAACATCCTTTTGTCTTAAGAGATTATTCATGACATGGACCTTAAAGTGCAAGGTGGCAACATGGTTTTTAAATTATATATTGCTTATTTTTATGATAAAATTAACTGGAAGTTTTTGCATTACATTTTTAACACTTTGGTTTCAATTTTAATTTTATTAGGTTGATCAAAAATAGTATTGAGGGGTCTTACATTTCTATTATTGTTAATGGTAAAAGAAATGAATTTTTTAATTCCTCTCATTGTATCAGAAAAGGTGATCCACTTTCCCCTATTCTCTTCGTTATTATCATTGATTATATTTCTAGAGGTCTTACCAACCTCTATGAAGCTCACCCAAACCTATATTTTCACACTTCTTGGGGTTTCCCTATCTCTCACTTATGCATTGATGGTGATGTTATTAAATTTTCAAATGGTTCTATTAATATGGTTAATATGCTTATGTCTTTCCAAAATAATTTTAAGTTGTTAAGTTGTTTAATCCTTAAAAGAAATAAATGTTAATTTATAACTCCTAAAAATTTGTCTAGTAGTCGCATCATTGCTATTAAAGGTATCACTAGTTTTGTGCAAGGTTTCTTAACTTTAAAATACCTTGGTGTTCCTTTTTTTAAAGGTCATATATGATCATTCCTTTTTGATGACTTGATTACTACGGTGCAAAATAAAATGAACTCTTGGAAATTTAATTTCCTTAGTATTGGGGGTAGATTTGTGCTATATAAAATTGTTATTTTCACTCTTCCTGTTTATAGTTTTTCAAACTATTTAGCCTACTTTTATGGTGTGTGATAGATTGGAAAAATTAATTAATAAGTTTTTCTAGAAAGGCAATATTGTTAATTCTAAATCTTTTTGTTGACATGGAATAAGTGTTGTGGTATTTTGGAGGTGTTGCAACTCTGGGATCTAGAGTGAGATTGTGATTTTTGATAATAGCAACATATTATTATTCTATTAATTTTATTATTTCTCCAAGAAAGTACTAGATATTTTCTATTTATTGTTTGATTGTGCTAATATTTTAGGAAAATCAAACTATAGATTGCTGAAGACTTTAAATAGAGTATATTAGGATTTCCTGTAATAAAGTCTGTAATTTTTTTTTCTTGAGTCTGAGAGAGTATAATTGTAATTGGGTAATCATGCACACACACATATGGGAAGAGAGTCAAAACTTAATATTTCAATACTAATCTTACTATATGACTTCCAATCATACTGTAGGTTTTGTCATGATTTTTCTTTTAAATATATTTAATCAAATCTTGCTTATATTTTTAAACAGTTTGTACTATCAATATTTTTTCATACAAATGACTAACAGTGTACACAATTGGGTTCATACTAGTTTATCCCAAAGAATTCATTTGTTTTTGTATTCTTTATACTATTCGATATTAGTTCGTACAAACAACTTATAGAGCACAAAATTGGGTTTGTCCATAATCGTACCAGATGAAGCATGAATTTTAATAATTTTTCATATTGTACTATTTAGTTCGTATAGATGACTGATAGTGTATGAAATAAGCTTCATACCAAATCATACTAGAGGAACACATTCAATTTTAAACTATTTGTATAGTAAAATGTCAGTTCATACAGATCACTGAAAGTATATGAAAAAAGGTTCGTACAGGATCATACCAAGAATTTTTGAACTATTCATACAGATGAACCATGATTATACTGTATGACTTGAAGTCAGTTCACTTGAAATTTTAGGGTTTTGGACATTTTCTTATATTTCATATATAAGAAGTCAAAAATGTTGACACTTAAGAAATTTGTTGCAAATTTCTCTTGAGAGTGGCCATTGGGTGTGAGTGTTTCGAAGACATTGTGAGAGTGAAGTGTGATAGTTCTTATGAGGAGGAGTTGTGAGGGATTCACAAGATTACCAAGAGAGTGGATCTCTTTATATTCTTCAAATTTCTGCCCATCTCCTCTAGAGACCTTTGAGAGAAGATCTTCAACATTATGTCTAGGTTCTTTGCCTTCACTTTGAGGGTAAAAAAGGATGAAGGTTCTCTGCTTTCACCATGAGGATGAAAAGGATGATGGTTCTCCGCCTTCACGATGAGGGTGAAAAGGGATGGTGGTTATCTTCCACACTGGGTTGGTGGAAGAGAGTTTATAAGGGCTTCCCTGCCTTGATGTGGGAGCAAAAGGAGAGTCACTTTGATTTAGTGCAATGCCTGGAGAAGTAATCTCTAGGGAGAACACGTAGGTCTAGTTTGGATAGAACCGCTATAAATTTGGAGTTTTTCTATTCACTTTATTTTTTTTGTATTTTTACTTTTCTGAAATTTAATGTTTTGTGGTTGAAAAATCTTTTGAGATAATCATATCTAAATAATATCAAAATCAAGGATCATTGCTTAAATTTTCTAAAAATAATTTTTTAAAATCTAAGAAATTTTTAAAAATAACCAATTGACCTCCCTCTTGGTTAGCCTTGGGATAGTTCAATAATGTCTGATAACCTACATGAACTTTTAAGTGGTATCAGAGACTATTTTTAAAATTTAAGGTTTAGACTGCTTTTTAAAAAATGATCATAACTTCTTTTGGAAATCGGAACACTCCTGAAGGATATTTTATCACTAGACAATCTTTATTCGATAACATTCCTTTCAATTTTTTGAAAACTTGTATGCAACTTTTCTATAATCACTTATCTATTTGCATGTGAATATTAGTACAGGAAGGTTACAGTCCAACTTGACTTATTGATGAAATTTGAGTTAAAACACCATTTACCGAATAGAAATTAGAAGAAAAATATTTAGCACAACTAAATTCAAAATGTTTAAAAAGTTTTTTCTATGCATTGAAATCAGAAAAGCATATGCGTGTTTGTACTTGCAATACTGAAAAAGAAATTTAGGATATATTTTGCATAACTTATGAATGGACAAATGATGTTAAACAACCTAGGTTGAACATTTTATTACATGACTAGGAACTATTTTGCATGAAATTGAATGAGCCAATTTCTAATATGTATACACATTTTACTAATATTGTTACCTCATTGCATGCTTTAGGTAGAGAACTTTCAAAGTTAGAAATAGTGAATAAAATTTTATGTTGTTAGCCTATTATGTATGATCCAAACATAACTACCATTACTGAATCTAAATATTTAGATGTATATTTCATTAACAATCTATTTGGATTACTTATTGTTTATGAATAATTGCAGCATTGCATTAAAAGAGAAGCATCAAAGAACTAGATTACTTATTGTTTATGAGCAAGGAGAGATTCAAAGATAGATTCATGTTGTGACAAGCGAAAAGGGAAGAATATTTCTTTGAAAGTGGATGATTCAAAAAGTGATCAATCAATGCCTGAGGATGAATAAGATATTACACTCATGACTAGGCAATTAAAACGTTTCCTTAGAAGAAAGCAATGGAGATGTCATTATTGGAACAAAGGTAAGTTTGATATAAATGCAAAAGTTTCTAATGAAGTCATTTGTTATGAATGCAGAAATCCAGGACATATAATAATTGATTGCCCAAATCTCAATGAAAATTCTAGTAAGGAGAAAATTGAGGAGAAAATAAATATTAGGAAGGGCAAGAAAAGAATGTAATGAGCTTTGTGGGCTAATTCAGCCTTACACTCCTTTTTGGTCAGTCTTCTAATGGTTTTCATATTTGCATGACATAACCTCCTGTGCCACAACCAAGAATAATCAGCAATAATTTTTAAACAAAATGAAGTAGAACATTCAATATTATTTAAAATAAGCATGTAAACATTGTTGATCCGCTTTCCTTGAAAAATAGTATAGTTATTCAAGCTAATAATGCATGTATTTGCTAAAAAATTTATAATGAAGCCCTTATCACATAACAAACTGATGCTTAGCAAGCTGTGCTTCAGTCTATCTTTAAGCAAAATATTTTCAATCAAAATGTTTTTAAAGTTTCTGATTATACCTGCATCCACCACTTTCCTTGTTGCATTGTCTCCAAGAGTAACCTTGCCTATAGCTTTGGCCTCTAGTGAAACAAATTAGTTTGCATCTCCATTCTTGTGTCATGAGCATCCACTATTCAGGTACCACATGCTCTCATTAGGCCTTTTGTTAGAGCAAGCCTACAAAAATATTAAACGTCAAATTTAAGAACCCAAACAAGTTTCGGTCCCTTCTTATGAAAAGAAGAATGCAATAAAAGTGTATTATGATGTTGATCATTTAATTTAGGTCTTCACACCCAATGTGTACTACGGTGAATAATGCAAGTATGTGAAATGTGCCCTAGCATGCCACATGAAAAACATATAACACCAGGAAAAGGATTTACTAATCTTTACGAGTTATAATGCCTCCTCCTAGGTTTTGGCTTTAGATTAAGTGTGGGTGTAGTCCTCTTTTCCTCAAGTGCATTTAATTTATCTTTAAACCTAAAATTAGCACTTTTTAAAATAACATTATCAACTCTCAAATAGTGCTCCCTATGTTCAGATTCATCAATATATGTCTTAAAATTAGAATCAAGTGAGGTGTAGGATGCTTTCAATGAATCATGCTCAACAATAAACTCAGAATGTTTTTTATTCAAAATATTAAACTCATCAAGTAAAGACATATGATTGCTTTCAATTTGGAAGTGGTATTTCAATAAAACTTCATGCTCTTTTTGCAAATACAAAAACTCCATTTTCAAACTAGCAAGTGATTTATTAAGTTTAATATATGATGCATAAATTTTCTCACAAACTTCAAGTAATTGTTCATAACTTAGTTCACATACCATTTCTTGGTTAGACTGACCAAGATGATCACTTGCCATCAAGCACAACTTTGTTGTCTCCTCCTCTGCTTCAGTCTCATAGGAGTCAGAGGTAGAATCAACCCAAAATGCCTTTTGGAACCGCTTTTATCCTTCTTAAACTTGGGTTTCTCTTCACCCTTCTCCTTGCTTGAGTGATCCTTAAGTGTAGGACAATCAGCTTTGATATATTCAGGCTTCCTATATTAAAAAAATCACATCAAAAGAACTTTTAAAATTTTTGTTATCCTTACATTTTTTCACTTCTGAAGTGATTGTGATTCCTCCTTAGAAAGCTTTTGAATTGCCTTGTAATGAAGGCAATGTCATCACTTTCAGTCCTGAAAGAATTTGTACCAATATCGTTAGCTTTCAGCGCCATAATTTCTCCTTCTTCTTCTCAGCTGCATCAAGTTGTCTTTGGTTCACCCCTTGCTCATAAGTAATGAGTGACCCAAGTAAGTTTTTAATAGAATAAGTATTCAAATCCTTTGATTCAGAAATTGCAGTAATCTTAGCATCAAAAGAAGAAGGCAAGCATCTCAAAATCTTATTGGCTCTTTCTTAATTCATTAGCTCTCTTCTTAAGGCATGCAATGGGGTGACAGTTTGAGTAAACCTAGTATACATGTCAGAAACCGATTATGCAGGTTTTATATGAAAAATTTCATAGTCATGCAATAAAATATTCAACCTAGATTTCTTAACTTCATTTATTCCTTCATAACTGATACATAATCTATCCCAAATTTCCTTACCAATATTATGGGTTGAAACATGCATATAATCTTCCGATTTCAAAGCATAGAAAAAATTGTTCAAAGCTTTTTCATTTAGTTGCACTAAATCCATATCATCAAAAGTCCATTCAGTAAAAGAAAGTTTAGTTTTAATGTCATTAATTTCATGAGATAGAGGTGAATAATCATCTTTAGCAAGCATCCACATGCGATAGTCAATAGATTGTAAAATATAAACATACGAGTTTTCCAAAAATCAAAAGGAATATTGTCAAACAAAGGTGGTCGGGTAATAGAATACACTTTCATAGTATTATGATTACCAAAGTTAGCCATTGATCAAAATTCAAAAGTATTCAAAAACTCAATTTTATGAATCCCACTCTGATAGCACTTAAAAGTTCGTCAGGGATGTTAAGCCCTTGTGAACTAGTCCCGAGGCTAACCAAGAGAGGGGCTAATTGGTATTTTAAAAATTTCTCCAAATAAAAACACAAGAAAAACTAAACCAAGATTTACCACAAGAGAAATAAAGTGCAGAAATTAAATGCGGAACCAATAATAAGATAGAACACACTAAATTTTATAGTGGTTAAATCAACTTGACCTACGTCCACTCCCTAGAGGCACCCTCCGAGTATTGCATTAAACTCAGTGTCTCTCCTTTTGCCCCCACAACAAGGAAAAGAAGCCCGTGCATAAACTTCTTTCCACCAACCCTGATGAGGTATAAAAACCAACTTCTTTTGCTTCCTCCTGAAGCAGGTAGAGATCCCAACCCTTTTGCTTCCTCCAGAAGCAGATAGAATCTTGATCAGTTGCTGAAGTAGACCTCTCTCAAACCACCAAGCAAATAGGGATGATAACCGAAGAAGATAACTCAGATCCTTTGTTGGTGTAACTTTTATGAATCCCCTCATAAGATCCTCTCTCTCCCTTGCTCTCCTTATCCTCTTGGCTCTCTCAGGTATGGACAATAGTAAATGATCTCCTCTTGAGAACATAAGAGATTTTTTAAATAAGGGCTCCAAAATAGCCCTAATTAGAAACTAATCATCAAATATTATCCAAGATGATTGATCGATCGTCCCGTACGATTAGTATAAATTTAGCTCAATCAGCTTGGACGATTTGGAAAAGTTTGGATGATTAGAAGGTTACTTTTTTTAGATCATCCAGGCTAATAGGATATTGTCTGGTACGATTAGTTCAAGTCATCGAATATCATCCAGATCATCACCCTGGATGGATGTCTAGATGATGGTAAAATAACTACATCATTCATGATGATCTCACGATCGTCGGAGCTAATTAGTACAAAATGATGAATATCATCCAGAACATCGCCCTGAATGGATGTCAAGATGTTGGAAAAATAACTTGATGATCCAGGACAATCTCCCAATCATCTTAATACATATCGTCTAGATCATCGCCATGAATGGAACCAGGCCAACTTTTGTTTGTCCAGGAAGAACTAAGGTTTATTAGCTTATCATCCTAGATGTTCTTACGATCATCTAGGACAATCTTGCAATCTTCTAGGCTGATATGATCGAGCAATAAAAGGTTAATTGCTTTCCTTAATTATAAGATTAATTTAGGCATAATTATGCTGCATCGTCCAGGATAATATCTTGGATGATATCCAAAAATAAAAGATGCCTAAATATATATGGTGACTGGTTCTTTCTGATTTGAGCTTATCATCTTGGATGATGCAAATATCGCCCAAGATGATTCTCTTAATTGCGGATGCCTTAACTAAGAGGCCCTAATTTGGGTTTTAATTTTTAACTCATCGTCCAGGATGATTTTTAGATCATCCCAGATGATGTGATTAAAATAGAAAACTCTAACCAATAGACAGAATTTTTCCACCAAGTGTTCATGTGTGTGTAAGGTTACATATCATTAGGAAAGCGTAAAAGACACTTGATGCATGTTACAAATTGACTCAGTCAAAATATACTCAATCTTGAGCTGGTTCGATTTACAATTCAATCTTTTGGACCTAAAACATTAGTAGGTAAGGCAGTTATAGAAAAATAAAAATGTTTGCTATCATCAAAATTCTAGTTCCTGAAATCAGATTCCTAACACAAAAGAGGTTGGTGTGAATCTTTGGTACAAGACGCCTTAAATTAAATTAAATTTTAAAGAAGAGGATATGGTTTTAATGGATGATGGTTAAGTTGTAAAATTGAAAGAGTCGAATGAAATTTTGAATTCTAATAAGTTGATGAATTCTATGGTTGTAAAGGTGTTTAGGAGAGAGGTTCCCTCTCATGTTGTGGCTCGGGAAGTGAGAGATCACTGGAATCAATTTGGCCAGTTTCATTTTACTACTCTTGGAAGAGGTTGGTTCTTTAGTTCTTTCAAATCAGTTGAAGCAGTATAGTTTATTCTTACAGTTGGCCCAAAGTATGTAAACGGACACATTATTTGAATGGATAAATGATCTCCTGAGTTTTCTCCATTGTCTATGAAAGGTCTTATTTCTCTTATATGGATTAGAATGCCTCATTTGCCTTTACAATGTTGGTATGAGGAAAATATGGCAAGGATTGCTTCTATGGTTGGAAAACTATTAATGCTAGATGGAAACATATTCCAATGGAGGAGAAGGGAGTTTGAAAGGGTTTCTGTGCATGTGAAAATTGACCAATGTATTCCCTTGGCTATTTGGGTGGAGAGCATTTCTGGAAGGTTCTTCCAAAAAGTGGAGTATGAAAAGATTTCCACATTTTATTTTGAATGTGGAATGATTGGCCATGTTAAGAGTTATTGTAAGAAGGGGAGTTCGGTTATGAAGGATTTGGTTGATGATGTTTATAGGAGTGGGCTTGATAAAGCTGGGATGTTGAGGCAAGAGGTAGAAGATGATTCTACCTATGTACCATGGGTGCATGTCAATCCTAAAATTAACAAGAGGATAGTTCAAAGGGTTACAAATGCTAAGGCGTGGAATATGAAGTCTGTGAAGAAAATCTAATTGATACCAGCCATGGTGGAACCTAAAATTGCTCTCAGGTTGGAGTTTAATAGGCTGAATCCATCTAAGAACTTGGAAAGGGAAAAGGATAAGATAAATGTTGCTAAATCTAAAGAGGGTGAAATTATTGTGGAACATGACCAGATTAATAAAGAGTTGGTAGCTAATGGATCCAAAGAGCATGGATACCATATGGAGAAAGTGTTGGGAAATTCTGATATTGATATGGGTATGGATTCTACTCTTATTTCTTCTTTCATTCCTATGGTGATAAATAAATTTAATGTTTTGAGTAATTGTGGAGAGTAAATTGTGGAGGTTGATTTAATAAAAAAAAAGGGCTAGGAGTGCTGGTAAAGGTAATAGATCCTTGGAGAAGGATGCTAGTTTTGGAAAATTTTCTACCTGCGGAGAGAGGAGTTGTGATGTTTTGGAGGATGTTGGTATAACTTAGAAGATTGGTGCAAATTATGAGATGACTAAGTTTAAGCTTGCAAAAGAGCTGAAATCTCTTGGACCAATTAAAATTATACATCATGGTAGGAATGTTGAGGTTGGTATTAAGAGGAGGGAGAGGGGCTCATCCCCCATGGTGATACAATGAATACTATTGGATTTTGAAATTATAGAGGGGCAAGGAAAGAGAGGCCTCTCTATATCTTAAGGAATTTGTTAAAGAGTTTAATTTTTTATGGTTTTTGTGGAGACTAAAATCATTTCCTTTAGTAAATAGGCATTTGTGAAAGTGATGGGGCCGTATTGGGATTTTTTTTTCTTCTGTCAGAAGGTATATCATGTGGTATTATGGTATTATGGAGATCTGATTTAGCTTCTTTTACTATGTTAAAGACTTCAGACTAATGTGTTATTGGGTATCTTAATGTCTTCAATAAGGGGGTGTGGATGATTTCTACAGTTTGTGGTAGTAAGGAAGTTTATAAGAGGAGAAACATATGGGATTGTCTGTAAGAGTTATCTCATAGGAAGGTCCCTTCTATTATACGTGGGGGCTTTAATTGCATTTTGTCTCAAAAGGATAAGAGGGGTGGAAGGAAGTTTGTCTTTTCTCAAGGACCAAAGGAGAAGATGAATTTTATGAATAATAATGATTTTCATGAGGTGGGGACTTTTGGAGAAAGATTCACTGGGTGTAATTATTAAGTTGGAGGAGGAAGAATGCTGGAAAGGTTGGATAGGTGATTGCTTAATTCGATTGCTGTAGGAAGTATCCAAGTTGATGTGGTGAGACACGTTGTTATAGCAGCTTCAGACCACTGTCTGATTTTGTTGAAGATCTTTGATTCAATAATTAAGAAGAATGGTTTTTTTAAGTTTAAAGATGTGTGGATTTCTCTTATCGCTTTTTCTTATTTTTTTTCTGAAGTGAGGAAAAAGTCTTATGATGCAGATGTTATGCAAATTTTTAATAAGAAAAGTAAATAACTTTGAAGGAATTGTTCTTTTGGAGCAAGGCAAATTTGAAGAATTTTTTGGAGATAAATGAAAGACATAAAAAGGAAGTGTTCCATCTTTAATAGAAGGCTATGATAGGATGATTGAATGAAGAAAAACTATTTCTTTTGCGATTTAAAGTGAGGGATTTGAATGTGCACCTTGTATTTTTTAATACATGGTGGATATACTAATTCAAAATTTTTCCATGCGTTTGGAAATGTTAGGAAAAATAGAAATTGGATCTCTCAAGTTAGGAAATCAGATGGAAGTTTGACTGAAGATCTGAAAGAGGTAGAAGAGGAATTTATTAGGTATTTCCAAGAAAAATGGAGGGAGAAGGTGTGTTATTTGAAGAATTGGCTGGTTCATTAGAAGGTCCTAGAAGATGAGGACAATAACATTTTCAATGAAAACTTTCCAGTTCAGAAATCATTGATGTGATTTGGAGTTCAGGTGGAAATCATTTTTGCAGGGCAGTAATTCATTTTTTTACTTTGGGTTGTGATGGTATGTATTTTTTTTTTCAAATCATATTGGGATATAATTGGTGATGATGTTTCTAGAGTATTAAATAATTTTTTTACTATGGGTAAGATGTGCAAGGAATGGAAGGAGACATTGATTATATTTATTCCCAAAGTGAATAATCCTGTGTTACCTTCTAGCTTTCATCCTACCAGCCTTTGTAACTCTATTTACAAGATTTTGGCTAAAGTTTTATTGGATATATTGATATTGGTTATCCCTAAGATTATCTTAGAAGAACAGGTGGCTTTTGTTAAAGGAAGATCTATTTCGAACCATCTTCTATTAGCTCAATAGGTGTTCAATAAAATCAGAGTTTCTAAATCAAGTATTGGACTCTTGGCCATCAAGTTAGACATGGAGCAAGCATATGCAATATGTGTTAGACTACTCTAAAGTAGATGCTGAATTACTTGGGTTTTCTGAGCAAGTTTTAAAAATTGTTGATGGAATGTGTGATGGAACAAAGGTTTTCTATTTTGACCAATGGTTGAAATTCTAAATGGATTGGGGGAAAAAATGGATTTCGGCAAGGATGTACACTCTCTTTTGTATTATTAATTATGCTCTCAATTGTTTTTTAATACATTTTTCAATAGAGGTATGGATCTTGGTATCAAAATTTTTCCAAATGCACAAAATATCTCTCACCTTTTATATGTGGATTATGTTTTGATATTCTCAAAAACTAAACTAAAAAATATTAAGAAATTGAAAAAAATTATAATGGATTATTATAGATGGACTGGGCAAGTAATTAATATTCAAAAGTCTTCTATGTTGTTTGGTAAAACTGTTATAAGGAGAAAGAGAAGTCAAATTACAAATTTATTGGGTTTTAAGGTTGTTGTGGAGATGAAGTACCTCGGGATTAAGATTACTCTTAGAAGACTAATGAAATCTGATTTCCAAAATCTATTGTATAAATAATTGAAAAGATTAAATGCTTGGGGAAATAGATTCATTTCTCTTGCAGGGAGAATGGTTTTGGTCAAAACAATTTTTCTTACCCTTACATTATTTATTTCTGCACACTCTCTAGTTCCTTTGAACATTTTGAAGGAATTTGATAAGTTACGTAGGAATAAAAATTTGGGATAAGCATGATGGATGTCATGGCTTATATTTTGTAGCTTTGGATACCTTGTGTAAACCATTGAAGTAGGGGGGGATGTTGAATTCATTCGGCAGTATCCAAGATTGGTCCTTTGAGAGCAAGGTTTGCTTTGAACCTTTTGAATAATCTATTTACTCTTTTGAATAGAAATTTGTTGGCCAAATTTGGTGATAACTGGTTTTGGTGTAAAGAGAAGAAAGTTGGATCAGCTATATGGAAGATTATGTTGAGTGGATGGAGGGATCTCAAAAGTATTGTTAGATGGAGAGTTGTTTCTTTATCTTGCATTAATGTTTTGAAGGATGTGTGGATAATGGATTGGTTTATAGAAAAATGGCCAATGTTTGTTGCAATATTTAAAGGTCAAGGAACAACTCTGGATTATTTCATTATTAATGATACTTGGAATTATGACATGTTAAATATGTTTTTTTTGGATGACCTTGTGAACATGAAAGGCAATGTTAATATTTATTTTAATTTGGTAGAAGATTGTATGGAATTGAAGTTCTCAATGACTGGCAAGACCATTTCAACATTGGTTACAAAAGCTGGTATGGAGGATGCTAGTGAGGATCATTTCATTTCATGGATATATATGTTGAAGCTTCATTCTCATGTGGAGATCTTCTGGTGGCATATTTGTAGGAATGATATCCAACAACTGAATTTCTTATGCATAGAAGATTATCTGATAACATTTTATATCCAAGGGGTTGTAATGATGTTGAGGATTCTAATCATATTACTGCTACATGTTTAAAGATGATTAAGGTTATAAAATTGCTTAATGACTAGGGATTTATTATACCAAACTTTTATTAGTTCCAGGCATGCTTCCTGGAGTTGAAGAAAATGGCTGGGAAACATCCGTTCATTGTTAAGGTATATTTTACTTTGATATGGTTTTCTTGGAAGAATAGGAATCAAGTCAAACATGGTAATGTGGAGGATAGTGATGCAGTGATTCCTGCTAGAGTGATCAACTTTTTGAATATTACCAATCAAAAGGAAACCATCTTGGATTACTAGGGTGCTAATCTGTCTTTAAGATTATTTTCTAAATTTTGGCACCCTTCTCCTCTCGAGTGGTTGAAGATCAACATTGATGCTTCTTTGAAGATATCAAATAGTGGAGGTGTTAGTTGTATTGTAAGAGATAGTCAAGGAAGATTTTTGTTAGCATTTGGATTTGTTTGTGTTCATTTGGACATTACACAACTGGAGTTACTTGCTTTCAAATCTTTAAAGAAGGTGATGCAAGGATGGATGCAAGAGGCGAAAGGGATTTTTATTGAGGGAGACAATCAAAATGTGATCAATTTTCTTTATAATTTGCATTTTGTTAGTCGTGATTGTAATAAGTTAGCTTATTATTGTGATAGCTTAGCTATTTCTTTTGATTTTATTTGGGATGTCTTTAGTGAGTTTAGCCTTCCTCCTTCATTTGTTTCTTTGTTGAAGGAGGAATGTGATAGGTTGGTTTTACTTCAGTAGTTTGAATCTAGGATTTTTTCTTTCTTTATTTTATTGCATTTTACATTTCTTTAAAAAAAATCAAATCAATTAGAATATATAATGATTTTTTCACTTTTAGTAAATGATTATGTGATGTGTTGCAAATGATTGATAGTTCCTTGTGTCAAGTTAAATAGCTTTGAAAGGTACTTCAGATTGGTTATATGGTAAGATTATTTTTGTTTGAAAGAAGTCATTCATGTCATAATTACAAACATATTCACACATTCATCTATGTTATGTTGGATAAAAGAATTTGATAGTATTCATATGCTAAGTAAGATTTAAAAAAAATTATAAAGCATTATTTTTCATTTCTTTTTCAATGGTTAGCGTTGTTTTGGGAAGTGTTTATATTACAAGTGTGCCAAGAAAATTTTTGAAAGTGAATTGTATATTTGTTGGAAATTGAAATCATTGAAAAGTTTGTATTTTGGACAGGTGAAATGCTTTGACTGGTAAAGCGTGTGAACTTTGAATGGTGAGATATGTAGATTTTGGAAAGTAAAACATGTGTATTTTGAAATGTGTGTATTTTGAAATGTGTTCTTCATG
This sequence comes from Dendrobium catenatum, assembly GCF_001605985.2. Classification (NCBI taxonomy): domain Eukaryota; kingdom Viridiplantae; phylum Streptophyta; class Magnoliopsida; order Asparagales; family Orchidaceae; genus Dendrobium; species Dendrobium catenatum. The sequence continues at coordinate 321,247 of NW_021318712.1, forward strand.
TGTAGATTGAGAAGTGATATGTGTGTGCTTTGAAAGGAGATTTGTGTATATCCTTGGAAAGGGACATGTTTATGTGTGGAATAGTAAAAGTGTATAATTTGTGGGAAACAAAAATGTATGTATTGAATGACAAAGTGTGCAGAAGAGTGAAAAGTTAAAGTTAGATTGTTACGAGGTGAAAGGTGTGGGTGTTGGACTGTGAGTTAGTTGGGTTTTTATTAGAAAATGAAAGTGTTAAAGAAATCAATGAATCTCTTTGTCTCTCTACCCCTTCTTTCTTCTTCTTCTACTTCGTTTCTCTTTTTGTGCCTCGAGGTAAGTTTAGGAAAAAATGCATAGTATTACTTCAAAAGTTAAAAGTTCAAAGGGCAATCAATTGAACTGGTGTGCAAGCCTAAAAAATAATTTGTTTAGGTTTAAATTATGTTTATAAATTATTTCAATTCTAATTATTACATGTGATTCTAATCCCTGATTTATTTTATTTATTTTCATGAATAGTGAGGACTGGTACCGATTAAGTGAACCAAAGGAAATGGACTAAAGGTGTTAGTTGCCTCTATCAAATTGAGTGGAGGTGCTTTGGCTTGAATACCATCAGATATTGGATCTTGTGTATGTGAGTATTTTGAAAACTTAAATAGCCTTAAGGCCAAAACCCTTGATGTGTTTTACTCTCTTCCAACTATAGGGCCCATTAGAAACCATAATATTTATTTCATCATGCATTTTATAATTTAATATTTAATTTATAAGTTACTTTTATTCTGTTATATAGAACCCGAACCAAATCAGTTGCAAATTTGAGTTCAAGAAGTATGATTTTGATGATAGAAAACACTTCTGTTTCTCTATGACTGCCATGCCTAATAACATTTCAAGTCTATAAGATCAAACATCAATTTGAACCAGCTCAAGATTTGGTAGACAAGATCTAAGTCAATTTGTAAACTTTTCCTTTTCTTGAGTCTATTATAAATGATGTGGTTCTTGATGCTAAGTAACCTCACACACACACACTTGGGGGAATTTTTTGACTATTTTAGAGTTTTCTTTTTCTCACATCATCCGGGATGATCCCAAAATCGTACTGAACTATTAGTTAAAAATAGAAACCCTAATTAGGGCATTCTGGTTAAGGTAGCCATTATTAAGTGCATCATCCTGGATGATATTTGTATTGGCAGAGACGATATGTTAAAATAAAAAGAATCAGTCGCCAGATCTATTTAGGTAGCTTTTATTTTTGTACATTATCCAGGACATCATTATGGAAGATGCAATTAATTTTAGCTAAATTAATCTAGTAATTAAGTAAAGTAATTAAGGTTTTATTTCTCGATCATATCGTCCTAGATAATCACAGGATCGGCTAGGAAGATCAGTTCAAAAAACCTTAGTTGTTCCTGGACGACTTAACATTTGTCAGCCTCTATTCATGGCAATGTTCTGGATGATACACACAGATTTGAACTAATCATTCAGGATAATTGTGAGATCGGCATAGACGATCAAGCTATTTTTCCATCATCCAAATCCTATTAAGTACAATGTTTTGGATGATATTATGCAACGTGTACATGATGATATCTTATTATCCTGGACGACATGAACAAAAATCTTCTGATCGTCCCAAATTGTCCTATCTGATTGAGCATAATTTATACTAATCGTATAGGATGTTATTTATATCATCCTGGATGATAAAGTCGGTTTGTTGTAATTAAGAGCTATTTTGAAGCTCTTCTATTTAAGACCTCTTATTCTACCCAAGAGAGTGTCTTTTACTGCTATCTTAACCTAAGAGAGCCTAAAGGAGAGGGAGAGAGAGAGAGAGGATCCTGTGAGGGGGACTTTGTGAGGGGTTTCACAAAGTTTGCTCCAAGCATTGATCCATGATATCTTCTCCGATCGTCATCCCTTATCCTTGGAGGGTTGAGAAGGGTCCACTTTAACAATAAATTAAGGTTCTCTACTTGCTTCATGAGGAAGCAAAGGAGTCTGCTTTTCTATCTCACCGGTGTCTGTGGCTTCTCCGCCTTACTGTGGCAGCAAAAGGAGAGTCACAAAGTTTATTGCAATACCTAGAAGGGGCCTCTGGGGAGTTGACATAGGTCGAGTTGATTGATTCACTATAAATTTATGTGTTCTTTACTATTACTTTTTTGACATTTAATTTTCACACTTTAAATTTCTTTGTGGTGAATTTTGGTTTAGATTGAGTTTGTGTTTTTGATTGAAAGATTTTTTAAAAATACCAATTCACCCGCCCTCTTGGTTAGCCTTTGGCTAGTTCATAAGGACTTAACATCCCTAAAGAACTTTCAAGTGGTATCAGAGCGAGATTAATAAAAATGAGTTTTTAAAAACTTTTGATTTTTTATCTATGGCTAACTTTAGTAATCGTAATACAATGAAAGGATATTCTATCACACAACCACCTTTTTTTAACAATATTCCTTTTAATTTTTGGAAAACTCGCATGTCTACTTTTTTGGAATCGATTGACTATCGCATGTGGATGCTTGTTAAGGATGGTTATACACCTCCTTCTTATGAAATTAATGGAATTAAAATTGAACTTCCTTTTACTGAATGGACTTTTGTTGAATGATATTTAGTGCAACTTAATTCAAAATGTTTGAACTATTTTTTCTTGTGCTTTGAAATCTGAAGATTATATGTGTGTTTCAACTTGTGTAATTGGTAAAGAAATTTGGGATAGATTGTGTATTACTTATGAAGGCACAAATGAGATTAAGCAATCTAGATTGAATATTCTATTACATGACTATAAACTTTTTATATGAAACCTTATAAATTAATTTCTGACATGTATACTAAGTTTACTCAAATTGTCACCTTATTGAATACTTTTGGGAGAGGCTAACTAATTATCAAAGAGTAAATAAAATTTTGAGATGCTTGCCTTCTTCTTTTGATGCTAAGATCACTGTAATTATTGAAACTAAAGATTTGAATACTTATTCTATTAAGAACTTTCTTGGATCACTCATTGCTTACGAGCAATGAGTGAACCAAAGAAAACTTGATGCAAGTGAGCGAAAGAAGGAAAAAATTATGGCACTAAAGGCCAACAACACTGACACTAATTCTTTTAGGTCTAAAAGTGATGATGTTGCATTAATCATGAGGTAAATTAAAAGCTTTCTAAGCAAGAATCACAATTACCATAAAAAATGGAGCAAAGGGAAGGATAGCAAAAATTATAAAAGTTCTTCTGATGTTATTTATTTTGAATGCGGGAAGCCTAGACGTGTTAAAGCTGATTTTCCTACACTTAAGGAGCACCCAAGCAAGGAGAAGGGTGAGGAGAAACACAAATATAGGAAGGATAAGAAGCAGTACCAAAAATCTTTCTGGGCTGATCCTGCATATGACTCATCTGAGACTGAAGCTGAAGAGGAGATGAAAAACTTGTGCTTAATATTTGATCATCTTGGTCAATTTGATCAAGAAGAGGTATGTGAACCAACCTATGATTAATTACTTGAAATTTATGTGAAAATTCATGCATCGTATAAGAAATTTAAGAAAACACATGCTAGTTTGAAATTGGAGTTTTGAATTTGCAAAAAAAACATAAAAGTTTAAGTAAAGATCACAGTCTACTTGATAGTAATCATATGACTTTACTTGATGAATTTGATAATTTAAATAAGAAGCATTTTTATTTGATTGTTGAGCATGATTCCTTAAAAGCATCTCACACCTCACTTTAACATGTTTTTAAATCTTATATTGAAGAATCTGAGCATAGGGAGCACTATTTGAATGTTGATAATACTATATTAGAAAGTGCTAACTTGAGGTTTAAGGTTGAATTAAACACACTTGAGAAAAATAGGAAGACATCCACACTTGATCTAAAGTCAAAACCTAAGAAGAGGAATTATAACAAAAATAGATTAATGAATCATTTTCCTGGAGTTAGCTATTTTTTATGTGGCATGCTAGGACACATTTCACACTCTTGTGCTGTTCGCCGTAGTGCACATTGTGGAGACCTAAATTGCATAATTTACAGCATAGCACATTCTTTGTATTCTTTTTTTTATAAGAAGAGACCCAAACCTATTTGGGTTCCTAAATTTGACGTTTAATAATTTTGTAGGATTGTTCTTACAAAAGGCCTCATGAGATAATGTGGTACCTGGACAGCAGATGCTCATGACACATGATTGCAGATGCTTGCAAATTTATTTCATTGGAGGCCAAGGCTGGAGGCAAGGTTACTCTTGGAGACAACACCACCAAGAAAGTGGTGGGCGCAGGTATAATTACAAATTCCAAGAACCTTTTGATTGAAAATGTTTTGCTTGTAGATGGACTAAAACATAACTTGATCAGCATCATTCAGCTTTGCAATAAGGGATTCATCATAAAATTCTTAGCAAATACTTGCATTATAAGCTTAAATAATAACACTATTTTGTAAGAAAAGTGGATTAATAATGTTTACATGCTTGACTTAAATAATATTAAATGTGCTGCTTCATTTTACTTTAAAACTGCTACTGATGATTTATAGTTGTGACACAAGAGATTACATCATGCCAGTATGAGAACCCTTAGGAGAGTGACCTAGAAAGCTAAAGTTAGAGGTATCCCCAAGCTTAAATTCTCTAAAGACCACCTTTGTGATTCCTGTCAACTAGGGAAGCAAGTTTAATCCTCTTTCCACTCCATTAAGGATATAAGCACCACTAGACCTTTAGAAGTCCTTCACATGGATTTGTTTGGACCCATTAGCATTGCTAGCTTAGGGGGAATAGTCTATAGATTTGTGATTGTCGATGACTACTCAAGGTTTACTTTGATTAGATTTCTGTCACAAAAGAATGAGTCTTTTGATGAGTTTAGATTCTTTTTCACTTGGATTCAAAAAAAACCTAGGTTGTAAGATTTTGACATCCATAGTGACCATTGGGAAGAGTTTGAAAATGAGAGATTTTGAGACTTCTATGGGGATAAGGGGATTAGTTATAACATCTAAGCTCGTAGGACCCCTCAGTATAACTGGGTAGCTGAAAGGAAAAATCGAACCTTAGCTGAGGCTAATAGAGCCATGCTTGCTGAGTATTCACTTCCAAAATACTTTTGGGTTGAAGTGATAACACAGCTTATTATGTATTGAATTGGGTGAATGTTAGAGCCAAACTTGATAAGACACCCTATGAGATCCTTAAGGGTAGGACACCCAATATTTCCCACTTCCATGTATTTGGATGTAAGGTTTTCATTCTTAATAATGGGAAGTCACACTTAGGAAAATTTGACCCAAAATCTAATGGAGTGTTCTTAGGATATTCAAGTGTGGGGAAATCCTTTAGGGTGTTTAATAAGAGGACATTAGTGGTGGAGGACACTACTCATGTTGTTTTTGATGAATCTGATCTTAAAAAGTCTATAATTTAGGATGATGATGAAGTTGAAATTTTAGAGAAGAAGGTAGAGCCCCAAAATACTGAAGGAGTAGGTGAGATTACCCAATAAGTAGAAAATGCAAATTTGGATAGAAGGGTTGAACCTACACTCACCTTTCCTAGAGATTGGAGATATTTCTTGAGTCATCCTAAAGAACTTATCATAGGATACCCTTCTAAGGGTGTTAAAATAAGGCATGGACTTAGGAAGGAAATAAACTACTCTATCTTTATTGCAATAATTGATCCCACCAACATCAATCAATCCCTTTCTGATGAGTTTTGGATCTTAGCCATGCAAGAGGAATTAAACTAATTTTTTTAGGAATGATGTTTGGGAGCTTGTAGAAAAACTAAAGGAACAAAGTGTAGTTGGAACAAAATGGGTCTTTAAGAATAAAATGAATGATTATGGTGTGGTGGTTAGGAATAAAGCAAGATTAATGGCTAAGGGGTACAACCAAATAGAAGGGATTGATTTTGAGGAGTCCTTTACCCCAGTAGCTAGATTGAAATCCATTAGTGTGCTACTAGCCTTTGCATGTTATAAGAGATTTATGATTTTCCAAATGGATGTTAAGAGTACCTTTTTAAATGGGGTAATAAAAGAATATGTGTTTGTAGAGAAACCCACAATTTTTTAGAGTTCCTAATTTTGAAATCATGTTTTCAAATTAAAAAAGACCTTATATAGATTAAAGTAGGTACCTAGAGCTTGGTATGAGAGGCCTAGCACATTCTTACTAAAGTGGGAGTTTGTCAAGGGAGTGTAGATACCACCCTTTTTCTACAGAAAGTAGGATATGAATTACTCATTGTTCAGATCTATGTTAATGATATGTTGAAACTCGTTCAATGAGAATTAGGATGTTAAGCCTAATTAAATGTCCCAAGGCTAACAAAGAGAGGGGTGAATTGGTACATAAAAAATTTTAACCCTCTTTTAAAATTATTGGAAACTAAAACTTTAGTTAATGAGTTTTTCTAGAATAAGTTTTTAAACCACAAAGTTATTTAATCACAAAAAGTAAATAAGCAGCGAAAAATAAATGACACCAGATTTATAGTGGTTCGGTCAAAATCAGACCTACATCAACTCCCCAGAGGCACCCTCTGAGTATTACACTAATACCAAATAGTGACTCTTCTTTAGCACCCACAGCAAGGCGGAGAAGCCTTTACAAACTCTTTTCACCACTACCTGGTGCGGAAGAGAACCGTCGTCCTTTCACACTCCCTTGATGTCGGCAGAGAACTGTTTATTCTTTCACACTATCCCAAGTGTTGGCAGAGTACCGTCGTCCTTTCACACTATCACCAATGTTGGCAGAGTACCATCTTCCTTTCACACTATCCCAAGTGTTGGCAGAGTACCATCATCCTTTCACACTATCACCAGTGTTGGTAGAGTACCGTCATCCTTTCACACCCTCCAAGTGTGGCCAGAGAACCCTTCGGCTGTTCATACCCTTTAAGTGTCGGCAGAGAACCGGATCTTCTTCCAAGATCTTCTTCACAAGTCCAATCTAAAATAAAAGAGAGAAGAGTGAAGTAATCTCAAACATGAAAGTGGAAACACTTACCCTTGAGTACCAAGTGAAACCTTCACGCTCCAACGGAAAGAAATCTCCTTCAAATGCTCTCTCAAACTCTCTCCTTAACTATCTTCTCAATAGGCACGAAGATCAATAACCAAAAAAGTTAAGTTCCAGTTTAGAAAGGCCTATTTATAGAAGAGACAAGAAAAACCATCTAAAAATGGCAGATTTCAAGTTATGTTGAACATGATCGTCCAGTACGATCTAAAATCATCCCGGAGGATTTTACTTAAAAGCCTTGAAACGAACCTGTTTGCATATGTGTACGAAATAATTTCGTATACGCTAATCGTCTGTACGAACTAGGTTCATCCAGACGAACAGTTATCAAAAGGTCGGTTCCAAAAACATCAGAACTGAATCACAAAACTTTCTTAAGTCGGTTTGATCGTATGTACGAAATTGCGATCGTTTGGATGAAATTCGTCTAGAGAGCAAATTGTCCTGATGATAATTAATTTCGTTTGGGATGAAATTCTTACAGAGAGCAAATCGTCCCGACGATAATTAATTTCGTCCCGTACGAACATGACTTAGAAAATTTTCCTTGGGTAGTTTCTGTTCGTTCCATGTGCTCTTATTGAGAGATAACTGACTGATCATCCCGTACGATCCGATATCATCCCATACGATCAGTACAAATTTTTTATGTTCTCCTTAAGTTTGTGTGTATGTTTTTTTTAACTCAATTACAATCACTCCCTCTCATTTCAAATGATAATTTTAAGCTTCAAAAACCAAAAGTATTTCTTGCTGAATTTGATTTGAAGACTTCGTGTTTGAGAGTTTGATTCACCTGAAATGTTAGTACACACAAGAGCAAATACAAATCTTCTAAAATTGTTAGGAGATAACTACACATTTGAACAATAATATTTGGAATCATCAAAACTATACAAGTTAATCTAAAAAGTGATTGACATAAGTATGCAAATTAAAACTAATAACATTAGGTAAATCATAGAAATTCATAAAATTTAAGAAGTAATATAACATTGTAAGTAAGAAGAATTTATCAAAGACATGATTCAATTTAGACGTTTGAGATAAAGAAAATCATTACAAGAGAGATGAATAAAAATTGTATATTTCAAAGTTCAATAGAAATATAAATGAACATAAGATCAATTTGAATTAAGAGATTGAAAGAATCTGGAAAGAAGAGAATTACCACATGTGGCGCTTTGCGCATCTTTTTCAAGTATTTGGCAAATTTTTGTGCATCTTTTTCAAATTTTTTGCACATTTTTGTGCATCTTTTTACATTTGTGAACCTTTGCGCATTCCTTTTAATTTTTTGTACATTTGTACAATTTTCTAGAGTAATTGAATTCTTTCCAAAGACAATAATCTAAAATTTCAAACTTTTCTAAGTGTATAAATATCACTTGAACAAATAAATAAAAATAAGAAAACATCTAAATTGTAATAATAATATTAAATTTAATGTAGTCTAAATGAAAAGACATGAAATTAAAAATTCTAATTATAACAAGTTATAAACAAATTTTAAATTTAGAAAGACTAGATTTTCTAATGAAATTAATCTCAAATTACAATCTAATTTAAGCACAATTAAGATTAAAAAGACTAATGAAATTCATAAAGACTAAACACATTTCAAAAACAAATAATACCAAAGCAAAACACAACAACATATATTGATATCAATAAAAGGATTACATGATCAATTTATAATATCAATACAACTAGAAAGGAAAATGCATAGAACTCTAAAAACAATAAAAGAAAAGATACATGAAACCATCTAGTACTCAAACATATATCATCCTAATTTTGAGGAGGAGGAACACCACTAAATAAATCAAAGTAGGAACTAATCAACACATTGATATTTATGTGATGAACATCATTTCTTATACTACCAATATCTTATTGCTGCTGTTGAAGTTGAGCTTGAAATTGATCAAGGCGTTGATCAAAATGAATCTCAAATTCATCAAATATGTTAACCAAATTCTGATAATCTGGTTGATGTGTGGAACTTTGTCCTCCTTCTTCTTCTTCAGAATCACCTGCTTGCTTTTTTCCCTTTGTCCTCTTTGAAGATTGTTCTAAATGAAGCATCGTTAAAATAAAGAGGCTCTTCATAATCTTGGATAGGGTGAACAATGTTGTACTTTTTCTCCAAAACATAACAAACTAAGTGACCTAATGCAATGTTTCTTTTTCTTTTCAAATCTCCATGCCCAATTTCGGAAATCCCATAAAGATAGTCTAAAATGAGTTGGGCTTCATCAATTTCTTTTCCTTTCATAATTAGAAAGGTTACAACAGAAACAAGTGGGGTAATATTGACTCTACCACTAGCTTTTGGGATAATTGAAGATCTAAGTATATGCTGGATGATTCGGGCATTTTGTACAAGTCCTGAAACTTTAGCAATATGATCGTTAACATCATTTCCTCTAATCACTCGATTTATTTCAAACCATCTAAAAACATTAGAAGTGATTATGGAATTGGCTCTAAGTCCTTCAGTTCTTAATTGTAGAAATGCACCTAAGTCATGCTTTGTTATTTATACTCTTTCTTTGTGGACATAGGAGCGAATGGCTGATCTATCCGAGTTAAAGGTCATGTTTGCAAGGAAATAGAGAAAGGTTTCCTTGTTGTAGAAGTGGACGAGAGTGAGGATGAAACCGAATTGAGTGGTAGCAAAAAGGTGCATTACCTTGTAGTTAATTTCTTCCTGAATCAAGATGCGAGATGGAGTGATCTTTGCTGAAGAAAAATGAGGAAATGTTTACTCATTTTCTTTTGAAAGGAAGTTTTCTGATCTGTTTGGCTTCTTTGCTATAACCTTTTGTCTCTTGCTTGAGGAGGCCATAATTAATCTTAGAATTCGAAAGGATTAGAAAGAGATGTTTGAAAGTGTGAATGTTGAGTTAGAAAGCCCTCTAATTTAAAAAAAAAACTATCTGTTCGTATCGGACGAAATCATTCGTCCTGGACGACATTTTAAGTTCGTCTGGATGAAACCATTTCGTACAGACGATCAAATACGTCCAAAATGAAACAGATTTTCATAATCAACACAACTTACAATGCATCCTTTCATACAGACGTTTGACTTGACCGATCGTCCAGACAAAAATAATTTCGTACAGATGATCCACTAGTTATCATTTTCATAACAGTTTTAAAATCGTCCCTCACAATGAACCGCCACATTTTCGTCCAGACGAACTTCAAGTTCGTACAGACGAAGTTCATTAAAAACTACCTTATCCACTCAACCTTTTTCTCATTTTTCTGCACAGTTTTAAAAAGAAAGTTCGTCCCGGACGATCTGAGAATCGTACAGATGAAATAAATTAAAAACCAAAAAAAAATGCATGAATCAGTTTTAAAATCTGGCAGTTTCACACATTCCAGAACATCATCCCGTAGGAAAAATTTTCGTCCTGAACGATCAACACACAAAACATAATGAACAACGAAAATGTACATACTCTAAATAAAAATCACTCAAAAACAAACAAAAATCACAAAAAATCACAAAAACATAAACTAAGAAAACAAAACATAAATGTTGCATAAACATTTTTATTTAAGCATTTAAATCAATCACACCAAGCCTTGTTCTTAATGCACTGAAAGTATCAAAGGCTAAAGGTTTTGTAAAAATGTTTGCAAGTTGATTTTCAGTAGAAACATGTGTAAGTTCAATTTCGCCTTTTGAAACATGATCCCTTATGAAATGATGCCTTAGTTTAATATGTTTGATTCTTGAATGTTGAATATGATTTTTAAAAATGCAAATAGCACTAGTGTTATCACAATAAATTGGAATAGTGCCTATTGTTAATCCTAAGTCAATCAACTGTTGTTTCAACCAGAATACTTATGCCACATAACTTCCTAATGCAATGTATTCAGCTTCTGTAGTAGATAGGGCAACTGAGTTTTGTTTTCTACTGGACCATGACACTAAAGAGTTTCCTATAAACTGACATGTACCATAAGTGCTTTTTCTATCCACCCTACAACCTGCAAAGTCATAATCTGAATAACCAATTATTTCAAAGGAAGTGCTAAACTTAGGATACCAAATTCCTAAGTTTTGAGTTCCTAAAAGATATCTTAAAATCCTTTTCAGTGCTGTCAAATATGATTCTTTTGGATCTGATTGAAATCTAGCACATAAATAAACACTAAACATGATATCGGGTCGGCTAGCAGTCAAGTAAAGTAAAGATCCAATTATCCCTCTAAATTTCTTTTGATCAATAGATTTTCTCATAGGGTCCTTATCCAACTGAAATGAGGAACTCATAGGTGTACTAACAGGTTTAGCATTTTCCATTTCATACTTTTTGAGAATATCCTTAACATACTTTG
>NW_021318712.1:333957-347716 GCF_001605985.2 Dendrobium catenatum
CCTTATTGGTTTGAAAAGAGGACTTCACTTGTTTACTTAATTGACATGCATCACAAAGGTGGTCCTTAATAAAGTCTAGTTTTGGTATTCCTCTCACTAAGTCTTTTTGGGTAATCCTCCTAAGATTTTTCATGCTAGAGTGACAAAGTCTCCTATGCCAAAGCCATGACTCATCAGATACAGTTTTCAAACAAAAAGCAGTAGGAGAATGTAAGCAATTCAAATCTAGCATATAGACATTGTTTACCCTTTTTCCATTTAAAACATCTTTACTATTAAGGCTTAATATGCAGCTAGTAGGAAAAAATTTGACACAATACCCTTTATCACATAGCTGACTAATACTTAACAAGTTATGCTTTAAGCCTTCTACCAATAGCACACTTTTAATGAAAAAATTATTAATTTTACCAATTATACCTGACCCAATCACCTTCCTTGTGGTGTTATCTCCAAGTGTAACCTTGCCTCCACTCCTGGCTTATAGTGAAATGAATTGTGTTGAATCTCCAGTCATATGCTTTGAACATCCTCTATCCAGGTACCATATGCTCTCATGAGGTCTTGTGTGAGAGACATCCTGCAAAAATATCAAATGTTAGACCTGGGAACCCAAACAAGTTTGGGTTCACCTTTTGATAATTTATAAAAAGATGCATGTATGATATGTCTAGGGTTATGCATCTTAGGTTTCCACACCATATAATTTTTCATCCTCGAAGTACAGGTATGACCTATATGACCAATCAATCCACAAATATTGCATTTAACATTAGGAAAGGGTTTCCTAAGTCTTCTACCATTCATTTGATTCTTTAGGGATTGCATAAATTTAGGATACAAAATAGGATTAGTGAAATCTTCAAGTTTTGGAGGTATCCTATTATCCTCGAGAGCTTTTATCTTCAAAATATAATATGAATTCATATCTTCCAAGATCCGATTTGTATAATTTGATCTATAAAGTTTGCTCTCCGATTCATCCTTAAAAATTTTAAAATCTTTCTCAAGTTTCTCAAAGGATGATTTATAATATTCAAGGTTCTTATTCAAGTCATCAAACTCATCAAGTAATTTCATGTGGTTGCTATCAATTAAAGCATGATCATTCATAAGGATTTCATGTTCTTTTTTAAGATCTTCCAATTCTAAACAAAGGCTAGTATGCAATTTCTTTGTCTTCTTATATGCTTCATGCATGTGTTCAGAAACTTCAAAAGTTCATCATATGTTAAGTCGCATACCTCTTCTTGATCTGAATGATCAAGTATGTCAGCCATTAAGCATAAATTTGTAACTTCCTCTTCTTTCTCTGTTTTCGATGAATCTGAAGCATAAATTTTTAGCGAACCAAGAAGATTGTCAATGGAATATATGTTCAAATCTTTAGACTCTGTAATTGCAGTAATTTTAGCATCATAAGCAGTAGGCAAGCATCTCAAAATTTTATTAACCATTTCAGCATTAGTTAACTCCCTACCTAAAGCATGCAAAGAGGTGACAATTTGTGTGAATCTTGTGTACATTTCAGAAATTGATTCATTTGGTTTCATGCGAAACAGTTCATAATCATGCAACAAGATATTAAGTCTAGATTGTTTAACCTCATTAGTCCCCTCATATGTAATACAAAGTCTATCCCTTATGTCCTTTCCGCTTTTGCAAGTAGAAACCCGCATGTAGTCTTCAGATTTTAAAGCACAAAAGAAACTATTTAAGCATTTGGCATTAAGTTGTGCTAAGTCACGTTCTTCTACTGTCCAGTCCGTAAAAGGTGTTTCAACTCTAATTCCATCAACTAGTCTAGTTGGTTTTGTATATCCTTCTTGAACTAAAATCCACATGCGATAATTAAGTGACTGTAAAAATGTAGACATGCGTGTTTTACAAAAATCAAAAAGAATATTTTCAAACAGTGGAGGTCTAGTTATAGAATAACCCTCAGGTGTATTTCTGTTTACAAATGTAGCCATCTATGTTAATCAAAAAGTAGTCTGAACTTATGATTTTGAAACAAAACTCTGATACCACTTGTTGAAACTCGTTCAATAAGAATTAGGATGTTAAGCCTAATTAAATGTCCCAAGGCTAACCAAGAGGGGGGTGAATTGGTACTTAAAAAATTTTAACTCTCTTTTAAAATTATTGAAAACTAAAACTTTAGTTAATGAGTTTTTCTAGAAAAAGTTTTTCAACCACAAAGTTTTTTAATCACAAAAAGTAAATAAGCAGCGGAAAATAAATGACACCAGATTAATAGTGGTTCAGTCAAAACCAGACCTACATCCACTCCCCAGAGGCACCCTCTGAGTATTGCACTAATAACAAATAGTGACTCTCCTTTAGCACCCACAGCAAGGCGGAGAAGCCTTTACAAACTCTTTTCACCACTACCCGGTGCTGCAGAGAACCGTCGTCCTTACACACTCCCCCGATGTCGGCAGAGAACCGTTCATCCTTTCACACTATCCCAAGTGTTGGAAGAGTACCGTCATCCTTTCACACTATCACAAGTGTTGGCAGAGTACCGTCATCCTTTCACACTTTCCCAAGTGTTGGTAGAGTACCGTCATCCTTTCACACTATCACCAGTGTTGGCAGAGTACCGTCGTTCTTTCACACCCTCCAAGTGTGGGTAGAGAACCCTTCGGCTGTTCACACCCTCCAAGTGTCGGCAGAGAACCGGATCTTCTTCCAGGATCTTCTTCACAAGTCCAATCTAAAAGAAAAGAGAGAAGAGTGAAGTAATCTCAAACTTGAAAGTGGAAACACTTACCTTTGAGTACCAAGTGAAACCTTCACGCTCCAACGGAAAAAAATCTCCTTCAAATGCTCTTTCAAACTCTCTCCTTAACTCTCTTCTCAATAGGCACGAAGATCAATAACCAAAAAAGATAAGTTCCAGTTTAGAAAGGCCTATTTATAGAAGAGACAAAAAAACCATCTAGAAATGGCAGATTTCAAGTTATGTTGAACATGATCGTCCAGCACGATCTAAAATCATCCCGGATGATTTTACTTAAAAGCCTTGAAACGAACCTGTTTGCATATGTGTACAAAATAATTTCGTATACGCCAATCATCTATACGAACTAGGTTTGTCCAGACGAATAGTTATCATAAGGTCGGTTCTAAAAACTTCAGAATTGACTCACGAAACTGTCTTAAGACGGTTTGATCGTCTGTACGAAATTGCGATCGTCTGGACAAAATTCATCCAGAGAGCAAATCGTCCTGACGATAATTAATTTTTTTTGGGATGAAATTCTTACAGAGAGCAAATCGTCCCGACGATAATTAATTTCGTCCCGTACGAACATGACTTAGAAAATTTTCCTTGGGCAGTTTCTGTTCGTTCCATGTGCTCTTATTGAGAGATAACTGACTGATCGTCTCTTATGATCCTATATCATCCCGTACGATCAGTACAAATTTTTTATGTTATCCTTAAGTTTGTGTGTATGTTTTTATTCACTCAATTACAATCACTCCCTCTCATTTCAAATGATAATTTTAAGCTTCAAAAACCAAAAGTATTTCTTGCTGAAATTGATTTGAAGACTTCGTGTTTGAGATTTTGATTCACCTAAAATGTTAGTACACACAAAAGCAAATTCAAATCTTCTAAAATTGTTTGGAGATAACTACATATTTGAACAATAATATTTGGAATCATCAAAACTATACAAGTTGCGAGAATGTAAAACACGCAAATAGCAACTATCTTAACATGATATACATTTTGGATCTTTTTATAAAAGGCTATGTGATGATTTTCTTAAAATAATGAGTAGGAAATTTGAGATGAGTATGATAGGAGAATTATCCTACTTTTTGGGATTTAGCATAAGACAACTGGGTGATGGGACCTTTGTAAATCAATCAAAGTACATAAAGGACATCTTGCAGAAATATGAAATAAATTTACCCAAGTCAATTAATACTCCCATGACCTCTAGTGTTCAGTTGGATAAGGACCCAAATGGAAAATCAGTTAATCAAAAGAAGTACAGAGTGATGATTGGATCTTTACTTTACCTAACTACTAGCCAACTTGATATAATATTTAGTGTTTGTCTATGTGCTATATTTCAAGTTGATCCTAAAGAATCCTACCTGACTATAGATAAGAGAATTCTTAGATATCTCTTAGGGGCCCAAAACTTAGGAATCTTGTATCCCAGGTATAGCACCTCTTTTGAGATTATTAGATATTTTGATTTTGATTTTAAAGGATATAAGGTGGATAGAAAAAGTACTTCTAGGACTTGCCAATTCATAGGACAGTTTTTAGTCTCTAATTCTAGTAGAAAGTAAAACTCAATTGCACTTTCCACTGTTGAAGCTGAGTACATTGCTTTAGGGAGTTATGTGGCCTAAGCCTTTTGGTTGAAACAACAAGTTCTGGAATTAGGATTACCTATAGGCACAATTTTGATCCTTTGTTATAACACTGTGTCATCCGCATTTCTAGGAATTCTACCCAACATTCAAGGACTAAGCACATTGACATAAGACATCACTTTATTAGAGACCATGTGACCAAAGGAGACATTGAGTTAGACCATGTGGCAACTGAGAATCAACTAGCTAACATCTTTACTAAACCACTAGCCTTCGACACTTTCAGCACATTATGGACCAGATTGGGTGTGATTAACATAAATGCATAAACTTGATTCTTACTAATTTATGATCTTTTATCTGTTGTTTGTTGTTTTCTTTTTGAAGTTTTTTCCTTACTATTTTTTTTTTTACTTTTGATCTATTTCACTTGTATTGATTTAATTTTCTTCATTATTATTTTTTTTAATCACTATTGAATTGATATCTTATGCCTTATTTAAAAAAAAAAAAAAATTGTAGTCAATGTTTGACATCTCTATATAAGTCAATGGGGGGAAATAAAGTTGATTGTTTCCTTCTCACTAACTTCTTTTAGTGTTATAATTTTTTTTCAAAACAAAAGACTATCTCAAATTAACAACTGTACTTTCCAATTTATATCTTTCAATCTTGCTATAATATTTTATCTTATATATATATAATGTTCAAAGTCTTTATTTTACCTTCAAATTTTTTGTAATCTTGTCGTTGCATTTATCATATGATTTTTTATTCTATTTTGTGATTCATTCTTTCTTATATTAGAGAATGAGTTTTTCTTCTCTAATATTTGGAAGATATAATCACAACTGAGAATATTTAAGAATTTTAAAAAAGTGATCTAGCTTGCAAAAAAATAAATGAAAAAAAAAGTGGCCAATGATCCCAAAATCAAAAGATGCGCAATAATGCCAAATTGAAAAGAAAAAAAAAAGTGAATAAAAAATCAAAAGATGCGTAAAGAGTGCCAATCAAATTGACAAGAGACATAAAATGAGCCCACCAAAAGCAAGCTTCTTCTCTTTCAAAATTTTTAAATCTTAGAAGAATTCATGTGTCCCTTGATATTTTTCAAAGGCTTGATTTCAGAATTCATGATCGTGACTAATTACTTTGATATATTATTCTATAAAATATCTTTCTGAAACCAAGTCTTGAGTGGATCTCTTTTTCTTATCCAATTGATTTTTCTAATTTAGATCCTTATTTTCAAAAGACAGATTCTCCTGGGAGAAGTCCGAGTTAGGGCTAAATGGATCGGTTATTCTACCATTTTTTCAGATTTTGATGATGGTAACTCATTGGTTCTTACAAATATTTTAATTCAATCACATGGAGAATTTATCATATTCAAGTTTTGATTAAAAAAACCCTTTTTTTTGTTCTTTTTCATGTTTTTCTCTTTTTTCAATTTTATTTTTATCTTCTTTAGTTATTTTTGTTTTTCCCTCCTCCTTTTTATGATATCAAAAGGGGAAGTAGCTGTTCTGTTCTATTTTTTATTCAAGTTTGTGCTATTTTTTACCTTTTGTTTCGTTATATTTTATGTTGGTTGAACTATTTGAACTGTGTTTTCATATTGTTTCCATTAAATTGCTTTGAACAAATTCATTTTTTTTTTGTGTTTGCCATCATCAAAAAGGGAGAGATTGTTGCAAAACTGAGTTAAGGAAATATGATTTTGATAATAGAAAATACTTATATTTCTCTACGACTTCCTTGCCTAATAACTTTTATGGTCAACAAGATCAAACAGTAATTTGAACCAGCCCAAGATTGGGTAGACTAGATCTGAGTCAGTTTATAAACTTTTCCTTTTCTTGAGTCTATTATAAATGATATAGTTCTTGATGCTAAGTAACCTTGCTCACACACACTTGGGAGAATTTTTTTTTACTATTTTAGAGATTTCAATTTTTTCTCACATTATCTGGGATGATCCCAAAATCGTACTGGGCAATCAGTTAAAAACAAAACCCTAATTTGGGTATCCTGGTTAAGGCAGCCATCATTAAGTGCATCGTCCTAGATGATATTGGTATCGGTCGTGATAATATGCTCAAATAAGAAAGAATCAGCCGCCAGATCTATTTAGGTAGCTTTTATTTTTAAACATTGTCTAGGACATCGTCCTCGATGATGCAATGCAATTATGCCTAAATTAATATGGTAATTAAGAAAAGTAATTAAGGTTTGATTTCTCAATCATATCATCCTGGATGATCGTAGGATCATTCAAGATGATCAGTTAAAACAAAACTTAGTTGTTCCTTGACAACCAAAATCCGCCAGCCTTTATTCAGGGTGATGTTCTGGATGATGTGCACGGATTTGAACTAATTATCTACGATGATCGTAAGATCAGCCTAGACGATCAAGCTATTTTTCCATCATCCAGAAACCTATTCTGTGCGATGTTCTAGATGATATTATGCGACTTGTACTAATCATATAGGATGATATCTTATCATCCTGGATGATATGAACAAAAACCTTCTAATCATCCAAAATAGTCATGGCTGGTTGAGCTTAATTTCTATTAATCGTACATAATAATATTTATATCGTCCTGGACGATAAAGTTTATTTGTTCCTATTAAGAGCTATTTCAAAGCTCTTCTATTTAAGACCACTTGTTCTACCCAAGAGAGTGTCTTTTGCTGCTATCTTGTCCTAAGAGAGCCTAGAGGAGAGGGAGAGAGGGACAGGGAGAGAGAGTGGATCTTATGAGGGGGAGTTTGTGAGGGGTTTCTCAAAGGTTTGTCCAAGCATTAATCCATGTCGTCATCTTCGATTATAATCCCTTATCCTTGGATGGTTCAAGAGGTCCACTTTAGCAATCGATCAAGGTTCTCTGCATGCTTCAGGAGGAAGCAAAAGGAGTCAGTTTCTCTTCCTCACCGGTGTCGGTGGAAAGGAGGTTTTGCACAAGCTTCTCTGCCTTGTTGTGGGAGAAAAAGGAGAGTCACTGAGTTTAGTGCAATACTAGGAGGATGTCTCAAGGGAGTGGACATAGGTCGAGTTGATCGAACCACACTTTCCGCTTTTTCTGTGTTCTTTACTATTGCTTTTTAAGTATTTAATTTTTGCACTTTAAATTTCTTTGTGGTGAATTTTGGTTTGGATTGAGTTTGTGTTTTTGATTGAAAGAATTTTTAAAAATACCCCCCCTCTTGGTTAGCCTTGGGCTAGCTCATAAGGACTTAACATCCCTAACAAACTTTCAAAATCAATTGCATGTTTACACTAGTTATTATGAGCAATATAATTTTATTTTAATTACTTGTTGTTTATTCTCCTATTAGACTAGTAGGTTTCAAAATATTTAGGGCCTATTAAATTTTAAAATAAAAATTCTAACCAACCGTAAAACTTATACAAACTAAAATTATAAATTATTAAATAATATTCATTTAATTAGTAAAAAAAATTGAAGTTTGGGGAGCAAACCCCACCTAAAAAACACAAAACAAATTCATTCAATCACCAATACTCCGGGGCTAATTCCCAATAGGGAAAATTCTTGGTCTTGGGTCAAGGGAAGGGTCAAGAGTCCCACCCAGCCGGACATGATTTTCATATCCTTCTTCCAACCCAGTTTACCTGCTAGTCAAAAGAAAGGCGGTGGGGGCCCCACCCTAAAAAAGAACGAAGGGTTTCAATCTGCACCACATGTAATTAAACCCCTCCGGAAAAATTTGCAAGGTCCAATTAACAGAGGAAAAAACCCAAACCCTCAAAGGATTTAACATTAAGCCTATTTAACAAGCTTTTACCAAAGAGGAAATTTTCATGAAAAAAGAAGAGGATAGCTCAGGGTGGGATGGGGATATAAGCCAAAACTAAATAAAATTTGCTTGAAAAGCCTCGTTGGTAGGGGTGTGATGTTGTGGTTTGAACGCTCCGTCTACTTTTTATGCCGTAATGCTCTCATACGCTTAGTCAGCCTCATTTTCAAATTTTTTAAAAAAGAGGAAGATTTTATTTGATTTTGGAAGGGAGGAGGATAAAAAGAAACTTATTTGGGCTTAGCGTAGTACTTTTCAGCGCCCCACCGTGGATACCATCGAACCGAGGTTATATTTATATTGCAAGTTCTTTCATAAAAAAAAAAGCATTCCATTTCCTTCTCATTTTTTCCTCAAATCTTACAACAAAATGAAAATGTCTTGCGCTGTGAAACTTCTTCCTCTGGCTACTAAATGTTTAGAAGAAAAAAGTCTATTAAAAAGGATGCGAGTGTGGGAGTAGAGGGATAGAGGCGGAATTTTGGATGCAGGCTTAGCAATTAACCGGCATAAGGAAAGGAAAAAAGAGTACAGCTACAGGAAATGATAAGCGAAAAAGAGGAAAGATATGTATTCCCACCCCCCAATTTAAACAACTGGGGCGTGTTTTAGGGAAAGAAAAAAAAAAAACTAAACACCAAGAAGAAAGCAGAAAAAAGCATCAAAAATTTAAAGAGGAGAAGTTTCAGTGGAGGGGTCACCAATAACCCAAACTGATATCCCTGGCCCCCAAGATTTTTTCCCCTGAACTTACCTCGAGGCTCCCTACACCAACTCTCCCTTCCAACTGAACTTATGGGGGTCCTTGCACCCAAAACTATTCCTCCAAACTCGAAAACTTGGTCATAGCACCAAGCCTCCCTCCAAAAACAAGGGCAAGTTGCTCGGGCACCAACCACTATCCAACTGAAGGTTGAGGGCTTCCGACACCCCAACCTCTTCCTTTTCTAGCTTTTTCTATGGTGATAGAATCTACAAAACGGTTTCATGAGGAAAGAAATACGATCTATATTGGAGTAAGGCTGAACGTATAAATACTAAATAAAGTTTGAGGGGGAGACCAATGAAGAACATCAAGACAATGATTGGTTTGCTGCCTCAGGAGTCGAAAGAATAGAGGAGATCTATAGATAGAGCCCGGATACCAAGTTTTCCACTCACATTTCAACTTATATATACGACCTCTGTTGGAATGCTTTCGATCCATTGACCGCGAGAGATCGTAGACGAAGCGACAGTTCGAATGCCGTCGCAGAGCATGGGGTTGCGATTTTAGCAGGAATCGAGTATGGCGCTTGCTGATTTTGCAACAGGATATTGATGGTGTGATTTCAGCGAATATGTGGCATGACGGTGTTTTATTCTCTTTTTTTATATCCAGAGGTCAACAAATGCCCCCCAACAATATGGATTACTGCGGCCTTGTCGAGAGCACGAAGGAGACCACATTTGTTTGGGTCGCTATGCTGATTGACCCTTATGGATCTAGATATTATCTTATTTCTATAAACTGCTCATACTAGTTCAAGAATGGTACTCCCCCCCGAAGGGTTTACTCTGGATCACCTAAGGTTTTTTTTATGGATCTACGTATTAATTTTTACCACTGTTCTTTTAGGAATATAATTTTCTTGGATTGGTCACACTAAGATTTTCTTTCTCCATAAATCTCTGGACTATTACATAGATGGTTAAGATACTGATTTCTTTTTACCTGTTGTTTGTTGATGCGGACATTGATGGGAAGCATTACTTGATTTATTTCAATAATGAATTTGATCAATGAGATGTTTGTGTTCCTTCGGGCCCTAGCTTTCGTTAGGCTTTGACTGAGAGGCATTGATGAAGTACGTAGATGCCGACGACCAATAAACCCTTCTAGGTGTACTTAGGTCGGATTGGAGAAACGTCATCGGTCCATAGATTTATGCATACTGGACTTGTTGATGACATAATCAACTAATCAGGCCTTGGGCTGTTTTTAATGAACTTTTTGACAAATAATTTCTTCTTTCCGGTCCTTTGCTTTATGATGCATCTTGATGGACGTTATTGAAAAGGGAAAAAGATTCTCCTTATACAAATTTCCTCGCTTGTGAGCTTATGACGTGTTATTTGAATTTAGAAGGAGTGAGATTTTACAAGGTTTTGGATTATCAGGTCGATTAGTATCAAAACGATAGGAGTCAAATAATTCTTGTATTTTTGTCCCTGCCCTAATCCACTGAGGGAGACTTCTTAATACTTGAGTCCGCAATTGAATGCTTCATCAGATCGAGAGAGCTAGATATTTGATAGCTCTTAATTGTCCTTGCTGTCTGCCTCTGAGGAATGGGGGACTCCATACACACCAATTTATTTGGCCTATTCTATTGCTTGATGATTGAATGTTGAAGGCATAAGCTGCAAAACTTTCCGAAATACACTAATCACCTAATAGGCCATTTTACCTTATACGTTGGTCCAATTATTGTTGGAGGGACCTAACTCATGTAATTTTTCGTTGCTACTCCTATCTACGTTTGTATTTTCTACTGCCTCACCTTAATCTAGGGCATTTAGTAGATTACGTTTCTAATTTAGCTTAAAGCTTTATTGGTTGAGTGAATTGCTGCTTCATTAATTTTTAATATAAACTCATTGATCTAACCCAACAGGGGTAATAAACTCTCTATTAATACATAACACCCGCTTAAAATATGTTTTTTGAATTGTATATTAAAGTAATTAAAGTAAATTCATGTTAAATTTAGGGTATCAACAATGATTGACTCCCCCACTTAAGAACTGATAACAAATCACACAAAAGAGATATTATAATAGAGATTTGTAATTTATGCGAATAAATTTTAGAATGGAACTATTGTATTGATGATAGAAACTACTAAAAACTCTCAGAATAAACCACTTACGAACAGTTTATCATACTAATTTATAATTAAGGATTTGATTAGCATTAGATATTTGTTCTTTTAAACCTAAAGTTAAAATTTTTACGTTCAAAATTTTAATCACATATTAATGGTATATACTTATTATTATAGATTATTATTACCATATCCTTAATGATCATATCTTTAGCGGAGTTATTATAATTTAGTAATTAGTGAGGATAATATTTTGATAGTAAGACCCTATTACTTAGGATACACATTTGGAGTATAAAAAATGGTTGTTTGCAGTATCAGTAGATAATTTTGTATAATCAGGCAATATATATATGAATTCTTCAAATTTCAGATGTTCGGAAATATATCTACCAAATTATGCTAAGTCTGACAATAACCTAGACTCGGAATTTTTGTAAAAGAAAAATTTCTATTAATTCAATTAAAAAAATCTTTAAATATAATCAAGTCTTAAATCATTAGAATAGATAATAAAATAGTAGCAGTGTATTTTTTTATGAGGGTGATATCCTATGAAATCAAGTCTTAAATTACATTCGACTAAAAGACTGATTACCTTTCATTAATCACTTAAACTTAAAAGTGAACACTTTAATTTTTTAAACTTATAATAATATTATAAAGTCATAAGTCCATAAGGAATGAGAACTTTTAAAAATATTAAAGACATTTAGACAAATCTTGACCAAGCGTTATAATATTATTAATATTCCCTTGACTATTCAAAAAAAACTACAGATCTCCTCATATCAAATTAGAAAACCTTAAAACTATTGAATGGGGTACAGCTTTTGATAATCCCCTAATATGACCATAGAATTTTGCCTGTCAACCTATCACAAGAATTTATTTAAGCTAGAAGTTACTTCCGATTTCTTCTTAGACTTATAGTAGCGTATGTTAGTTTAACGTCTTTTTGCAGTTGTTGGGTCGGTTGAGCATCTTTCTCGAAGGAGTAACTAATTATTCGCACTTTATCTCGTTTTGAGTTTTGACATGGGATCTTGTGAAGAGTTATATTTATTTATATTTATTAGGTGATTTGTTGTGCACTTGATAGTATGACGTCAATTTCTGAGTGCTGTAATGGATAGATTAAGCCCTTTACGGTGTTTCTTTTTTACAACGTCTAGATTTTTCGAAAAATTTTCTCTTTTTGCAGGATTACTTTGCTTTCAATTGAGATAGATGGTTGTTATCTCGGTCTCCTCCATTGATTCATTTTTGGTATAAGGGCTAAAATCAAGGAGAGTGGGAAAATTAAAGAATATTCACAACTGAACATTTGTGTCATTATTGTGCATAAACTTTTGTTCATCTTCACATAATAAAAAAATATAAGACAAAAATGAGCTTTTAATGTGATTAAGGTATGTTTGGCACTGTGTTGAAATATATTTCAAATA
Source organism: Dendrobium catenatum (assembly GCF_001605985.2). Lineage (NCBI taxonomy): Eukaryota > Viridiplantae > Streptophyta > Magnoliopsida > Asparagales > Orchidaceae > Dendrobium > Dendrobium catenatum. The sequence continues at coordinate 346,447 of NW_021318712.1, forward strand.
TATACACTTAATATAAAATTTTACAGGTATTTAATTTTACATATTATTTTAATTGTTGAACTTAGGTGATTAGTTTAAAATTTGTGCATATGGAACAATTATATTCTTTTTATTTATTGTTCTGAAGTATATGAAGAATAAAGTATATTCTGAATCGAAAAATTATAAACGGAAGGTGATTTTCAAATTGTATTACATTGCAACGCCACAGTTTGGGAGATGTTCCGACAATCAGGGAGGAGAATATCCTATTAACTATGATTGTTTTTCTACTATCTCTGAAAAAGTCATATGTGTAGAGGGTCATATATATCATCATCTCTGAAAAAAGGAGAAAAATGAGACAGCCATACCCTTTCGTGGGATGATTTCTCACTTCTTTAATTTAAGAGGAGTATATCCAGAGATTTCCTTTGATAGATAAATACTTATGAGTGAGAACAATCAGATAGAGAAGGAAAGAGAAGTAGGAATCATATTTGATAGATTATCTAATTAAATTATACTTTAGTGTTCTACTCCTTTAATTATATGGTATAGGCCTCGCCATGTCCTCGAGGGAGTTTATTGTAGGACCAACATGTGCTCTATCTTAATGGAGTGTTACTACTTATAGCATCTGTTTGTTCAAGGGAGATTATCTGTCCTATACTATATTAGGATAAATTAGCTAATATTAATATTTTTTATCAATTAATGCCTATCTCATTTTTTACAACCTCTCGGTTCACTAGATTAATTAACGATTTTGTTTATGCATTTCAAATTCAATTAAGTGCGATATCTTTACATTAAACATCAAAATTAAAAGAGTCTAAAATTTTAATTACATTTTACTGTTCATACGCGATTCATTTTACCCTTATATTATGTTGAGGTGGTCATTACGTATTTATCTTAAGATAGTAAGACCTCCCAATTCCTCGTAAAGCTTAAAGCAACTCATCTCGACCCAATCTTCATCTAATTATGAGAATTGGATACATTGGGTTGTAAGTGTCCATTAGTTAGTGTAGGCTGAAGTCCTAATATCAAGGAATGGGACATCTCTCCAAATTTTTCCACTTCATTGATACGTTTGGATAATATATTGTTGCAAGTGACTAAGATTAGACATTAGAGTGACATAGCATGACGCAGTACTATAGAAAAAACCTAGTTTTATAGACGTATCCAACATTCTCAAGATAATCCCATATTTTCTAATTAAAATGTCTAACTTGTAATGATGAAATATTTGCACTAAAAAATTAATGCCCAAGATTAAAAC
>NW_021318712.1:347816-366246 GCF_001605985.2 Dendrobium catenatum
GTAGACTTAGGTTGCCTCTGAGCTTCTCCGAATCCAGTACCTCCTACAATTTTCCCTTTAAGTCTCTAAAACTATCCAACAGTGAGCTTTCTTAGAAAATTCCTATCTCATTCCTTATCTTTTACTTTATAATCAAAGGGTATGAAATCACTATTTTAATCTAGACTTTTATTTGGAGCACCCCTCTTAGGATGTAATTAACTATAAGGGCTTTCCCCTATAGGGATATGAGAAATCCATATTAAAATAAAACTTATTTTATTCTTATAAAATGAGAGAAAATTTTCTAAAAAGAAAAATGCCTTTTGAAAACTCATTTCTAATTTTAAAAGGCACTGGTGTAATATTATTATTGCCTTTTCAGATAATATAATAGTCTACTTATTATATTCAACTTAGACATGATGAATTTTAAAAAACTCGTTCTAATTTTTTAGATATCTTAAAGATTATTATATTCTTCTTTTAAAATGATATAATGATCTCCTTATTGCATATAATTAAAAGGATAGATAGATTTTCAAAACCCTATTTCTACTTTTAAGCAACTCTATAGAATTACATGTTAATCTTTTGGGATGATATGCTATTATGTGAATTATATTTGATCGGAGAAACATCATTTTCTAAAACCCTATGTTTATATTTAATACATTATGGATTTCATGTGTCAAATTCTTGTTGGCTATATGTGTTGTCCCTTTTATTGACTGGGGTCATCCTTTTCATGGCTGGGCTATATGTGTGGTTGAGGATCACCTCAGTTTTACTTCCTGGTTGGTTTTTTGCTGCAGTTGTATGGTGCCTCTTGATGGTTGGATGGGTGGCTGGATGGTTATTTTTAAGCTTTCCTTGAGGTTCTTCTTACACCTATGGGGTTTCTTCTGCCGTATTGATTTTGTTCCTCTATTTTTGTGTTCTTTTGTTTGGTTGTTTGATAGTTGTTGCTAGTTTCTAACTATGTCTTCCATTTTAGCTTAGGACTTGGTGGAAATAGACTTGAGATGTGATTTCATAAGTTATATTGCTGATGGTTATTCCCATTATTGTTCTCCTACCTTCAATTCTTGGTGTGTTGGGGGTAACCATGAGACTATGGCTAGGCTTTTCTATTGTGTTGATGTTGTTATTAGTTTAACTTAGATGATGGTTGTTGCTGGTAACTAGTCGCTAGTTCCATGGATCTTGGATTATATTAAGACTATTTGGTTTTAATGGATTGGTCTGGGTATTATTTTTGGTAAGTTGGACATTTCCTACTATTTTCTTGGAGGTTGTATGATTTGCTGGATGGATTCTTTTAAGGTGTTTTTCGATGACTATGAAGGTAGGATTGAACGGCTCCTGGATTTTCCTAATGAGGCTTTTTAAATTAATGGTGTTTTGTGCTCTTTAAGTCATACTCCCCATCTTATCTTATTGTGGAGAAGTTTCTATGTTTTCTCCCTTTTTACTAACTTTAATTTATACTTTTTAACCTATAATTTTTGGTGGTTTAGCTTATCCTTTTACAACAGCTTTACTTTATAGGTGGAGCTGATTTTGGCTGATATCAAGCTTTTTTGTAGATAGATCGAGCTACATTCTATTCATTTTATCTTTCTTTTTTGGATGCTTGTCTAAAGCATCGTTAGAATGTTTCTAGGGTGCACTGTATTTGTGTTTAGTGGAGATATTTGACTCATAGGTTTTCTTTTCCTTTATTTTGTAGCTCGTAAGAGCAATAGAGAGCTGAAGATCTCCTTAAGGACTTTGTAATCACTTTTTATTAATTAACACGTAGGCCCCTCTACGGGTTTCAACACAAAAAAAAAGATTATTGTGTAAAATTCCTGAGATTATACTTTATTCACAATGTAGTATTCAATTAAAAAATAGGATAACACCGAATCTGCATAGTAGTGATTAATTTTTCAAATAAACCATCAACTAAATATAAGTATAAATATTTTCCCAATCAAGTAGAATGTCATAAATATATTATCCTTACTCATTGAGCCCATTCAAGAAGAAAAGAAAAGCTCTTGATATATGTCTTCATCAGAGATGTCCATTAATCATATTGGATATTTAACATATTAATTGTGCAAAATGTGTCAAAGAAGTGGAGGATTTTATATTCACAAACCTAAACTTAACATGACCTTAAAATGGGTACCAATTACTACGGATCAATGACCTAAATTATGGATTGTGGACAATTCTATGTTGATAGTTTTGGATGATTCTTTATAGAGCATGGGCAGGCAGAGGTGCATTAAATATGATTAGGTTTTCTTTGGTATAAATGCCCACTAAATAAAATAAGTGAACTTGTTAATCAAGTAGTAAAAGTGATATGAGAGAGTGTTGATCATGTGAGGAAGTGTTCTGCTACAATGCCTACATGCTAGTATTGCTTGATTAAGCTATAATGCTTATCCTGCATATTGAGAATATAGTTTAGATTTTTGTCTTGACTTAGAAATATAGAAGAGATATAAGATAATGGTAGATAAAGTATTTTAGACTAATAATAATGAGCATAAAATGCTTTCCTAAGTAGATTCTCCTATATTGGCTATGAATAAAAGCTTATCCATCCTTTGATCTCTATCAAGCTTATAAGGAAGTGACGGAAGGTTTAAGGCCCTCCTATATTTATTATTTCTCCATAGACTCTAGAATATTAAACATCCTTTTTGAGGCTTTTAAGAGTTCCAATTTAATACACCAAATTATTCTACTATTCCTCCATCAAGGCAATATATCACATTATATTTTAACTATACACATAGCATTGTCTATAGATTAAATTAAGAATGACGAATATTCAAAACACTATTAATTCTTTAAACCACAAGTGTCAACATTAGTAGTCCTTCACCTAATTACCACAAAACTAGGTGTTTTAGCTTGCCATGAAATTAAAATAAATAAAATAGATTTTATTAGTTGCTTCAAAAAGAAAGTACAAAGAGAAAAATATATATTGATATCACTGGGATAGTATAACTTCATTCTCCACACTCCTATCTTCATTAAATTATTTCTTTATAACAATAAAGTAGGTAACCACTCCAACTTCTATATATTTCTCTCCTCTAGTCTTCCTTAGAATTCACTCTAAGATGGCACTATACATAAGCACTCAAAGCTCACTAAAATGAAAAAAATTCACCATAAAATTTTTAATTTTTAAAACTATTTAGTTTAGTTATATAAATAGAATTAAGCATCACGGTGCTTGACATGTCAGGATGCAACATTATAGTATAAACTAGCATTCAGGCATTGCGAAGTAGGTTCTGTTGCGGCCTAGGACTAACACATAGTGGCTATTAGCTAAACTACGACATCATTTGGCTAATTTGGCATGGCTCCATATTTCCTCAACTTCTTCACCCAGGTGCTCCAAAATTTATTCACTCTGGTACTTGAATGCATCATTCAGTACAACGATGTTCTGCAAATAAAAGCTTCTATGCTCAAATTCCCTTGACTTTGGTGTTGTGATGTGATTTGTAGTTTCGAGGCATTATGAAGCACTATACTGCAGAGTTTATTTTTTTTGGGGCACTATATTAATTGACATTTTATTAGGTCTCTAGTATTGTGATGTCATGATATAGCATAGAGGTTTTATAGACACTTTGATAATGATTGTTGGGTGTCATGGTTTTGGTTCAACACCTACAAATTTTTCCCATTTTTGAGACATTCTTGCGAAACATCAACTAAAAATAACAATTTTACTTAAATTTAAGATAATCAAACACAACATTATATGCACTTAATAAATTCTCCCTAGGTTAAGCTTTTGCTTATCCTCAAGCAATAGTGTAATTAGCTATTAAATAGCTACATTAGAATTAAAAAAATTTTGGCAATTTAAAATTAACTAAAATATAGGAAAATACACTACCATTTAAAAGTAATTTGGAACAATCAACATTCTAAAAGTTTAATTTAAATAATCATAAGTAATAATACTAATAAATCATCGTTATTAATATTAAAGTTGAACTCATCTACTAGTAGTATAATTGCATTATTGACTACTTATTTTAGAGTTGAATAATATTATAATTACATATTATTTATGTTTTTAGTTAAATTAGAAATTCATTTGGAACCGATCATATACGTCAATTTACATAAACTCCCCTATTTGATTTAAATATTATAATTCTTTTAGGGATGTGGCAACATTAAACTCTAATTTATGATGAAGTACTCATTTTTTCTTTTACTTTATTTCTTTTGATTTGCCTATTTTTAATAAGTTTCTTTTTTTAAACATATTTGATTACTACAATAACTATTTTGAAAATTTGATTACATTCTTTGTTCAAGAAATCCTTAATTGAATTAATGAAAAGATTGTTAAAAGCTCACTAATTCGCTATTGGGGTTTATAATGAGTTTCATAATTTAATATAAAAACTCCCATTTTCTAAACTGAATTATTAAATCTTGAGACAATTAGTCAGTGCTTAAGTGATTATTATTTGAAGTTGAAGATGAGCTATTTACTTGGTTCATTTAGTTGATTATTATGACTTTCAAAATGAAAATTGGCATCTTTTGTTCATTCAATTTAACATCAAAGGTTTTATATTATTATTAATTTAAAAAAAAAATTAATTACTATTTCTAATTTGTCTAATTTAGCTATCAATGTACAAGCTCTATGGAGAGGATAATTTAAATAGTTAATCAATGTAGGGAAATTTACTTAAATAAAAATTTTAACTAAATAACAACAATAACAATTAAAAAACTAACATTAACAATTAATAAGATTACCTTACGCGTAACATCTCTTTGCTCTCTGCCTGGAGGCAATTCGTGGGCAATTTAGGGCTTCCTCCCGTGCATTCGATTTTGGCCCTCCTGGTAGGAATATCTTGGCGATTTCGGTTTACCTTTCCAACTCTTCGCATATGCTTCTCTTTCATGTTCTATTTTGGTTATTTTTCATTAAGTTTTTGTGTGTGAAGATGATGACCCTGTCGTCATCTTGCCCTACCTCTTCAACTTTTGAGGGGAAAACTCATTCCTTCAAAGAGGTCCTTGCTGGTGCGTCTTCGTCTAACCTAAAACTGTAGTTTGTGCATTCTACTTTTAACGGATGTCTAGCCCTCCTCTTTGAAGACTCAATTGTGATCATCTTGCTGCCCCTTATGCTCTGACCTTGATTGGTAAATTTATGTTAAGAAGGCCTAATCTTGATGTTATTACAAATTTTCTTGTGAATCTTAAGCTCTCTAGTTCTTTTCACATGGGTTCTTGACCAAAGGCAAATTGCTATCCAGTTAACCAATGATCTTGACTATAGCCGGATTTTTGCCAGGCATTCTTACTATATTCAAGCTTGTCAAATGCGTCTTTTGAAATGGACTCTGAATTTTGATGTTAGAGAGGAGTCCCCTATTGCACCAGTTTGGATCTCATTTCCTAATTTGCATTTACATTTTTTTAATCATCAAATATTATTTGGTTTGGCTTCCATTTTTTGGTCGTCCTTTACAGACTGATCAAGCTGCTGCACCAGTTTAAAGTTAATTTTTTCTTCAATAACAATTGTTGGGATTATAAGAAGTATTCTAACTTTATTCCTGATTGCATTATTTCTCGTATCCTTAACTTGCCTATAAATACATTTTCTAAAGATACAATTTTGTGTGATTTTTCTAAATATGGGGTCTTTCATCTCAAGAATTTTTGGCATTCTTTTTGAATTAAAGGTACTTTAGATAATATTTTTACTAATATCTGGCATCAGAGCATACCCTCTATGATTTTCGTGTTTGTCTGGAGAAATCTTCATAAATTCATCCCTGCAGAGGACAATCTCACAAAATAAGGCTTTAGTTTTGCCTCTAAATGTCAGTGCTGCTTTCACATTGAAAATATGCACCATGTCTTTATTTCAGGGCCTGTGGCTGTTAGAACTTGGGTGTATTTTGATGATTTGTTTAAATTAAATTGTTTTAATACTCATCTCTCTGTTAACTTGTTACTTAAATCTTGGTTTATTGGTACTGAAGGCCGCATTTGGAATAGTATTCCTTATCTCATTCTTTGGTTTCTTTGGTTGGAGAGGAACAACTCTATTTTCAATGGGGTTAGGATGAACCATATCAATGTTATCCAACAGGTCAAGGACAAGATTTTGGCTATTGTGAATGTTAACTTGCTTACTGTTAAGAGCTTCAAAAATTATTATCAAATCACCTCTTCTTTGGGGATTGGTTGGATGAAGCCCCCTAATGCTTTCAAGGTTGTTTGTTGGATAAAGCCTCCTCCTAATGTTTTTAAACTTAATGTTGTGGGTTCGGGTACTGGTTCTGGTGGTCTGATCTGTGATATTAATGGCCATTTGATTATTGCTTTTGCGGGCCCGCCTCTCAATGGTAAAATTGATTATGCCAATGGTTTGGCCATCCTTTATGGTATCCAACTATGTATTCCCTTGAACTTAATCAATCTTCTTATTGAAGTGAACTCTAATTTTAACGTTTTTCCCTTTCAGGATTTGGATGAGGCATGCTGTAACCCGAACATATTCTATGTGGTTAGGGAAAGTAAAAGACTTTTATGATAGGTAAATCATTCTTTTTGTCATGTTTGTAATACTGCTAATTATTGTGCTTCTTGGTTGGCTAATTTTGGTTGCAACCTTGATTATTTTTTAGATTTTATTCCTTCTAATATTCCTGCCCCTCTTAAGGGTTTATTTCATCTTAAAGCGTGTGGTATTCCCGATGTCTGCACTTTTGTGTTTTGGTTCTAGCTGGTTTGGGTTGTTTGTCCTCTGGACTTGTCTGTTTTCTAGATTTTTGTGTTGTGGATTTGTTGTTTCTGTATTTTTTGTGCTGGTAGGTTAATTTTATGGTTTTGGTTGTTAGTTTTGTCCCCTCTGGCCTTATGTAGGTGGATTTGTTGTTGTCCTTTTTATGAATCCTTCTTGGATGTTTGGTACTTTGTTGATTACAATTTTTTTTCTGATGCCACCAGGTTACCGGGTTTTTTTGTTTGTTGGGAGGTGTTATTTTTGCCACTCATCATATTTGACTCTGTGTTTTCGGGGCCCTTTCCTCTGGATTGCTGGGAGTTTTTGGTTGTGCCTGCGTGGCCTTACGGATTATGATGTTATTCATTATGTAAATCTTCTTTGCTGCCTGTTTCTTATATCCAATGTTAATGCTAAATTCATTGTGAATTTCAACTTGAGTAATGATTTTACTAGTTTATATGTTGATGGTTCAACCCATTGTTTCTCTTCTACCTTCTATTGGTGAAGTGTTGGGGGTAACTATGGTGATGTGCCTGGGAATTATGTTTTTGCTGCTGTGGTTTTTCAGTGGCAGTCGGCCTACAGGTTGTTATATTTACTGTTTATTAGTTTCTTCTACCTTTTATTGTTGCCTCATGTTAGTTGGCTGCATCTGAGTTCGATTGGCTGCTCTTTACTGTTGTTTGGCTGGTATGATTATGAGAAGTGGTGTAATCAGTGGATGGGCTTATTTGGGGTGGATTTTAGGGTTTATGAAGGTAGGATTGAGCAGCTTGTGGATGTTCCAAATGAGGCTTTTTGCAATTTATTTCTAAGCTCGCTAAGTCCTAATTCTAATTTTGGCTTTACTTGGTACATCCTTTTTTGAATTACCTTCTTTCATACTACTCATTTATACCTTTGTGATTATCTCACTTGTTGGTGGTGGTGTAGGTTTTTGGTTTGCAACTTCTTATTTTTGCAGGTGGATCGTTGTTTGAAGCAGCTTTTGGATTTTTTCAAAAAAAGATCTATAATAAAATACTGCCAAGCCTTAGTTAATCGAGTTAAATATGGTGCGGGAAAATTAATCACCTTCTAATCCCTTACTTTATAGACATTTCCACTCCTACGCTCACAAAAAATACAAAATAATCCTGAGTGCTAAAGGGCGATACACTAAAAGGGATATACTCATAATACTATCCAAAAAGTTATAAACATGGTTAATACTATGGTAATCAAATGGTATCCACTTCCCACTCATAAAGCATTAGTTATTTTGAACTTGCTTGTTTTAGAAAAAATTTCCCTAACTATGTTCTTATGCATGCATTGGCACCTTACACTTTTTTTTTCTAACTAGATTCATAATAATCTTTATCACCCCTCCTCAAGGGTTTAAAATGCCTATCTCAGGGATTAACTTCTGACTTAAAAATTATGGGGCATATCTCTTCTGCTTCAATTAATCACCTATCAAAAGTGGATGTCGCTCTCTTCTTGCAACCCATAACCTTATAATCCATAAAAAATTAAAATGATTGAAGGTAAAATGTAGAAACAAATGAAATACTAGTTAAAATAAAAATAGAGTTCAATGAAAAAAAAACAAAAACTTGTCATTCCTATATATAAATTCAATGAGCATTATAGTGTTAATGTAGCCTTATAAGGGGGCACATGAAGGATACATGGTGTTATGGAACAAGAGTCAAAAAATGGTTTGATAGCTTTTTTACTAAGGAACCACCATAGTGTTTGACATGTGAGAGCAATTTAACACTCAAAAAGACAACTATTGTTGGGTTATAACAACAAATTATGGTTTTAAGCTATCATGATGGAACTGTGGTCATACTATGATGCTCTATAAAGATTCATAATGAATATAAGTGCATTATACAACAACATTGAATTTAAATACATCAATGCTATTGTAGATATAAATTTGGCACCATGACGTTACATGGATTAGTACCAAAAATTTGTATGAGTGACAGTAGTACTGCGAACCATAAGTAGATAGCACTATAACCTTGCACAATTCCAATTTTCTCTAAACATCAGTGCAGTGCTAGAAAATTTAGATGTTATTGTGCTTGGATTGTAAATGTTATGATGTTATAAGACCTTGTGCTATAGAGTTGGATAAATCTGTAGCTTGTATAAATTCTCAAAAAAATAACCTATAATTATTTTAATCATAATCATACATCATAACTTAAATTTAATACACATATAATATTTTCATAATTAAAAAAAAAAATAATAAAAATACACAAATAAACCAAATTCAAACAACAAAACTAAGATCTAACATCAACAATTTGGATTACCTAACAAGCAGCGTTAAGTTTATAGTCTTCAAATAGACTTGCTTAAATATATCATTTTATCTTGGTGGCACCATTACTACTCCTTAAATGTTTTAAATTCATATCTTTTTCTTTATCCTTTGGATTAGTTTAAGCATCACTAGGTAATATTCTATGAGTTCAACTACATAAAGAGATTTCAAGCTGTCCTAGTTGATTTTCTAAGTTCATAACCAAAGAAACCTAACTTTGTAATTGAGTTCTAAATTAAATCATTACCACATCCAAAGGTATCTTCCTATTAATGAACTTAGTATTTATATTAATGCAGGGGGAAAAGAAGGCCTAGGTTTACTTTAGGTTGTTGAGGATTATTCCACTATCTTCCAAGAATTTATTTACTTGCATTCCTTTGATTATTTCTTTTATTATTTTTATTTCAGCTAATTAAAGGGTGGTATTCCAACCTAATAGGGATTATTTTTTTTTCAAATTATATTAACATTCTTAACCCATTGAGCACTATTCTTACTAACATAACTCGAATATTGCTCTTTCAACAGCATATGTGATCCAATTCCAAAACATTATCCAAAATTATCCAACTTCTTCAATAAGACATCTAGTTTAGCAATCAAAATTGGTAAAGTATGTGACTCATAAATACTAACTACTTTAACCCTATCTAGGGGCCACTAGAAATTATTTGTTATAATTTCCAATATCAACAAATAGGTCTCATCAAAAGGTTTAGATATTAATGATCCTCCAATTGATGAATCAATTATTGGCCAAATCAATCCTTTATGTTTACTGTAAAAAGTTTGAATCATCAACCAGTTAGGTGAATAATGATGAGGCAATTTCTAAGCATCTTCTTGAATATTTCTCATCTTTATTGATTGTCTCTCTTATAAATTAGGATAAAGATGTTATATCATTACAAATATTGGCAGTTTTAGCATGTGAGGAATACTTCCAATTGGTTATAGAGCCTAGGGGTAAGGAATTCAACCATATCTTAATTGTTTTCCTTAGAAAAAATTGGAAATAAATGAAGCCAAACAGCATCATCACTAAAACCAATATACTTTAATGTTATATAGATTTCCAATAAGCTAGCTAAGTGTTAGTTTGGATACTCAAAATGAGTTTTCTTAAAATAAGAATTTTAAAGCATCTAAATTATGGTAGGTTTTAGGTCAAAATTATTGTATTGGATAGTAGATTTTTTGGGGAGTTTAAAGTGGAGAGAGGGAAGTTATGAGATTATAGAGATAGAAGCTACAAGATTCTAAAGAGAGGAGTTATTTTTTAAAAATTAATTTTGTGGGAGTCGAGTTATTTCGATGAAGGCAAATGATTGTCGGCCATCGTTAGGCTTAGTCTCAAGGGGAGATCGTCGATCCACGTCTAATTCTGTGTTGGTTAAATAATATTCCTTTCTCAATAAATCTCCGCCTATTTTTGGAGGAGTTGCTCCAAGGGTTTTGGCCAAGTCTGCTAATAATGGAGTTCAGATTAGTTCAAACATTGATTAATCTCAAACCATAAATGAAGGAGGTCTGTTAAATTTAAAAAATTCTATTTCGGTGACTGGAAAAGGGAAGAGTGTAATGTTTTGTGAAGAAAAGCCTAAGAAGATGGAGTACCAAATATTTAACATTGGAGCTTTACCTATAATATATCACAAAGAAGTTGAGGCTATTGGTGATAGGGGGAAACCTAATGGGGATGTTCTGGATATCCCAAACTTTGAAGATAATGATGATATGAATGTAGTGGGAGATATGGTGGTGGTTCAGCAATGTGTCTCTGGTGAAAGTAATTCGTGTAATCCTTATGTGGAGGGAGTTGATGAATAATAGTGAAAGAATTAGCAATGAATGGCCTATCGAATGTGTGGTACAACATGTCTTAAAGAAGGATGACATATTTGGATTTCAATAACTGCTTATCAGAAGATGGTGTTGCTATCAAGTTGTGTGAGAAGAATGTATTGGAAAATACTAAAAAGTTGCAGGATGCTCTAGTGGTTAAAGTCTTTTGAGATAACATTCCTTATTAAATTATATTTTTGATCTAAGGATATAATAGTCTCAATTGGGTAAATTAAATCTTACCTGGCTTGGTAAAGGGTTGGAGTCTATGTGCTTTTAAGGATGAGGAGTAAGAGGATTTAGTGCTTGCTAATGGGCCTTAGTATGTTAAGGGGAACATCATTGCAGTGGATAAACAGTCATCGACTTTCTCCCCTAATTCCTTGAAGGGCTTATATGTTCCAATATGGATAAGGATGACAAATTTTCCATTGCAGTACTGGGATGACACCAATGTTTTTAGAAATTCTTCTAAGATTGGTAAGCTATATTTAATTGATAAAAATATGCTCCAATGGGGTAGGTGGAAGTTTGCAAGGATTTGTGTTCATATTCATTTAGAAGAATCAACGCCACTTGGCATTTGGGTAGAAGGAAACTCAAAGAGATTTTTCCAGAAAATTAAATACGAGAGGATTCCTAATCTCTATTTCCATTATGGAAAGATTGGGCAAGACATGAGTATCTTTCCAGAGAAGATGATGGGGGCTTTTCATGGTGGGTCCAATGATATGGAGAGATTGGTGAAGGAACCAAGTAAACCTGGTGAGTTCTCTATCAATAATTTGGTAGAGAACGTGGTTGAGTCCTCTAAAAATGATGGCATTGGTTATGGGACATGGATACATGTAAGTTATGGGAGGAAAGATTAAAGGGTTCTAACTTCTTTGGGGGGAATGTTGGATGGAAGAACATTGTGAGCAAGAACCCTAGGATGCTGCTAAAGCTACTATTTAAAAGAAAGAAGCTTTGGAGAGTAGTAAGTCTAAGTATAGAACTGGTGGTGTAGCCAAGGAGGATACATCTACTGCCATAGATGGCTCTAAATAGGATGTTAGTACCAATTTGAAGATTGATATTGCGGGGGATAAGGTATCTATACATAAAGGGGGAAATAAGTTTGCGGTTTTTAAGGTTTTGGTGGAGGAAGGTGAGTTCATTTATGCTGTTGATGCAGGAGATGGAATGGTTCTTGATGCTATAGGGGAGGTTAAAGAGGATCTCTTTGGATTCTCAATTGCTGGAAAGAATGAGAATTGCTCTCCAAATATGAAGGTGATAGGAGAGTCTAAAGAAGGAAGTTATGCTACAACTAAAGTGAAGCTTTCTAAGGAACTTAGAGGACTTGGTCCGATTATGTTTGTTCCTAGATGCAGAAAGATTGACGATGAGGGAAAAGATAAGGCCCTTCCACTTTTGATCATTAATGGCTTCGATCATTGTTTTGAATTGTAGAGGAGCTAGGAAGAAGCAAGCTTCTCCATATCTAAAAGAAGTAATAAAAGATTATAATGTGTTTTTATGGTGTTGTTGGAAACAAAAATTTCTCATTTTAGTAGAATGGAGATCAATCTCCTTATTGGAGATGAGTTGGATTTCTTTCATGTTCTTGCAGATGGTTTGACTTGGGGAATTCTTGTGCTTTGGAAGTCTAAAGTATCTTCTTTTTCTAAATTTGATTCTTCTAATCAAGTGGTAATAGGAGAGCTTCAAATTATTAATAGGGGTGTTTAGAGTATAGCCACAGTTTATGGTGGTAAGGAGGTGGTTCAGAGGAGGGTCCTTTGGGAAAAGTTGGAAGCTTTTCCTTCTACCAATATACCTATGGCTATTTGAGGGGACTTCAACTGCATCTTATCAAAAGAAGATAAAAGAGGAGGTAAGGCCTTTCGGTTCTCCCATGCGTCCAAAGAAATGAAGTCTTTCTTGGTAAATAATGATTTTCATAAGATGGGAGTTATTGAACCTAAATTTACTTGGTGCAATAATAAGGTTGGTGGAGCTCGTATATTGGAAAGATTAGATAGGTGTTTTATTAATCCAACAGCTATTAATTCAACTAGGTTGGTCTTGAGACATTTTCCTAGAGTGGCGTTGACCATTGTCCAATTTTTTAAAATTTCATGGAAAATAATTTTACCAATTATAGAATTATAAGGTTTGAAGAAGTATGGGCTTCTTAACCCAGCATCAGTTAGTATTGTCAGATCAGCTTGGATCAAGAGGACAGGAGGAAACTTTGCAGAATTATTGAATAGTAAATTTTGGAGAACATTGAAATCTTTATTTTTTTGGAGCAAAGCTAAATATAAAGAATATTGCAAGCAGAAGGAAGATCTTAAAATGTGTATCCTGGAGCGACAATCGAAGGAGGCAAAGGTCGGTTGGCTTCCGAGGAGTATAGCTTGCAACTTGGTGGAAACAAAGAGCTAAGGTAAAATGGAAGTCTGAGGTAGATGCTAATTCTAAGTTTTTCCATTCTTATGCCTTTGCTATAAAAAAATGAAAATTGGATTTTTAAAATTAAATATCTGAATGGTTCGGTGGTGGAAAAAGTAAAATTGCTGATGGTTTTTTACAATTCTTCCATGGTAAATGGAAGAGTATAAATTGTATTCATAGTGGTTGGCCTCTACCAATTTGTTCACGTGATAGGAATGATAGGGAATTGTTAAATAAGGAGTTGACTACGGAGGAAGTTGAGTCGGTTGTGTTGGAATGCAGAGGCAATATTTCTCCAGGTAATGAGGAGATATCGTATTCCTTTATTAAAACTTATTGGAGCATCATTAGAAATTATTGTTGGAATGCAATTATTCATTTTTTTCTATTTGGGAGATATGAATGTGAACTGGAAAGAAATGTTACTAATGTTTATTCCTAAGGTTTCTAACCCCGATGTTCCGAGCCAATATATGCCTATTAGCTTGTGTAGATCAATCTACAAAGTAGTGGCTAAGATATTGTTAAATAGGATGTAGGTTATGGTTCAAAAGTTAATATCAGTGGATATATTAGCTTTTAATAATGGCAGGTCATTAGCGGATCACATTTTAGTGACTCAGGAGGTGCTTCTAAAATTCAGGATTTCTAGATCTTCCAAAGGGCTAGTTTCCTTTAAAATTAACATGGAACAAGCATATGATAGTATGTGTTGGGAAACCTTAAAGAATGTTTTGGAGTACTTCGATTTTCCTCAGAAATTTTTTGTTTGGATTATGGAATGTGTTGAATATCCAAAATTCTCTTTGTTGATAAATGGTAGAATCTCTAGTTGAATTCATGCAAGAAGTGGGTTTCGTCAAGGATGTGAGCTTTCTCCTATTCTTTTCATTCTATGCTCCCAGCTTCTTTCCAATGTTTTTAAACAAAGAGAAGAATCTATGGGGATCGAAATTGCTCATTGGGCCAAGGATTTTTCATTTGCTATATGAATATGATATCATTATTTTTTCTAAAGCTACTCTCAAAGAGGTGAAGATAATTAAGATTATTCTATTTAACTTATGTAGATGGATAGGAAAAAGAATTAATGTGGGAAATTCAGCTATTCTATTTCGTAAATATGTTAAGACGAGGTAAAGGAAATCCATAGAACGTATTATGGGTTTTAAGGTGGTAATAAAATTCAATTATCTTGGGGTTAAGGTGGCATTGAGGAGGATGGTGGCTGCTGATTTTCACTTTCTAATTGAGAAAGTTTTAAAGTTAATTGATGTTTGGAGAAGCAAATTCATTTCCTTGGCAGGGAAGTTTACCCTCATTAGATAAATTTTGCTCTCTCTTCCTACCTTCTATAGTACTTTTTCATTGGTCCCTAAAGGAGTTCTTAATGAATTGGATAAGTTGAGTAGGAGATTTATTTGGAATAAGCAGGATGGGAAAGTGGGTGTTCATTATGTGAGATGGAATAATTTATGTAAATAATTTAGAGGGAGTGGAAATGGACTTCGATCAAGTTCTAGTGTGGTTGGTCCTTTAAGGTAAAATTGGTAAGGACGGTTACTCAAAATAAAGATTCTCTACTACACAAAATTTTGGGAGCTAAATATGGGCTATTTCGTGGTGAGTTTGGTTGTCGAAGAGGTGCTTCATCTACTTGCAAAATCTTATCCAATGTAGGAAGTTTCTTGAACGAGTGGTTAGATGGAAGATTTGAAATGGCTTCTCTATTGATATTTTTAATGATATATGGATATTAGACAAATGTTTGAATAAACGACCAACTTTTTGTGTCCATTCTGAAACATGATAATCAAACAGTACATGAGCTAATCATTAATGGCACATAGAATGTTTAGCAGTAAAAAAAAAATATTTTTAAGGAATATATCATGAGCTTAATTTATGGGATTCATATCCATCAAAATAAGGAAGAAGATTAATTGGAGATGATTCATCAAAATTTTTGTTATTCAATCTCAGCACTTGCTTATAAAGCCTCAGTTCAAGGTATATCTTCCTATTTTTATTGGAAATGCTTGAAGAATATTAAATTACGGCCTTGGATGGAGGTATTTTTGTGGTGCATTTTTTATAATGCAATTCCTACATTCCAGTTTTTGTATTAGAGAAGAATTCAAGGTGAGTTTGATTCCTAAGGGGATGCAAAGCCAAAGAGGATTTGGAACATTTAACGATTAGATGTGGGAAGATGGTAGAGGTTATATGTTATCTCAATAAATGGGGATTTAGGTTTCCTTGTTTTTAATCATTTCAAGATTGTTGGAGTTGGATGGAAAAGTTTAGTAAAGTGAATGGATTTCATATAAATACTTATTGTAATGCACTTTATCTCACGTGGAAAGCAAGGAATAGGTTATTACATGAAGGAAAGGATGATAGTGCAATGGTGAATGCTTCTAATTCTGTAAGTTATGCTTCTATTTCATATATGTTAGAAGGAAAATTGGGACACGGGGGTACTAATCAGTCGAATAGACTATTGGATCATTGGTACCCTCCTCCTCCCGAATGGATAAAATAAATGTAGAAGCATCCTTGTTACAATCATATAAAGATGGAATTGGAGGTGTTGTTTGTGATAGCAATGGGAGATTTCTTCTTACTTATGGACATTCTTGTATTCGTTGGGATGTTTTTCATATAGAACTTATGGAGATTCAATTTATAGGTGAGATAAAAAAGATTGGAAGTTTAGCTACAAAGGTATTATCATAGAAGGAGACAACTATAACGTCATCAAATTTTGGCAAGAATTGGGTCGCAAGTGCATAGATGATCTTTTTTCCTTAAAAAAACTAAAATTATTTTTTAATTGGGTAAATAGAAGTTGTAATAAGTTAGCAAATCTATGTACTAACTGTACTCTTTTTAGTAATTTTTGTTGGGATGATTTGTCTTCTAATAACATTCCTCTTATATTTTCTAGTTTGTTAAAGAAGGAATCTAGTTATGGAGAGTAGTAGTTTGTAATAATTTTTTTTTTTAGTGTATTTGCAATTGATTTGCTTTTTTAAAAAAAAAAAGATAGTAGATTTATTGATACTTATGAATTTTATCAACTACAAGATTTCCATACACCCTGAAAGTTCTAGGATTAACTTGATCTAGATTTGGTCTAGGCATTCCAAATGCTATAATTTTATTAGATTTTCTATTTTTTTGTGAGTGGCCACTCAATCTCTAATCAAATAACAAAGGTTCCTTATTACATCTACTACACATACAAAAATGATGAAGGAATTAAATTTTGAAAAATAATTTAATAATAGCCAATTAAAAAAATTCATTTATTTTTCAAATTTTAACAAATTAAAAAAAAAAATAGATATAAGATATTGGACACAAGTAGGATTAAATAGGTAGCTCTATTAATAATATAAGAAATATTTGCACGAAAGCATGTTGCTTCACAAAGAATGGTGCCAAAAACTTAATTCAAAGCAGGTAGGCAAAGGTGCATGAAAAATTCTTATGTTTTATTTACATAAATGCCCATAAAATAATGTAAGCTTATGTGTTGATCATGTAATAAAAGTGATATAAGAGAGTATCAATACCATGAGAAAGTATTCTACTACAAAGTAAATGTTCTAATACTCTTTAATTAAGCTATATTTTTTATTATATTAAATAAAAAAATTGGTTTGGATTATGTACTAACTAAGAAATGTAGAAGAAAGATAAGGTACCATTAGATAAAGTACTTTGGTCTAAGGATAGTGAATTTTAAAAGCATTTCTATGTAGACTCTCCTATGTTCGTTGTGAATCAGAGCTTATGCATCCTTAAATCTATATCAAGTTTATAAGGAAGTGAATAAAGATTTATGGCCCTACTATTGTTATTACTAATCAATAGACTCTAGCATACTAAACATCGCATGTCTAGGCATGCAAGAATTTAATTTCAATACTGTTAATTGTTCTAATATTCTTCTATCAAGGCAATATAGAAAACTATATTTTAACTCTACACATGACAGTTGAATAAATTAAATTAAGAAAAGTAGATATTGAAAACATCCATTATTTCATTAAATCATAAGTGTTTAGATTAGTAATTAATAAAGCTTCATGTTATTTTCCCAAAAGTAAGACTTTTAGCTATCCACTGAAATAAAAAAAAAATTTATTGATTTCTTTAAAAAGAAAGTACAAAGAAAAAAATGTAAGTGGATATTACCAAGATAGTATAACTTGACTCTTCACACATCTATTATATTTAATTTCTTGCTTTTTCATAATAAGGAAGACTAACAAGTCCAATTACTAAATCTTTCTTTCCACTTTTTCGCCTTAGACTTAACTCTATGGTGGCACTATACTTAAGCACTCAGATTCACTAAAATGATACTTGGCATGTCATCATTGTAGATTTATAAAAAGAACTAGATATGATAGAAAATTAATTATAGTAAGAACATAAATAAACTAAAGCACCATGATACTTGACATGTCATCATTATAGTTCTATAATAATAACTAGCACTTAAGCACTATTAAGTAGAATCTATTGTTATGTTGGACTATTATGCCATGACTATTGGCTAAATCGACATGTCATTTAGTTGATTCTTTGTGACTCTATATTTTATCAACTGCTCCACCATTGTACCCAAAATTTAAGCACTACGGTTCTTTAATGTGTAGATTGGTGTCATTTCATTGTGATGTTTGGCACTCTAGTGCTCGAATTTCTTAGAATCTAGCACTATGTTGCTAATTTATGGTGCTACAACATTGTGAATCTCTATAATACAGACCATTTTTTCTTTAGGGTGTTGAATTAATTAACATTTTCCTGTGGATTTGATGTTGTAAAGTCTTGAGCTGGCACCATTGTGTTATAGATGTTGTTGCACAAATAGTTTTTGTAATGTGGTGATAGTTCAACGCTTTTAAAATTTTCTTTCTTCCTGAAACATTCCTGCACAACATCAAATAAAAATAACATATTCATAAAGAATTTGAGATAATAAAATAATACATATTTTTCACATAATATTT
>NW_021318713.1:0-2403 GCF_001605985.2 Dendrobium catenatum
ATATCGTCCTGGACGATCTATTCAAAAACCTTAGTTAATTCAGGACGATAAATATCGGCCAGCTCGAATTCAGGGCGATGCTCTGGATGATTTTCCTCTTATTTGAACTGATCGGCCGGGATGATCGTGAGATCGGCCTGGATGATCAAGCCAATTTTAAATCATCTAATTTTGCATTCAGGGCGATGCTCTGAACGATCTTCTGATATTTGTACTGATCGGCCAGGCCGATGTCCATATCGGCCTGGATGATATTGTCGAAAACTTGCAATTAATGAACTCTTTTGAAGCTCTTCTATTTAAGAGCTCTTGTTCAACATTTTGAAGAACCTTTGGGTGCTGCCTTGACCTGAGAAGGCCTTGAGGAGAGAAAGAGAGAGAGGGAGAGAGAGAGGATCTTGGAGAGAGAGAGGATCTTGTGAGGGGGATTCACAAGGGTTGCTTCAAGGATCGCTCTGCTTCTTCTTCGTCTCGAAGTTCTTGTCCGTGGAAGGGTCGGTTGAGGTAAGGAATTAGCTTTTGGTTGGGGTTCTCTGCCAGCTTCAGAAGGAAGCAAAAGGAGATAGGTTCTCTTCCTTGCCGTGGTGGCAAAAAGGAGGTTCTTTGTGAGGGCTTCTCCGCCTAGCCGTGGGGGCTAAAGGAGAGTCATATTTGTAGTGCAAAACTTGTAGGGTGCCTCCAAGGAGTGGACGTAGGTTGAGTTGACCGAACCACTATAAATTTCTGTGTTCTTGTTTCTTGCTTTTGCACTTTTATTTCCGCGTTTATTTTTTACGTGGTGTAATTTTGGTTTATGTGTTTTTACTCTTTGTGAAAAGAAATTTTTTAAAATACCAATTCTCCCCCCCTCTTGGTTAGCTTGGGTCTAAATTCATAGGGCTTAACATCCCTAATGAACTTTCAAAATGGATTAACTTGTTAGGGCTAATTTGACCACTTAATCCCATTAGAAGAGTTTGTTGATTTTATTGACCAGTCAACAACTTGAGGTGGCTGAGGTGGCAGCCAAAGGGACTTAAGGAGCTGGTTGGGTTGATTTGGAAGAAAGATTGAGGTTAAAGGGCTTGAACTTAAATGAAATGGTGACTTGAAGAAATTTGACTAAGTCTTGTTGGGTTGACCAAGTCAAAACTCCCATGATGTGACTCATGGTAAGTTTAGAGATTTTTGACGTATGCACTTGAATGAGATTGATGGGTTTTAAGGTTTGCTTTGATTGGATTCAAGGGATTGATCCAAGCTAACCTGGGTCTATTTGATCAAGTCAACTAATGGTTGGGTCAAAGGTCCAATCAAAGGCAAATCAACAAGTGAAGTGATCATAATAGTTTGATGGAGTTTTGAATGAATTTGAGGCTTGATTCAAAGTGAAAAAGCTTAAGGGCTTAAACTAGTAAACCTAGGTTGACTTGGTCAACCAGGTTGACCTAGGGTCATGGTTTGTGCTTGACAAGTTTGAAATGATATTTTAAGTCTGTGGGAGGTGGTCCCAAGGTCTAGAAAGATCAAATTGATCGAAATGCTTATTTTGACCCTAAAGGGCTTGTTTGTCAACCTAGGTTGACTTGGTTAACTAGGTTGACCCAAGATCTAGGTTTGGATCCAACAGGTTTGGTTTGAAATTTGAAAATTATTGGAAGTGGTTCCAAGCAATTTGGAGTTCATTTGGTTTGAATTGATGTTTGAATCCTTAAACAGTATTTTGGTTAAAAGGATCAAACTGTTCAACGAGTCTTGACTAGGATTAGAGTTTAAGTCCATTGCACTCCTAAGAGTGATTAGGATGTATTGGAAGAGGTTTTGGAATTTGATTTAAAGAGGCTATATTGAAGTTTATGAAAAACTCTAAAATTGCTCTTAAAGAGGCATTTTGGTCATTTTGACCCCTGGTCAACTGGGGGTCAAAGTGGGCCAACCAAAATATAGTTTAATATTCAACGAGTTAGGATTAAGGGTTTGGAAGTGATTGGAAGCTTTGTAGAAAGCTCCAAGGTCAAAATCCACTGGGTGGCAGGTCCAGTGGCATATGCTATAAATATTTGAAGGTTTTATAGCCTTTGGATTTTGATTTAGTCTCTAGGGTTAGAAACCTCAGAATGTGCTCAAATTTGGAGGGTTACCTTTAGAGACATGTCTTATCACTTTACAAGGGATAGACTCTAAATCAGAGGCCATTTGATTAAATTTTGAAGTGTTTTAAAATTTAATAGAAAACGCTTTCAGGACATGGACCTTTGGCCTTAGATTTGAGTCCGGATTGATCTAAGATCTTGGTAGATCCTAAGTGTTGTGGATCTATGGTTTATGATTTTGATGATAGGAAACATTCTTTATTTCTATACGATTATCTTATGTGCTAATGTTTGAGGTCCACACGATCAGACTACAATTTGGAACCAGCTC
>NW_021318713.1:7344-38339 GCF_001605985.2 Dendrobium catenatum
ATCCCACATGCGAAATCAGTCTTAGATTCGCGTAAAAACGATTGACATGCAGACTTTGTGCCAGAAATGAAAATATAGGTTAACGAAGCATTGTCAAAACAAGTCAGAGGCGTCGGAACATTCCTGTAATTGACGCCATAACCTTCCGTTAGGTTGTTACGATTTATCCAAGGTTTAGCCCGCGCATGAATCTTAATATTCAATATAGAGTTTCAAACTTCAAAATTTTCCTAAGCACCGCCGTCTTGATACGTACTTAATAGTTCCGTTAGGGATGTTACAGTCCTCTAATAACTAGTCCCTAAGACCGCTAACAAAGAGGGCCGACCGTGAATTGGCTCACTTTAATAAATAAATTTCCTTTTTCACAAAAACAAACACATAATACCAAAATTCGCACACACAAGAAAAAAAAAACAATGCCGGAAATTTAAAGTAGCGGAAATAGTAAGAAAATGAATTACACAGAGGATTTTTATCTGTGCCGTTTAACGGTCACAAATGTAACCTACAGTCCAATCATACCTTGAGGCACCCTCCATGAACTAACTACAAACTAGCTGACTCTCCTTCAGCGCCCCACGCGTCTAGAGACATGACGAAGTCCCTCTTACAAAAGAACCTCCTTTCTGCCACCCCGAGCGGATAAGGTAGAAGAACACCTATATGTCTTCCTATGTCTTACTACCTGAAGCCTGCGCAGAGAATCCACACACTAGATGCTGACTCCTTACCTCTACCGACCTCCTTTATGCGCACGGGTGACGTAGGAAACTCTAGATGAAGAAGAAGCAGAGCGAGCACTTGAAGCTACCATCATTCGGTGACTCCCCTCACAAGAGTGCCTCTCACTCTCTCCCTCTTCTGCTTTCTCTATCCTCATAGGCTCTTTCTCAGTGTCACCGGCAGCAGTTAAAAAGGTATGCTTAAACGCCCAGTTGAACAAAAGCTGCTTAAATAGAAGAGACTTCTTTGACGAAAGCAGAGCTCATTTAAATTCGCCAATGGGCTTTGCCGTACTATATCTAGTTTTCGCAGGTCTCCGCCCGATCAAATACAATAAATGTTAAAAGTCGTGCTCTGAAGCACCGCCCTGTTTAACGCGGCGCTGCTAGGCACCGATTGAAATATGTCTGGCGTATGATCTAATCCAAGGCCGATGTCTCGGATCGCGCCTAAACATAACCGACTCGTTGGCCCTAGCTTGCACAGCCACCAAGAAACGATTACCGATCAGTTGAAATTCAGAAGAAAAAAATCATCGAACTGAGTCAATAAATCGACAAATCCTGTTTCAAGCTCTCAGCCCTTGATCCCGGCATCGCTCTCTCAGGTAGTACACGCTAAGGTTTTTCGAAAATAGACATCGTCAATCTGTGCCGATCCATGTATACCGATCAGACCAGGCGATGATATGTATTCGTATCAATCATCCTTAATATTTATCCTCCCTTGATTTCCCCTGCAATCAATTTAATGGATCAAATTTTATAGCTTATCAGTCCAGCGCCGAATCAGCTGGGAATCGTCACTGGATCCGAGATTATTTTTAAAACAAACTTGAACACTATATCTTTAATTATCTATAGCAACAACAAAAAAGGCGCAAACCGTGATCTTTCTCATTTTTGAAGAATCTTATCATCCTGGATCCCGATACCGTCATTTCATCCAGCCGCCATGAAATATACTGGATTATATGACGGCCATGCCCATTAACATTAAGAATCCTTATTTAGACTTTCTGAGTTTTAAGCCTTGATCGCTACCAGGCATGATGTACAATATCGGTCCTGGGCCAGACTATGGAGTAAAAATCGTGGAATTTCTGTAAGTCTGCCCAAACGGTAGTGGTGTGTAGGGATTTTACTTAGCACCAGTCTCTTTCTTTAATCCATTACAAATTAGAGGCTCAAGAAAACGCAAAACATGTCATCAGTACATGAACTAATCTTCAACCCTCAATAGAGCCTATGTAATCTGAACTGCTTCTATTTGTTCATGCCGAATCTTCGAGATTCTCTGAACAAGTTAGACAGAAACAATGTCAGTCCAAGATGAATCAGATAGTGAGTTTGTCAGAATCATCAAAATTTAAAGATCATGAACAATATATGATGTTGTGACAACTCCCCGTATAACCTAAGAGGTAATGCTAGTCGCCAAACACATCCAATCCAATCCACATAGTGCAGAAAACTCTATGCAGACACATCAAGGCAATTTCATCCACAACATGTAGTGAAAACTACGAAAAATTTGGCTCACAACAGTAAAGTAAACACCGGCCTAACCTAGATCTAGAGTTTGTTGTCCTAGCACATCATCTAAAATTTGTGTAGAAGGTCGTGTGGCAGGGGTAGATCCTGAGGTGGGTGATTAGTTACAGTTGTCTAAAAGTCTGGGTTTGTTAAGGCTAAAAATGAAATTTTAGATTAAAGTTTAAATATTAATATATTAAGAATTTTAGTTAAATACATTTTAAGAGTTAATTGATTACTACCTTTGTTTCACATCGAGGCCGTGAAGTTTATTTCACCTTCCTTGGAGCTAAGCTAATAGCCTAGTAGGCCTGGGTTACCCAGTAGCAATCGGGGTTGATTAAGTTATTTTAGGTTAGTGGAATTAAAGAAGTGGATTAATATTAAGTGGAGTTGGCTACTGATTTTAGAAGATTGGTTGAGAATTTTAATAATCAAGTCAGAAAATTCTGGAATTTGGAGGAGTCAATAGATTTTAGAGGGTTATCCGGATATGTTAAGTAAGGTTCAAAGTTTGATTTTTAAAATTATGGTTAATCTTAATGGTTTAAGATTTTTAACAAATACTAGACGTTTTCTATTTTTAAAATTATGAGTTGTTATACAGGTGGCACATTCAATTTGGAGTTTTCTACCAAAAGTTATAATTTTTAGAAGTTTTGACCCGGTTTTGACCTAGAGTTGACCAAAATGTTGACTTTTTGACTTTGACCATATTTTGGGGGTTTCAATTTTTTGTAAAATACTAGATTTTAATTAGAGTCATTAGCCACTGAGTTTGATTGATTTGAATTTTCTACAATTAGTTATGAATTTTGGAAGTTTGAGAATTTATTGAAATTATTAAATTGTTTCAATTAAGGGTCATTTTACTGATTTGATCCCAAATGAGTCCCAAACTTCTTGAAATCAACTCCAAAGATCAGGAATGATCTAATGAGAGATCAGCAAGTGTTTAAAGATTTTTTTTGGGATTTTAAATAATTATTAATTAATTAATATTGATTAAATATTGATTTTAACTTAAAATTAAATTAAGAAGGGTTATAGAGCTTAATCAACGGGGTTTGAACTTTTATTGATTAATGGATTAATTAGGGATAGTTAGAAGTATTTTAAGGGATTTTATGAATTATTGGTGATTTATTAGAATTTCATTAAGGTTAATGGGCCATTCTTAAGGGGGATTATTTTGGCTCTTATTTGGTGAACCAAATGAACTCCAAAACAGATGAAATTTGGGCCATAGGATCACCTGATCCTAAGACCTAAACTCACCAACTTTGGGCTCAAATGGAGTATTCTAAGGTGGCTAACTAAACCACCTAAGGTGAACTCTAAGTCACCTTCAAAACATTATATAGGGAGCTATCTTAAACTTGGATTGGGGCAAAATCACTGGCCCTAAATTCCTTATCCTACACATCATCATCACACAAAAAATCACAACCTAAGTCTCATTGGATAGGTTTAAATCCCATTTTGAATTTGAGGGTCAACCCATGACCCTTAAACTCAAAATTAGTAGAACGTGCCCTTAAACAACTCAAAATGGGGGGATAAAATTTGGATATGTCAGGAACACACCCAAATTCAATCTCCTAAAATTCCAGGCCTGGTGGAATTATATTTAAACAATAATTACAATAATTGATAAAATGCTCAAACCAAGATTAAACTCAACACAGATTTAACTAGGGCCTGAAACCATAGGGCTTTTGTAGGTCTCCCTAAGAAATTTCCAATGAGCCTAAGAACACCTAATTTGGCCAAGTGTGCTAGAAGATATGAATTTTTGAAGTTTCCATAATTTTCTGTGAAAATTAATCTGGCAATTACACAGCCATCCGGCGCTTTACACGAGGCGCATCACGATTGACAGGGCAATCATTGGCGCTGACCGGATAACGGTTGGATTAACTGTAGCCGTCGGATGGAGGATCGGACGGCTGGGATTAAACGGGCTCCAATACCGCGAGATTTAATCCGAGCCATTGATTGAAATCAACTGCTGAGATTTCATATTCAACCTCCCGCGTGCATCCAAGGCCGTGAGGCTTCTTCGGCATGAACCGAGCGATCCCGCCAGCGAACTTCAATGAAATTTCATAGAGAGGATCAGGGAAGAGGAAACCTTCAATCCAACAGTAGAAATCTGTTGGGGTGAAGGTTTCCTTCACACTTGACCGAACTACCTAACTAGGGAGCTCGGGATAAAGGGATTACCACAGAGACAGTCTCAACGAATGAGCTTCTCTTTCAGGAAGCTTCAGGGGATGATGGCGAACAAATCTCCTTCAGATATCGGGACTAGAGGACGGCCGGAGGTACGACTTCGAGCGGGAGGCTATGAGCTTTCACCGGAGTTCGATCGAACGGATTGAAGAGGCCGTCTGTGGAGTTAGAGAAAGGTGCTGGGAGGTCGAAAGAGCTCTAGGAGCAATTCGAAATTGTCTGGGATAGAATCCAATTATTTGGGGAGCTCCACCCTATTCATTCATCTCACGCGAGCTCGAACGGCTGGTATTGAGCTGGAGGGAGCTCGGATTGATGCCAGGTGGAAGGGGGCACCATCCCAGAGAGCTCGTGAGCCACAAGCCGGCGAGCCACAGCCTTTGAAAGGCTTTGGGTTAGGAATGTCTTGGGGGACCCCTGGAGCTTATTCTCCATTGGTTCCGACCGCCGCTGGCCAGAGTTTGGATCGGGTTGACCTAGGAAGAACGATGGGGATGCGTTGGAGTCAAGGGGTAAGGTCAATTTGGCCTTGGGAGGCTTGAGTTGAGCTGGTGGCTGGGTTGGACCCAAACCTGCTCGGTTTGGGTCAAATTGAGCTCAATCCAGGTCAGGCCAGACCCCGGGCCTATTATGGGAGGTGGGTCTCGGTCTGGTGTACCCAATGCAAGTGGCAATTGGGTTTAATTTGATCTGGGTTGGAAGATGGCTCGGGTCCATGTGGTTTTGGCTACTTTGGGCTAGCCTAAAAGTTGACTCAAGTTGACCTGGGTCATGGGTCGACTGGAGGAGATGTATTGGACCTAGAACCATCTATTAGAGGTGTTGATCAAGTTAAATTTGGCATAGGTCAGAAACTAGCTCAACCCTAAGTGGTTTTGGGCACTTTGGGTTAGCCTAATTCTTTCCCCAAGTGGAGTCAGGGGCTGGGTTGGTCAAGGGAGGTGCATTGGGTCAAGGGGAACCCAATGGAAGTGTTGGTCAAGTTCAATATGACTTAGGTCAAGAATTGGCTCAATACCAAGTGGTTTTGGGGACTTTGGGTTAGCCTAGCTCTTTACCCAAGTGAGCCACGGGATGGGCTGGTTAAGGGAGGTGCATTCGGTCAAGGGGAACTCAATGACACCTTGATTTAGATTCAATTTGATTAAGGTTGAGAGATGGCTCAAGAGAGACCTCTATTTGGTCACTTGGGTCAAGCCAAATGGCTTACCTAAGTGAACCCAAGTCTTGGGCCTCCAAGAGGGGTCTCTTGGATGCCCAAAGGAGTCATCCCTGGGTTCAACTGGATTTGGAGTGGTTTAGATCCAAGAATTTGGATGAAAAGAGGTGTGTGGGTTAATTGGTCAAACTTGGTTGACTTGGTCAACTAGGTTGACCCCATGTCTAGGTTTGGATCCAACAGATTGGGTTTGACATTTGAAATTTGTTGGAAATTGTTCCAAGCAATTTGGAGTTCATTTAAGTTGAAATGGGCATTTGAATCCCTAGGGGTATTTTGGTCATTTTGACCCCATGGTCAACCAGGGGTCAAAATGGGTCTGGAAAAATACAGTTTACTTCTCAATGGGTTATAATCAAAGGTCTAGAGGTGACTAGAAGCTTTGAATAAAGCTCTATGGTCAAGATCTATTGAATGGTATGTTCAGTGGCATAGACTATAAATATTTGAAGGTTTTACAGCCTTTGGTTTTTGATTTAGATTCTAGGGTTAGGGACCTTAGAATGGGATCAAATTTGAAGGCTAAGCTCCAGAGACATGTCTTATCACTTGATAGACTCTGAATCAGAGGTCATTTGACTGGGTTTTGAAGGGTTTGAAAAATTCCTGGAAAAGGTCTTTAGGACAAAGCCTTAGGACTTAGAATTTGAGTCTGGATTTTTGGATTTGGTTTGGATTTTATGTTTGAATGATTCAAATTGAAGTATCCAAATCATTTACAATCATTTGGTGATTTTTAATGATTGGATGGGGTCAGAGCTAGATCAAAGTCTAGATTGAAGTTTGGATTCTCAACTGGACTGGGTCAAAGTTTGAATGTATTTGAAGTTTGAAATGATTGAAGCTTAGATTGGTTTAAGATTTGAAATAATCAAAGAATTAGAGGGATCCTAGAATTTAGGGGGGTTCTAAGATCTAGAATCTAGAAGGATTCTAGGATCTAGATTGGCCTTAGGGTTTGCAATCTAGAAGGATCTTAGGATCTACGGTCTGGAGGAATCCTAAGCTCTAGAGTGAATCCTAAAGTCTGGATCTAGAAGAATCCTAGAGTCTAGAATAGATCCTAAGACCTGAAGTCTAGAAAAGTCCTAGGGTCTGGAGTCTGGAAGGGCCTTAGTGACCTCATACAAAAATGAGGTCAACAAATAGACCCCCAATGTGTGTAGTAAAAGAAACTTCTACTGCACACATTGGCGTTGACCGAATGGAAATTTTGAATAGAATTTTAGAAGTGTAAGGGAGGGCGTCACCCAACCTTATGTTTATAGGATGCTGATAGAAGGCTTACACCTAATAGACATATTAACTTGGAAACCAAGGTAGGGAATACCTAGCCTTGGGTCTAAGGAAGGGCATTACCCGACCTTAAGTCCATAGGATGCTGATAGAAGACTTACTCCAAATGGACAATTTAACTTGGAAACCAAGGTAGAGAATACCTAACCTTGGGTCTAAGGAAGGGCGTCACCCAACCTTAGGTCTATAGGATGCTGATAGAAGACTTACTCCTAATAGGAAAATCAACTGGGAAACCAAGGTAGGGAATACCTAACCTTGGGTCTAAGGAAGGGCATCACTCAACTTTAGGCCTATAAAATGCAGATAGAAGACTTACTTCTAATAGGCAAATCAACTGGGAAACCAAGGTAGGGAATACCTAACCTTGGGTCTAAGGAAGGGCATCACTCAACCTTAGGCCTACAGGATGCTGAGAGAAGACCTACTCCTAATAGGCAGATTAACTAGGATGGTCCTGTAGGGAGGAAACTTGCTCCACACAGAAGACCAAAACTGGCAAGCTAGGGTGGTGCCACGAAGGGCGAACTCCACCACTAGCGAGTGTGAATTAGGATGGTGCCACGCAGGGCGTACTCCACCACTAATACGAAAGTCAAATACCAGGGTGGTGCCATAGAGGGCGTACTCCACCACTAGTGGGTGTTAATTAGGATGGTGCCACAAAGGGCGTACTCCACCACTAATCCGGAAGTCAAATGCCAGGGTGGTGCCATAGAGTGTGTACTCCACCACTAGCGGGTCTAATCCTAAGGGTAGGAAGAATCGGACCTTAAGGAGAAGATAAAGATGCATTAAAAAGTAGAAATATGTAAAAGAACCAGAACAAAGTTGCAAATCAAAAAAGAGATTTTATTGATTGATAAAATGAGCTACATCAAGCATAGTATTTCTTAAGGAAACGCCCATTGACAGGTAACATTGGGTGATTTCCCTAACAATCCACTAGCTGATATGAGCCTCCTTCATAGACAGTCTCTATGACGAAGGGTCCCTCCCAAGTTGGTTCAAATTTATCACCCAACTTTCAATGGGTTAAGATAGGCCTCCGAAGGACCAGTACCAAATCTCCGACTAGGAAGGTCCTAGGTCACACTAGCTTATCATGGGCTTGAACCATACGAGATTTGTATAACTCTATACTTTGTTGAGCTTGAAGACGTCGCTCTTCAAGGCTTTCGAGTTCTTCCAACCACAGTTTTGCATTTTGTTTATTCATAATTGGATTCCGAACTGCAATCCTGAGCGAAGGGATTTGTACTTCCAAGGGTAGAACAGCCTCAGATCTGTACACTAATGTAAACAAAGTGGATTAGGTCAGGGTTCTATAAATGGTACGGTAGGCCCACAAAGCTTCCAACATCCGCTCATCCCACTATCGTTTGTTGTCTTCAAGGGACTTTTTAATGATTTGCACCAAGGTTTTGTTGAAGGCCTCTGCCAATCCATTTGCTCGGGGGTAATAGATTATCGAGTATCTCCAATCAATGTTATGGTGCCTTAAAAAATTGTTGATTTTTGTAGACTTGAATGCGGACCCATTATCAGTTATAATTCTGCGGGGTACGCCAAATCGATATACGATATGGTCACGAAAGAATTTTAACACATGGCGGGATGTTACATTACGCTGGGCAATTGCTTCCGCCCACTTTGAAAAGTAATTAGTCACAGCTAATATGAAATGATGACCTCTCAAAGAGGGAGGGTTAATAAGCCCAATGATATTTGTGCCCCAACTCTCGAAGGGCCACGAGGCTATCGTAGGGTGTAACACATTAGGCGGCTGATGGTTTATGTAAAACCACACCATGGATCTGGCATTGATGACAGTGCTTTGCAGTATTCATGCAATAGTCAATCATTGTAGGCCACTAGTATCCAAGTCTTTTAATTCTCAATTTCATTTTTGGACCCGATTGATGTGCGCCGCATAGTCCTGAATGAACTTCATTAACAATCTTTAGGGCTTCTCATTTGTCCAAACAACGCAGCCACATCTGATCGAATGATCGATGGTATAGTAAGTTGTTAACTAGTGCATAAGATAGGGCACGTTTCTTAATTTGATTGGAAAGAGATTTATCCTAGGAAAGTTTCCCTTCTCGAAGGTAGTCAATTAAATGTCGTCTACAATCGCCTTCCTCATCAGTCGTCGAAGAGGCAGAAAGGACTTGGAAGGGATTCTTACTGATGTGTTCCAAATCTATAGGGGAGAGGGATTTGTGGCCCTGAATCTCTATAGGGATGGAATCTTCCTCAGGACATGCAAATTCAGTCGCAAGTTTTTCTAAGGCATCCTCCGTAGAATTGCTTCCACGGGGAACCCTATACAGTGTAACAATAGGAATTTATTCAAGCAGGTGAAGGGTGTACTGGTGGTATTTTAGGAGATTAGGATTTAAGACCTTATAGGTTCCTGCAACTTGGTTGATCACCAATTGGGAGTCGCCAAAGATCTTAATCACTTTAATTTCCATTAAAATTATAAATTCCAAACCAGTTAAAAGAGCTTCATATTCAGCCTCGTTATTTGTGCAAGGCTTTGAAAAAATAGGAAAAATGCATTATCCCTTTCTCCAGCATTATAAAAATTAAACCGACTCCGGCCTTTCCAGGAATTATAGATTATTGGGTGGAATTCCTACGAGAGGATGTTGCACCATCAGAATATAATTCCCAGATGGCTTCTCCAGATTCCTTCAAACTCATGATTTGTTCATCGGGTAAATCATCGTTCAAAGGAGAATCTGCCGGCAGCGGGTGTGCTGCAAAAAAATCGACAACGGCCTGTCCTTTCACATCACGGAGGGCAATAAAAGTAATCTCAAATTGGAGTAGTATCATAGATCAACGAGCTAAGCGTCTTGATAACATAGGTCGGGTCATAAGATACTGCAAAGGATTAGTCTCAAAATCAAACTGATTGGGTGGGATAGCATGTAATGCCTTAGCTTCTGGGCCACAAAAACCAAAGCAAGACAGTGCTTCTCGATTGATGGGTATCGAATTTCAGTAGAAAGAAGTCTTCGACTAAGGTAATAGAGAGCATTCTCTTTCCCTTCGTCATTGACTTGAGCTAGCAGGGCACCTAAATACTCGTCTAAGGCAGCGGTGTATAGGACCAAGGGTTTTCCTAGAACTGGGGCTGCCAAAACTAGCAGGTTGGAAAGGTATTGTTTAATATCGTCAAAGGAATTTTGGCACTTCTCGTCCCATAAAAATTTAGTGTCCTTTTTTGCAAGGACAGAAATGGGTTGACATCTCCCAGAAATATTAGAAATAAACCTCCTTATATATGCCAATCTTCCTTGTAGAGACCTTAATTTAGTAAGACTCTTAGGAGATGGCATATCTAAGATGGCTTCAATTTTAGCAGGATCGATCTCAATTCCTCGGTGCCTCACTACGAATCCTAAGAATTTCCCTGAAGTGACGCCAAAGGCACATTTCAAAGAGTTCATTTTCAAATCATAGCAACGCAACCGTTCAAATACAACTCTCAAGTCATATAGGTGAGCCTCTTTGGTGAGCCTCTTTGACCTTGCTCTTGACAACTAAATCGTCAATATAGCACTCAACTTGATTGTGGATTAAGTCATTAAAGATGTGAGTCATGGCCCGCTGGTAAGTTGTTCCAATGTTCTTTAGGCCAAATGGCATTACCTTATAACAAAAGATTCCTATAGGGGTTCTGAACGCAGTATTTCTCTCATCTTCTTGGGCCATCTTGATTTGGTTATAACCTCACGAGCCATCCATAAAAGAGAAAATAGCATGTGAGGAAGCAATGTCCACCTTAAGTTCTGGTATTGGTAGGGGAAACTCGTCTTTAGGACATTCCTTATTCAGATCCCTATAGTCGACACAAATCCGAATTTGATCATTTTCCTTTTGAACTGGCAAGACGCTGGCCACCCAGGAGGGATATTATTCCTCTCGAATGAACCCAGCTTCGGCCAATTTCTTATCTTCAAAAATGTTTTGTTGCTCGATCTCTAAGCGCATGCATCGAGGAGCTTGTTTAACAGGAATGTCATCGTGCCAAACTCCAAGTTTGTGGACCGCTACCTCAGCGGGCAAACCTGGCATTTCGTCATATGTTCAGGCAAAGCAATCCCTGAACTCGGACAACAATTGAATTAAATCTCGGGTTTCACCCTCGCTCAACAGAGTACTTATGAAAATCGGGCGAGGGTCATCATCGTTTCCCAGGTTAATTTCTCTTAACTCATCGACTGTCGATTTAATATCCTCTTCAAATTCAGGGGGTGCATCCCAAACTTGAAGGTCATCAGGATCATCTAAAGTCTTCAAACATAGCCCGTCCAGAGAACAGAAGGGATCTGTAGGGACATTTGGAGAATCAAGATGATAAGTTATCATTAGGCAATACTCTTCATCGTCAAATGAACTAACAGTTCCAAAGCCAATACCACTTGTTGGATTTTTCTTTATCTTTGTTTGCCAAATATTCTCGTGGTATCTAGCTTGACCCTTAGTCCATCGTTATGGCATAGAAGCCTTAAAAAAAGTATTTTTTACACAAACATGGAAGTAGCCGAAAGGTAATTCCATTAATTCATTGAAAACTGCCTCCTCAAGGGTTACATCACCTTCATTCCTTGCGGAGGAGGAGCTAGGAAAGAATTTCTAGACTTTCTTTACTTCACCATTCAGGTTGGGGGCCACTTTAATTTCTAACTCTACAATCCTGCCTACCAACAGTGGGGTTAGAGAAAGGGCCTCAATCCTCCTACTGAGCTTTTCGTACATTGTTAATTTAGGCTCATATCTTTTAACTTTTGAAATATCTATCTCAGGGTCACTGTCCTGGTCTAAGGTGAGATCAAATTTTGGAGGAGTATTTATATTCTGGTTATCGAGAGAGAGAGAGAGGGCAGCACCTTAATTTTCTAGTTCATTATCAGAGTCTGATTCCAAGTCAATATATACAGGTGCTGCTCTCCTATCTAATGAAGCACGGCCTCGACCTCGTTCCCTCAAAGCCATCCTCCCACCTCTTTGAGGTAATGTGCTTGGAGGCCTAAGGACAACGATATCAGAGTCATCTTCACTGCTTTATGGTATCATTTCTTGATTGATATTTTTATCTTTTTCTTTCTTTTGGTTGAATTTTTGTCCAACCATTTTCTCCCCAATTTTGATCTCCAATTTAGAACGGGACGAGGAACCTTTTGGTATGAAATATGCAGCATCTTCATAAATCCCAATTTCTTGAATTGAGAATGGTTGCAAATCACCCTTAATCACATGTTCAATGCCATCTTGTTGATACTTAACGCATTGGTGCAGGGTAGATGGAACCATTCTATATTTGTGAATCCAAGGTCTACCTAGAAGAGCGTTAAAGGATGTTGTCGAATCAATTATATGAAATTTAGCTTAAGTTTTTAACCCTCCAATCTCTAGGAGTAAAGTGATTGAACCTAAAGCTCTCTCGCTTTTCTCATTAAACCCACGAAGCACCAACCTATCAGTTGAAAGCTTGCTGGTATCAATTTTGAGATAAGCAAGGGTCTTTATGTTCATCATGTTGACTGATGCACCCGGATCAACAAGGACTCTTGATAACTTGAAGTTTCCCACATCTACAGTAATGTAAATGGGACGGTTGTGGTCAGCAGTTCCAAAGAGTAAATCTTCGTCAGAGAAGGTAACTCCAGGGACCTCTTTGAAGTAGAGGGCCTCATCTTCTGAAGTTGAAGCCAGTTGGGCTAAACAAATCTCAGGATCGGGAAGTGCTTTGACCAAAGACTCCCTCATTTCCTTGGAAAGGAGGAGGGCGTCGTAGATGCTTAGTTTGGCTGGGAACTTCCTAAGATGGGCCAAAACATTGTACTCAATCTTAGGGACGACGGACTCAAAACCCGAAGGAATTAAAGGGAATTCTGATTGTTGAGGGGAGTTTGGATTTAGATATTCGAAGGGGGATTGCTTGCCTTTTTCTTGAGGGGGCATCCTAGGAGGTAAGACTTTATCGCCACAGAGTTGCGCCTCCTCGATATCCTCGGGCGGGAAAACTAGAACGGTGTCTGCACTCACTGTAGGCATTGGATCATTATTTCCTGAAAGAGAGTCAGAATCTGAAAACTCTATCTCAATAGGACTTCCCTAAAAATTAAATTGAGGGAAATCACTTTATGATAAGGTTTAACATTCGACATCTTCTCGAGTAGTTGACTCGGGAAGGTCGGTTTGATTAACATCAAGATTTATTTCACTAGAAGTTTATTGCAAAATAGGAGAGTCATCAATTTGAATTTGAGATTCATGGCCAATCATCAAGATAGAAGTAGAATGATATTTTTTATTCATCTTTTGACCCTTCGACTTTGATGGGGCAAAGTAAACGTCAGATAACAAAAGAGGGGAAAGGGTTTTAACACCACCATCCGTCATTTTAATACATCTCTCATCAACACACTTCCTCTCTACAAAATCATCTTTCTTTTCTTTTACATTTTTCTCAGTAGTTCATACGACTACTGGAGAGGGAAGTGGCTCAACATCCTTCTATGAAGCGTCCAGGTCAACCTTCCATACCGGGGCCTGGGCTATTGTAGTCAATTGTTGAGAAAGACGAAAAGATTTATTAATCGACTTTTTAAATGCCCGGGACAAAGTAATGTCCCAACCATCTTCAATAGGAAGAGAAGAATTAAGAAGATTACCTGAGATAGTTTTGACTGAGGCCTTTTTTGGATCGACCAAGTATTCTTTAGGAATTATAATGTTACCTTGGATGTAGTTCCTCTCAAGCCAATTTTTGAACAAAATATAGTCCTCAAGTGGGTGACTAAGCATCCGGTTATATGGGCAATACTTGGGATCATCTTTCTTACTCTCATCCTCGGGTCTTCTAGCCTCTGGCAACTAAAAGTTAGGTTTCTTTAACAAGCTCTTGAAGATCTTTTTAATTGATTCCCTTTTAAATGGATAAGGCTTTGCCAATCGCCCTTTAAAAGGGATATAGGCAGGATCTTTGGTATGCTGAGGAACTATCTGGAAGGGTTGCTTCTGAGGTGGCTATGGTGGAGGTGGAGTGTTAGGCTGACTAACCACTGGCCTCTTTCCTTTTTCTACTGCTGAGACCACAGCTTTCTTTTCAAAAGTATTTACTAACTTAGGACCCTTATTATCTTCATACTGCTCTCGTAAGAATGGCATCCTAGGAGCCTCTTCCTGCAAATTGCTAGCCTTATTAAGAAGTTTTTCAAAAGTTTTAATAGTGAAACCCTTCAGGAGAAAAGCATCAGGGCCGTGGTTATTCTTTAGAAGGATCTCCACCGTGTGTTGCTCTTGCAATTGGGGTTCACACTTCATCGAGAGATTTCGCCACCTCAAGATGTACTCAACCAGAGACTCTCCCGACTTTTGCTTTTCAACCACAAGATCGCCCACAGTGGTGCGTTGTTGCGCTCCAAAAAATCTCTTAAGAAAGAGGTTTTCTAGATTGCTAAAGGTTCTTACTGAATCGTTGGGCAGATCGGCGTACCATTCAAAAGCAATGCCGGATAGACTACTCACAAATTGGCGAAATAGTAGAGCATCTGACCCTCCTGTGTTGCAACAGCTTGCTCAGAAGTGGGCTAGATGCTGTCTCATATTTTTAATTCCAGTGAAAATTTTAAAAGTTGGTGGCACAAAGCCCTTTGGGTAAGGAAATGAGTCATATTCCTCGAGGTAAGGTCTACCTTTTGGAATAGACGCGGTTCCTTGCGACAAGGCTAAGGCCTCCCTTACCTGGTCCTCAATTAGTTGCTTAATGTCTTTTTGAGGTGGAATTGGAGGAGTGGTAGAAATAGTGGGCTGAACTGGAGGTGCTTCTAACGGGCAAGGAAGAGTCACAGGTGGTGACTCAAGGGGTTTGGAACTAGATTCTGCCAGTATAGCCTTTTCTGTGATCTCTCGAGCTGACTGCTAGATTTTAATGGACTCTTGTTGTGATTTATCCAACCTTTCTTGCATCTCCCTGACTTATGACATCATGCTCGCAAGTTGAGTCTCCAAGTTTTTTATGTGTTCTTCATCTCTGGCTTTTATAGACTCATCTGAATCTGACTCGACAACAAGTGAATCGTCATCTCTAACAGATCAACGTTTGCTGGGCTCAGCTTCTTTATTAGACCCCTGGTCTCAACCATACAAATGCTACCAACATAATCATCTTCATCTCCAAGGAAATCATGCAGATCTGGGTCAAAAGAAGCCATTCCTTCTTTATTCAACAAGATGTTCCTTATCTCTTGTATGACCTCCTCGACCGATCTATCCCAAATTCACTTAGGATCGAGGGGTAAGTATCCTTTGTACTCAGCCATATCAAATAGTTCTTCAGAATCCAGTAGGGAAATGATTTCTATAAGTTTTGGGTTAGGATCTAGTTGAGACTTTGGAATTGGTTCATCTTCCATTTCTAGATCCTGGTCAATTCTCTCCTCTTCGACTATCCCAGAATTGGTAGTCAGAAGAGTGGCATCCTCTACGGGGAGAGGGACATATACCTTGGGTTGAGAAGCAGGAACGTGTAAAGTGATGGCTCCTACATCTGGCAAGGTAAGGTCCTCAGACACCTGACTAGGGAGCCTAGGAATGACACTCAGACCTTGGGGATCATCAACTAGAGTAGTAGGGGTGGTGGCTATTGGGTCTTGAACTAAACTGACTATGGGAGGACTGCCAACTGTAACAACTGGGGTACTAGTCTGTACATCCATCAAGTCAACCGAAACTGGAGTAGGGTTGAATGGAACTCATTGGAGCTGCAAAATGAACTTAGAAAATCTAGGAGGTGGTGGCGGACTCTCCAACTTAGTTCTCTTTGGCACATATTTCTTCTCAGAAGTTTGGGTCTTTTTCCTTTAACATCTACAAATTTTTGAGTCTCAACCCCTTTTTGCTTAACAATCACTGAGGCCAACTGTACAGGTTTAGGAAGGGGTACCGGGGGTCTACCAGTATAATGGTCACCTCTCTCGGACCAAGTCAACACGATACCCTCCATTTTAGAAGACGGAGGGCGTGTGGCACTTAATGGTATCCATCAACTAGCACTGAAGTAGCAGGCTGCCTAACATACTTCTTTTTTTCCTGACAAATTGTGGGGTCAAATTCTTTGCCTCAGACACTTCCTCCTTAAACACTTCTTTTTAGAAGCGATGTGAGATCACTCCCTTCAATTGTTTTACATACTCCTCTTTAGTCTGTCCAGACTGTGCAGCGCATGTATGAATTATGTTTCTTAATGTCCTTGTCCTCTGGAGGTGTTTTTCTTTCGGAGTCTTCTTAGTCGAGTAGTCGACTGGGCATGGGGGTAAAGGGCTATCCTAGCTGCCCTTTCCTCCCCTTGAGTAGAAGCGAGGGGGTAGAAGCGACTCCCCTTTAAGAGGGGAGAGGAAGCAGGAATAGGTAGCTCCTCAGCAGCCTCAGGCTCTACTTGAGCTAAGGTCTTAAAAGGTACGACTCTCTTAGCCTTAGAGATCTTCTTTCTAAGTCTCCTCAAATAGTTTTTCTTCTGATTCTTAGTGGCGAAGCTAATTCCAGAACTAGACCCTTCCTTAAAAACAGATTTGACTTCAGCGGGGGGCTCAATAACTGGCTCAGACTATTTTTGGTCATCACTAACTACTAGCAAGGCAGGTGCAGATCCCACAATCAATTCAACCACTGGGGGAACTTCCTTACTGGCATCCAAACTAATAATCTGGTGTCCGTCCATGGAGAGCTCAAGGGTACTGAATCCTATCCCAAAGATGATAGTGCTCCCTTGATCATTAACAGTTGAGGACAACTCTCGGTCGAAGGAGAAAATTAATTGGCCAGCCATTTGGAATTTTCTGAAAGTTAAAGAGAGGATTGGAATTAAATTTTTTTTCTTTAGAGGGAGACAAGAAATTTTTTTTAAAAAATTAAGGCTAGTAACATAATCTCAACCCTCTAACACATGTCGAGCAGTGAAAAAGTCACTCAACATATGTTAGTAGGGTAAAGAGACTAAGTACATGCCAAAAAAAAAAGGTTTTCTAAAAAAGATTTAACATATGTTAGCCCACAAGGAGATCGTATGGGGTAACATGTGACAACTTGGAGCTTAAAGAAAGTTTTTTTTTTCAGAAGAAGATTTGAATCTTGAAGGGTTTAAGGTGGGTTTTCTCACAGACTCCAAAACACAATGGACAGAGTTTCCCCTTGCCCGAAGGCTTATGGTGTGAGAGAGCCTAGGTAAAGCGAATAGTCTAACACTCCTCACCTCTGAAGGTCAAAGAGGAAGTGAGGGGGTTAAGACTAAAGTAGTTTGGTGTGTTCAAAATCAATAATTTTCAAATTCTTTTCAATCTTAAGAATTTATATGTTGAACATGAAATTTATTAACCATAAATCCACAAGATTGAATAGAATATCCAAGGATCTGATTTGACACTGTCTCCTTATAGACTGAGCCGGGGCAGAAGGTCAAAATCAGAATGAAGATTTACATATAATAAAATTTGGAGGTAAAACATCTCTTTTTGATGTTTATTTTATCTTAGATGTTGGCCACACTCACCTAAGAAAGAAATGGCTAGAGGGACCAACGGAAGAAATGATCGTTAAAACTATCGATGAAACAGAATTCTGCGACTATTAAAGATGGGGAGAGAGATTTACTCCCACCGGGCGTGCCATTTTTTGTTGGTGGAATTTTGAAAACAGGTTTTGAAAAATATTAGTTTTCTTTGGGAATTTTAAAATTGATATTTAATTCTAATTCTAAGGTCGAATCAACCAGTTAGAAAAAATTATATCACCCCGAAGGATGAAAATAAAATTTCATAGCGACGTTCAAGTTTAGAATTATAGAACTCATCTTGAACATCATGATCGGATTCTAAAGAAAAATTTCATATGGCCCTGAGGGAACAGAATGAAATTCAACTAAATATCCAATTATGATATTCAAGAAGTATGACTGTAGAATTCACATCCAAAGTCTTATAAAAAAAAGGATGTATCTCCCCGAAGGGAGATAACACCATTCAATGATAATCCTCCTAATGTAATAACGACAGTCATTTCTTTACCTTTTCCCCAAAGAAATCTAATAAGGTTTTGGAAAATCAATTTTAAAATCAGATGCGTGTGTGGTTCCAAATCTCCTACGAGCGCAAGCCCCCGTAGTTAATTATATCGTAGGTAGATAGAGTCTCCTACAAAAACTCCGGATTAAAATGGTGGCGGAATTTTGTTAGATTTTCTAGGAGTGATACCAAAAAGAGAGGTGGATTTTGGAAACTCAAAAGGGAATGGATCAAAATTGAGCAGCTATTGACAAAGTTAAGGAAGGAGAGGTAGGGGACACTTTGAGATTCCAGAACCATCCGAAAGTTTCCCAACTTAGTCTAAGTGTTGGGCTTTATATTTTAGGATCGAAATGAAGCTTTAATTAAAGTTGAGTATTTTATTAGAAATTTTGGATTAGATTCCCAAAGTTTGGGGTCTTATAACCTGGATCCTAAATCTATTTTGGACGCTGGACCATAGTCGTCCGAACCTAACTAATGTAGTGCAAGGTCTAGACTTACCTCAGCCTAGATTGGGGAGCCAGCTAACCACCTAATCGATTTAAAAGAGATGAGTCTGGTCTCTTATGAAAGAGTGGTAGGGACGTTGTATTTAAGGTTTTGGAGAGTTGGGGCCGACATCTAGAGATTCTCCTAGTTGGACCCTTTGACTTATGTTGGCTGAAAAAATGCTAAGGACTAATGCAATTAAAATTTTGACTCTTGAAGTATGTTTCTAATGCAATGCATGCTGGTTGACAACTTTAAATCAAATATGCTTAAAATTTTAAAAACAGGCTTAGAAAATAATTTTTTAGAAGAATGGACTTCCCCATGTCCAGCATCTAGTCCTCATAGGTCAGACTATCCAGACTCTTCCCGCAGGCGGGGAAGGGTCTAAAGCAAGGAAAGAGTATGCAAAAATATGCATGCGACCCCGTGGTCAATCCCCGGCTAATTCTCTAGATTCGTTATCTTTCTATGTTATTTAGACTCACTAAAATTTTAGATTTTTAAAGTAATGAGTATAAAACTTTCACACCCTCACGAGCCTCACGTATCCAGGTGAAAACAAAAGCAGCACATAATCACAAAAAAACTAAGAAAAGCAAGCAGCCCTAAAGGCAATCAATTCATCACATCAAATATTAATTAATCAATAAATGTCCATAGGTAAAGTTGCCTTGCTTATTATAAACTAGAATTTTGCAGAAAGTAAAGTGGTCGGGCACAACTGACAATAACCCGAATTCTAATCCTAGTAATGACGCAAGTAGTTTTGAGTGGGATATTCTCAATCTTCATGTCTCCAATCTTGTTCTTCTTTGGGCTCCTTTTCTTCAAGCTCCATGGATTCTTCACAGTAGACTACCCAAATGGATAAGAGGGCACTTCCTTTGAGGGGAAGGCCACTCTTTCCTCTTTGGGTAGGAAAGAAGTATGGTCCAAATTTGGGTCTCTAATTAGAAAAGGTATACTCCCCTAAGAGGCATCATTTTATCTTTGGAGTCCAAGCTTTGGACCTGTGTATCCCAACTCAAAATCTAACTTTCAAAACACTTAACAATTACACAAATTATATTTATATCAAATCAAAAATTTAGACTCTACTGTAAGGTTATCCTAAGTAGTTAATAAATAAAAATCAGTTATTCTCAAGCAATTATATATATGCAGAAAAGAAAGTAAACACACTGGCCACACTCCTTTTATTTGGGGGCTTTAGCAGCTGAAGCACCTGTGCAAACATTTATAGCAATTGATATTTATTATTAACTTAGACCCCTTTTTGTTGCCCTGCATGAGCGTGACCACCTGCAGAAAATTGTGTGAACATCCAGATCATACCTAACCTAAGGGTAATCTAGTTGCCAAGCACATCAATCCATCCATAGAGTGCAGAAAAGTAAGCAGACACAGCAAGGCAATTTCTTCCACAACATACAGTGATAACTACGAAAACTCCGACACACAGCAGTAAAGTAAACACTGGCCAAACCAAGATCTAGAGTTGGTTGTCCTAGCACATCATCTAAAGTGTGTGTAGAAGGTCGTGTGGCAGGGGTAGATCCTGAGGTGGGTAATTAGTTACAATTGTCTAAAAGTCTGGGTTTATTAAGGCTAAAAAGGGAAATTTAGATTAAAGTTTAAATATTAATATATTAAGAATTTTAGTTAAATATATTTTAAGATTTAATTGATTACTACCTTTGTTTCACACCAAGGCCGTGAAGTTTATTTCACCTTCCTTGGGGCTAAGCTAACAGCCTCGTAGGCCTGGGTTACCTAGTAGAAATCGGGGTTGATTAAGTAATTTTAGGTTAGTTGGAATTAAAAAAGTGGATTAATATTAAGGGGAGTTGGTTACTGATTTTAGAATATTGGTTGAGAATTTTAATAATCAAGTTAGAAAATTCTGGAATTTGGGGGAGTCAAAATATTTTAGATGGTTATCCGGATATGTTAACTAAGGGGTCAAAGTTTGATTTTTAAAATTAGTGTTAATATTAAGGGTTTCAGATTTTTAAAAAATACAAGACCTTATTATGAGTTGTTAGACAGGTGGCACATTCAATTTGGAGTTTTCTATCAAAAGTTATGATTTTTAGAAGTTTTGACCCGATTTTTACCTAGAGTTGACCAAAATGTTGACTTTTTGACTTTGATTAGATTTTAGGGGTTTGAAATTTTTGTAAAATACTAGATTTTAATTAGAGTCATTATCCACTGAGTTTGATTGATTTAGAATTTTCTACAATTAGTTATGAATTTTGGAAGTTTGGGTATTTATTGAAATTATTAAATTGTTTCAATTAAGGGTCATTTTAGTGATTTGATCCCAAATGAGTCCCAAACTTCTTTAAATCAACTCCAACGTTCAGGAATGATCTAATGAGAGACCAGCAAGTGTTTAAATATTTTTTTTGGGATTTTTAATAATTATTAATTAATTAATATTGATTTAAACTTAAAATTAAATTAAGAACGGTTATACCTTAAACTCAAAATTAGGAGAAAGTGCCCTTGAACAACTCAAAATGGGGGGATAAAATTTTGACATGTAAGGAACACACCCAAATTCAATCTCCCAAAATTCCAGGCTTGGTGGAATTATATTTAAATAATAATTGTAATAATTTATAAAATACTCAAACCAAAATTAAATTAAATACTGATTTAACTAGGACCTGGAACCATAGGGCTATTGTAGGTCTCCTTGGGACCTTTCCAATTAGCCTAAGAACATGTAATTTGGCCAAGTGTGCAGGGAGATATGAATTTTTGAAGTTTCCCTAATTTTCTGTGAAAATTAATCCGGCCATTACACAGTAGCTGGTGCTTTACACGCAGCGCATCACGATTGGCGGGGCAATCATTGGCGCTGACCGGATAACGGTCGGATTTATCGTAGCCATCGGATGGAGGATCGGACGGCTGGGATTAAATGGGCTTAGAGACCGCGGGATTTAATCCTAGCCATTGATTGAAATCAACGGCTGAGATTTCATCTTTAACCTCCCGCATGCATCCGAGGCCGTGAGGCTTCTCCGGCATGATCCGGGCAATCCCGCCGACGAAATTCAATGAAATTTCACAGAGAGGATCAGGGAAGAGGAAACCTTCAATCCAACGGTGGCAATCCGCTGAGATTTCATCTTTAACCTCCCGCATGCATCCGAGGCCGTGAGGCTTCTCCGGCATGATCCGGGCAATCCCGCCGACGAAATTCAATGAAATTTCACA
This sequence comes from Dendrobium catenatum, assembly GCF_001605985.2. NCBI lineage: Eukaryota > Viridiplantae > Streptophyta > Magnoliopsida > Asparagales > Orchidaceae > Dendrobium > Dendrobium catenatum. The sequence goes on from NW_021318713.1 coordinate 29,163, forward strand.
GAGAGGATCAGGGAAGAGGAAACCTTCAATCCAATGGTGGAAATCCGTTGGGGTGAAGGTTTCCTTCACACTTGATCGGACTACATACTTAGGGAGCTCGGGATAAAGGGATTATCATAGAGACAGTCTCAACGAATGAGCTTCTCTATCAGGAAGCTTCTCTAAAAGTTGACTCAAGTTGACCTGGGTCATGGGTCGACTAGAGGAGGTGTATTGGACTTAGAACCACCTATTGGAGGTGTTGATCAAGTTTAATTTCGCATAGGTCAGAAACTGGCTCAACCCCAAGTTGTTTTGGGCACTTTGGGTTAGCCTAATTCTTGGCCCAAGTGGAGTCAGGGGCTGGGTTGGTCAAGGGAGATGCATTGGGTCAAGGGGAACCCAATGGAAGTGTTGGTCAAGTTCAATTTGACTAAGGTCAAGAATTGGCTCAATCTCAAGTGATTTTGGGCACTTTGGGATAGCCTAACTCTTGACCCAAGTGAGCTCAAGGGCTGGGCTGGTCAAGGGAGGTGCATTGGGTCAAGGGGGACCCAATGGAAGTGTTGGTCAAGTTCAATTTGACTTAGGTCAAGAATTGGCTCAATCCCAAGTTGTTTTGGGCACTTTGGGTTAGCCTAACTCCTAAACCAAGTGAGCCCAAGGGCTGGGCTGGGCTGGTCAAGGGAGGTGCATTGGGTCAAGGGGAACTCAATGGCACCTTGATTTGGATTCAATTTTGATTAAGGTTCAGAGATGGCTCAAGAGAGACCTCTCTTTGGTCACTTGGGTCAAGCCAAATGGCTAACCTAAGTGAACCCAAGTCTTGGGCCTCCAAGAGGGGTCTCTTGGATGCCCAAAGGAGTCATCCCTTGGGTTCAACTTGATTTGGAGTGGTTTAGATCCAAGAATTCTGATGAAAAGAGGTGTATGGGTTAATTGGTCAAACTTGGTTGACTTGGTCAACCAAGTTGACCCAACATATGGGTTTGGATCCAACAGATTGCGTTTGGCTTTTGAAATTTGTTGGAAATGGTTCCAAGTAATATGGATTCATTTGAGTTGAAATGGGCATTTGAATCCCATAGGGGTATTTTGGTCATTTTGACCCCATGTTCAACTAGGGATCAAAATGGGTCTGGAAAAATGCAGTTTACTGCTCAATGGGTTATAATCAAAGGTCTGGAGGTGATTAGAAGCTTTAGAGAAAGCTCTAGGGTCAAGATCTATTGAATGGTATGTTCAGTGGTATAGACTGTAAATATCTGAAAGTTTTACAGCCTTTGGATTTTGATTTAGATTCTGGGGTTAGGGACCTCAGAATGGACTCAAATTTGAAGGGTAACCTCCATAGAGATGTCTTATCACTTTGCAAGTGATAGACTCTGAATCAGAGGTCATTTGACTGGGTTTTGAAGTGTTTGAAAAATTCCTGGAAAAGGTCTTTAAGACAGGGCCTTAGGACTTAGAATTTGAGTCTGGATTTTTGGATTTGGTTTGGATTTTAAGTTTGAATGATTCAAATTGAAGTATTGAAATCATTTACAATTATTTGGTGATTTTTAATGATTGGATGGGGTCAGAGCTAGATCAAAGGTAAGATCAATGTCTAGTTTGAAGTTTGGATTCTCAACTGGACTCGGTCAAAGTTTGAATGTATTTGAAGTTTGAAATGATTGAAGCTTAGATTGGTTTAAGATTTGAATTGATCAAAGAATTAGAGGGATCCCGGAATCTAGGGGGGTTCTAAGATCTAGAATCTAGAAGGATTCTAGGATCTAGATAGGCCTTAGGGCTTGGAATCTAGAAGGATTTTAGGATCTAGGGTCTGGAGGAATCCTAAGCTCTAGAGTGAATCCTAAAGTCTCGATCTAGAAGAATCCTAGAGTCTATAATAGATCCTAAAACCTGAAGTCTAGAAAAGTCCTAGGGTCTGGAGTCTGGAAGGGCCTTAGTGTCCTCATACAAAAATGAGGTCAACAAATCCAAAAACATGTTTGTAATAGTTTCAACTCTAATGCCATTAATAATTCTAGTGGGTTTTGTGTAACCTTATTGAAAAAAAATCCACAAGCGATAGCTATGTGATTGTAGAAAAGTAGACATACGAGCTTTCCAAAAATTAAAAAGAATGTTATCGAATAAAGGTGGTCTAGTGATAGAGTATCCTCCAGGAGTGTTCTATTTTTCAAAAGTAGCCATTATCATTTTTTTTTTCAAAATGTTGTGTAAACCTTATTTTTTCAAATAGGCTTTGATACTAGTTGAAAGTTCAAGTAGGATGTTAGACTTTATTGAACTATCCTAAGGCTAACCAAGAGAGGGATGAATTAGTAATTTTAAAAAAAATTCTTGGATTTCCAAAAACCATTTATAGAAAATTTTTGCAATGATCATTGAGTATGCAGTTGTTTTAGATATGATTATCTCAAAAGATTTTTCAACCACAAAAATTATAAAAGTGCAAAAAAATAAAGTATAGAAAAATAAATGTGAAAAGAAGAACATCAAATTCGTAGTGGTTCGGTCCAAATTAGGCCTACATCTACTCCCTTGAGACTCCTCTAAGTATTGCACTAAATCAAAGTGACTCTATTTTTGCCCCCACAGTAAGGTGGAGAAGCCCTTATAAACTCTCTTCCACAAACCCTATTAAATAGAGTACTAACATCCTTTTTCACCCTCCCAGTGAATGTAGAGAACTTTTATTCTTTCTCACCCTCCTGGTGATGGAAAAGAAATATCATCCTTTTCACCTTCCTGGTGAAGGCATAGTACCTTGACAAAATGTTGAAGAAATTCTCTCAGAAGCCTCTAGAGGAGGGATAGAAATTTGAAGAAGATAAAGAGAACCTTGCTTTGGGAAACCTTGTGAATTCCTCAAAACTCCCCCTGACTTTATCTCTCACACTTCACTCTCACAATATCTCCTAAACACTCACACTCAATGGCTACTCTTAAGAAAAAATCATAGCAAAGGTATTGACTAACAATTTTAAGATATCTTATATAGAAAATACATGAAAACCTGTCGAAAAAACTTAAAATTACAAGTCAACTAAATTAATATCATATAATAAAATCATCAATCATTTGTACGAATAGTTCAAAAAACTAGGTATGATCCTAACGAACCTTATTTCATACACTATCAGTCATTTGTATAAACAGATATCATACTTTATAAACATTTCAAAAATTAATGTGTTCATTTGGTACCAGATGGTATGAAGATTATTTCATACACTATCATTCTTATATAGAAACTATTATTGTACAATGCAAATAATTAACATAAATCTTGCTTCATTTGGTATGAATGTGGATGACCCCAATTTTGTACACTATCATTCATCTGTATAAACTAACTTCGTATAAAATAAATAATACAAAAAAGAACACGTTTGGGATGAACTGGTATGCTCCCAATTTTGTACACTATTAGTTAACTATATAAACTAACTTTGTATAGTACAAATAATATAAAACTATAAGTCTTGATTTAATTAACTTTATTTTGGAGGATAAATAAGACAAATCGTAAATTATGATTGGAGAACATACATTACGATTAATTTTAAAATTTTGAGTTTTGACTCTCTCCTCTAGTGTGAGTGCACATGGTTATTCAATTACAATCACACTCACTTAGACTCAAGAAAATTAAAAAATAATAATTTACAGACTTCATTAGAGGAAATCTATATCTATTATGTCTTGAAGTCTCCAACAGTCTTGAGTATGATTTCTCTGAAATGTTAGTAAAAACAAAAACCAAATAGAAAATTACTACTACATACTTGGTGAAATAATAAATTTAAAAGAACAGTAATATTTTGGTATCATCAAAAATAACATTCTAGATCTGGATTCCTGAGTTGCAACAACCTCAAGGTGAGTGAGCCAAGATATCTCTTTGCAATCTTTTTTTGCTATTCCTAATGTTAATTTTCTCCTCATCTTTCTCCTTGCCAGGGTTAGATTTGAGGTTTGAGCAATCAATCTTTATATGTCTAGGCTTCCTACGTTCTTAACAAATAACTTCATTTAAAACTTTTTCATTCCTATTGAATTTACCTTTGTTCCAATGCTGACATCTTTGTTGCTTTCTCCTAAGAAAACTATAGAATTGCCTCATCATAAGAGCAATATCTTCCTCATCTTCTGGTATTTATTGATCACTTTTTGAATCTTTAACTTTCAAAGAAAAATTCTTCTCTTTTTGCTTATCACCTGCATTAATCTATCTTTGATTCACTCATTGCTCGTAAGCAATCAGTATCCAAGCATATTGTCAATAGAATATACATTCAGATCTTTAGACTCAGTTATGATAGTTATCTTTATATCATAAGTAGTAGGTAAATAATATAAGATTTTATTAACTTTATCTGAATTTATTAGTTCTCTACCTAAAGCATGCTATGAGGTAAATATCTGAGTAAATCATGTATATATTTTTGAAATTGACTCATTTGGTTTCACGCAAAATAGTTCATAATATTGTAACAAAATATTCAACCTGGATTATTTTACCTCATTTGTTCCTTCATAAATTATGCAAAGCCAATCCCATATTTCTTTTCTAGCGTTGCAAGTTGAAACACACATATAAACCTCAGATTTGAATGCATAGAAAAACCTATTTAAACATTTAGCATTCCACTATACTAAATCTTTTTCTTCTAATGTCCAATCAGAAAATGGTATTTTAATTATAATGCCATTAACAAGTCTAGTAGGTCTAGTGCATCCTTCCTATACTAGTATCCACATGTGATAGTCAAGTGATAGCATAAAAGTAGACATACAAGTTTTTCAAAAATCAAATGGGATGTAATCGAATAAAGGTGGTTTAGTGATGGAATATACTTCAAGAGTATTTTTATTTCAAAAATTTAGCCATGATCATTATTTAAAAAGTAGTTTAAACATTAATTTTGGAAATTTAGTTCTTCTACCACTTGAAAGTTTGTGTAGGTTGTTAAACCTTATAGAACTATTCCAAGGCCAACCATGAGTGGGTGAATTGGTTATTTAAAAAACCTCTTGGATTTTCAAAAAACTATTTGTAGAAACTTTAATCAATAATCCTACAATATGTAGTTGTTTAGATATGATTATCATGAAAGATTTTTCAACCAAAAAACTTTATAATGAGGAAAAATAAAAAATTCAAAAAAATTAAAGTGAATAGAAGAACACCAAATTTTAAAGATGTTTGGTCCAAACTTGACATACATCGACTCCCTAGAGACTCATTCTCCAGGTATTGTACTAAATCAAAGTGACTCTCCTTTTTCCCTCACATTAAGGTGGAGAATACCTTACAAACTCTCTTCCACAAATCCGGAGCAGTAGAGAACCGTTGTCCTTTTTTCCCTCCTGGTGAAGCTAGAGAACCGTCATCCTTTTTCACCCTCTTGGTGAAGGCAGAGAACCTTGACGTCCTTTTTTACCCTCCTAGTGAAGGAATAAAATCTTAACTAATTTTGAAGTTCTTTACTCAAAAGTCTCCATAGGACATGGGTAGAAATTTGAAGAAGACAAAGAGATCCTCACTTTGCATAGCCTTGTAAATCACTCACAATTCTCCCCCCCCCCTCTCCCTCACTTGATCTCTCACACTTCACTCTCACAATCTCGCCCAAACACTCACACAATGATCACTCTCAATAGAAAATCACAGCAAAGTTACATAATGTCAATTTTTAGGATTTCTTATATTAGAAACATAAGAAAAAACATAAAAAATAAAATAAATAATACAAGTGAAATGACTTCATATCATATATTATTATCATGGATGGTCTATACAAATATTTTAAAAATCCTGATACGAATATGAATGAACCTAATTTTGTATACTATCAATTATTTGGATGAATTAGGATTGTACTATACAAACAATTCAAAAATAGTTTGTTCATTTGGTATGATCTTGTACGAACCTTAATTAGTACAATGTTAGTCGTCTGAATGAATTAAGATTATAATGTACGAATAGTTCAAAAATAGTGTGTTCGTTCGATACGATCTGGTATGAACCTTAGTTCATACACTATCAGTCGACTGCATAAATACAGATCGTACTGTACAAAAAACTTAAAAAATTAATGTGTTTGTTTGGTACAATCTAGTATGAACCTAATTTCATACTTTATCAGTCATCTATAAGACTTGACATCATATAGTGCGAATAATTAAAAAAGCCAGGCTTCATTTGGTACGATCTTGGATGAACTCAACGTCATGCTCTATTATTCATATGTATGACTTGGTATTATATATTATAAATAGTTTAGAAGTAAAAGCCATGATTTGATTTTCTGCATTCTGAAGGAAAAATAATAACAAACAGTACAATACAATATAAATATCATATAATACGATTAGTTTTAAAATTTTATGTTTTAACTCTCTCCCTCTATTTTAGATGTTTTAGATGTTGCTCCTTGGAGATGAGAAGCTTGGGTGAAGAGAGAGAAGCTCCACAAAAGTAGGAAGAATTTCGAAGAAGATTTTGAAGGATTCGGGTGCCATTGTTGCAGATGGAAGAAGGTGGCCGGTCATCCATGGATGACGGGAACACCAAAAAATTCCTATCTACCGCGAGTCCAATCATATTGGATTCAAGAGGTAGATTCTCCTTCAAATGCATTTCCCCTTTTTGGATTTTGGAAACTCCTCTAGTCATAAGAGAAGGAGGTTTGAATGCTACGCATAAACCTTTGCCGGTTTCAGGCAAAGGGGAAAGAATTTTTTTCTTTTTTGAATGATAAGTCAAAACCTTTGTCGGCTATCATTTATGGATCAAATGATAAGGAAGCATCTTCTTTTTTTTTTTTTTTGAAAAGGTGCATCATTGCATTAAAAGAGTCAAGAATAAAAACTACATACAAGTGTTCAAAGCATCACATTCCATCTTGATCAAACACATCAATATGGAAGGGATACTATCAAAAGAAAAACTATTTTCCAAAGCCAAAGTAGAGCAACAATTAGCTACTTTATTACATGATCTATGGGCATGGTGGAAAATTACCTTATTGAAATCATTAAGAAACAATACCTCATCCGTATCTCCACAATTCAGAGGCCAATTGTTCTTCTTCAAAGAATTTTGAATGAAATTGATAATGTTGACATTATCACTCTCAATGATCACCCCTTTGCATTCCATCATCCAGCTTTTAAGAAATTGTTTCACCGCATAGATAGCTGCCATTTCCAGTTGAGTCACATCCCAATGAATCTTTTTCTTGCCAAATGCACAAATGAATCGTCCTTTATGGTCTCGAAAAATCCCACCAATACCTCCAAGATTCATGGGCTGGCAAAACACTCACCAAGGTGCCTTAAAAGTGGTATGTTTTTCCTATTATTGTTTTCTTTAACCTCCTTTATGGAATGTGTTGTAGATGTGAGGTTTTTCTATCATTATCATGGAAGGAAATCTAATTTGGATTAGTGCTGGAAGTGGCTTCGTCAAGGATGCCCTCTTGTCTTCGTACTATTCATTCTATGCTGCACACTCTTATCCAGTTCTTTGGAACAAAGGGGAAAAACTTGGTATTTGTATTGCACCTAGAGGTCCAGAGATCTCGACTGCTTCTTTATGCGGATGATGTATGATTTTTATCACATTGCTTCTACCACTTTAAGCCAAAGAAAATGAGAATTTAGTGGGGACTTTTTGCAAATGGACAGACAAAGAGTCAACATCAAACAAAATCACAAGTGTTATTGGTAAGAATGGTGAAATTCTCTTAAAGAAGAAGATTAACAAGATATTGGTTTCAAGGAGGTTAAGGAGATGAAATATTTAGGGGTCAAATATATCCCTTAGAAGAAAAAGTAACGGATTTTAAGAGTTATTGAGCAATGGTTATGGACACAGCTCAATTCTTGGGGGAAAAAGTCGTTAATCAATGGGAGGTACAGATTGGCACTCATTGAAACCTCCTTACTTTCTATGCCCAATTTTTTTAATTACTAACTCTTTGGTTCCAAAAAGAGTTTTATATGAGATTGAAAAACTTTGTAGAAGTTTTTTGTGGCATAAGAGTGATGGATCTAAAGGGATGCACTATGTTGCTTGGAATGAAATTTACAAACCAAGAAGTATGGGGGGATTGGGATTACAATCTCCTCTACTAAGAATTGGTGCCTTGAGATCTAGATTGGCTTGGAATTTTATTAAAAAAAATGACTCTTTGTTACACCGTTCTTATGAAAGCAAATATGGGGATGAAATTTTAAATGATGACCATAAGGCCTATCACATCTACTGCTTGGAAAATTTTGCTGGATGGGGCCAAAAAATTGAAAGAGGCTATTAGATGGAAGGTGGGAAAGGAAATAACATCAGTGTTCTAAATGATGCTTGGCTGCTAGACAAAAGCATCAATCGGATGGCACAACTTACGTGGATTTGTAATATGGTGGAAGGTATGTCAGTTCAGCAGCTTTTAACGTCTGATGGGAATTGGAATTTAGATTTGCTTCGTATGGCAATTTCATTAGAGCTTATTCTACTGATTGTTCAAGTACAATTAAGGTGATGGGAGGACAATATTGAACTGGTGAAGTGGTGTTCAGGGAAAACAATTTCTGCATTAGTTTATGAGCAAATGCTGAATGACAGATTTAATTTGGCTGATGTAGAATACTTCAAATGGCTAAGGATGCTCAAACTAGCAAAAAGGTTTGAATTTTTTTTGGTGGAGGTTAGGCAAGGTTGCAATCCCAACTAATCTATTCCTTAAGAACCATATATCTCTTGCTGGATAGCTGTGAGAGAGTTTGCCAAGCGGTGGAGACCTATGAACATATTATGGTTCATTGTAAATATATGGTGGAGATTATAAAGAAGATTTGAGAATGGGGATTATGATCCTGTTTCAATACTGGATGATGTCTTCAGGAACTTAAAAGGATTTCTACGTCCAATGCTGGAATTGCAAATGTTTATGGCTCGGTTATCCTATTATCTGGAAAATAGAAATTAGTGAAAACTGGTAAGGAGGCGTTGCCTGCTTCTGTGAGTGCTTCAAATGCATTGTTTTGCTATTTCAAAGTCTACTCCTTATCTTTCTAGCTGGGGTACTAACTCCTTAGGGAGTCTTCAAACAATTGGTGCCCTCCACCGAAAGAATGGATAAAGATCAACCTTGGATGCTTTCTCTACTAACTTCA
>NW_021318713.1:39247-77756 GCF_001605985.2 Dendrobium catenatum
ACCGTTGCTACTACTTGGGAATGAGGGATATGATCGCAAAGAGGATTGCCATCTTGTCTTGGAACGCACATTGATATATCGATGCGAAACACATTTTCTTGGAGCCAAACGAGAATATTGTTTCTGAGCTCTGTGTAAGGATTGATTTGGAGAAGAAGCGCTTGAATGGTGTGTGGGTGATGGTATCTGCTGGAAGATTTTTCAACGGGTATTGAATACAAAAAAAGTAGATCTGCTCTGTTATCAATGTGGTAGAGTCGGTCACAACAGAGAATTATGCCCGAGAAAATGTATCCGATTGGAATACAAAATCAATCGTGAAGGATGAAGGAAGTTGGTAAGGAAATCAATGAGAAGAATGTGCAGGAAACCAAATAATCCATCAGTGATTAATTTCTGCAATATGCTGACCCTGGATCCACATGTTCACTTTAAAGATAGAAAGAATTACAAGCAGGGGGGAAACGTTGTTAAGAAGCGGGTATTGAATGATGCCTACAATCTCGACAAACAAATATCATAATCAGGGAAGACTACAGCCGAAATAAAATAATGCAAATGTTGATAAAGGAAAGTATGGTTGAATAAGCAAGCGATTCAGTTGGGATTACTAAATGATGTCCTGGCTTCAGACAGTAGATGATTTTTAGAAAGTGCCATCAGAAAGGAGATATCGGAGACTGGCTGTATATCAATAGATTCGTGTTCTCAGTGAGGATCTTGTAAGAAGCAGGTATGTAGAGAAAGGCCGTAATGATATCAAAAATACAGAAAATGATAGGGAATGTAATGAAGAGATGATATCAATTCACAGTGAATTGGATCTATTTTATGGTTCTGCTTGTCAAGGTTAAAGTTTGCGATAAAGAGTTTGAAATTTACTTGGCACCTGGTGAATGTGGAAATAAGAAGAAAAAAGAGCGTTTGATAGATTGAAAACCCCAAGAGTGGGGACGAGATCAATTACACCTTTTTAATGTCCTCAATTCTTTTTTGCGAATTATAGGGGTAGAAAAAGGCCAAGGAAAAGAAAAGCACTCCTTCAACAATATACTTGAAGGAAATATTCAGATCGACTCATAAGTATTATTATTTCAGGGCTTATTGGACAAACGAAATATGTGGCAATAGACACTTGATAGAAAGCACAGATGACCTACTTTGATATAGGGAAAGATTGCGGCCAAAAAAGAATACTCAATTATCATCCTGACTGAGAAAGGTACTTTCAGGAAAGGTAATAAGTGAGATTCTATTGGAAGAGGACTCATCAGCAGTGTCTTTATCTGTGACATAAGGTGGAGACATCTTGCACCAAAGCTAACAAATTGTTAGGTAGTAATCTCCCGGCTTCCAATAACTTATGGGAAAATTGAGAGAAAACTCTAAGCCATACGGAAATGAAAATTGAGAACAAGCACAGAATGATAAGGAAAGAGGAAAGTTATAGTGGAAACTACTCAATGATTGCCAACCAGAGATATAAATCAAACTCCTATGTATTGGAGGGATTTTAGATTACAACATTATTAACAAAAGGAGCGAATAAGAAAAGCAAGAGACAAAATGGCAAGAGAGTTACTAATATAATCTCTAAAGGACCAGGGAAATAAAAAGTTCTTATCTGCAGTAAATTACGATTTCCATGGACAATTTTTGGTAAGTATGCGCCCACAAAGAGTCACTGGTTATGTAATAACAAAGAAGGACACCTTCTCGGATGCTTGGGATAGCAAGATTTCGAGATGATGTTATCGAAAAATTAACTCGTGAACTGTATTCAAATGCTTCCACTATGGGCACCATAATCAAACATCGTTGCTTAAAGCTAGACTTCGCAGCCCATACAGCTCCAATGGAAATCTAGTATGTAAGACCAAGAACTCAATGTGGTAAGAATATAAAGTTTATACAAACTTAGAAGACACATGGGAGATCGTAAACACCAGCTGCAAAAAGAACATTGTTTAACTAACTCAATGGACATGGAAAAAATGATTTATGGTGAGAAATACATATATACTCCAAAGGCAAGCTCAAAACGTACGCATGAAGGCTTTCGTTTACCATACTGGAATAGAAATAAAGCCCAGAACGAACTGTTTTGAAAAGTAAAATATTGAAAAACGCTAAACATGGAAATCTAACCCAAACTGGTGCCGAGATTCCTTTAAACGTGTTTGGATCAAATGCAGCCGACCATTTATCCATTCCAACAATAAATCCGTTTACGTACCAGGGTCCTCCATTCAGGACTTCATTAACCACTTCACTCGACTGAAATGAACATAAGATCCAGTCCATACCAATCGAGGTTAAATGGAAACCTCCAAACCTGCTCCATTGTTTTCTCAATTCGGTGCTACAAATTGAAAAAGGCACATTGTTACCCAGCACTTTGATCACCACTGAGTTCTTCAAAATCTGCAAATTCCTTGCTTCCAAATCAGCATTAAGCTTCACAGCAATTCCATCTTCTGAAAATTCAACTTTTTTCTTATCAAACGAAATTTTGATTGGCTTTGGCTTCGACCAAGCATCAACTATTTCATTGCTCTTATTATTTTGCAACTCCATCTCTACAGGTCCTTTCTTAGCCGAGATATCCTTGTTTAGAAACTCCACCGATGAAAGGTCCTCATCAATCTTCCGTCCCTTAAATGTATCAAGAACCCCAGAGAAATTATTCACACGAAGAATCAAGTCTTCCGTTGCCGACGATTCAAAAATTGCAGCACCTGGATTCAGACCTCCACTAATAATATCCTTCCCAACTACATTCTCAACCAACACGCTCTTTCCCTTACCTTCAACAGGGGCTGCTCGCCGATGGTTCACCACACCTTCTTTAATGACGATTCCATTCGAACCTCTATCGCTTGGACGTACAGACCCCATAGGTCACAGGTCGTTCATCAGGATGAAGGCCGACGATCAATAACTGCCGCCACCTCCGATCGCGGAGAACCCGTGAAAGATCAAATTCAAAAAAAAAAAACCAAGAAGACAGCTTTCTCTCTCTAAAAAATAGGAGTTTCTCTTTGTTCAACGATCGCAATTCAACTCTCTAACAAGGAAGCATCTTCATCAGGAGGAAGTTTTGCTGATATATTAAAGAATGACTTTGATATGAACAAAAGTAAGGTTAATATCCAAATTCCAAGTACTACTTCAAAATTGGATAATTCTAATGTGTGGGTTAAAAAACCTCACATTAAAATTAATTTTAGTGAAATTCATGATGACATTGGGGATGCAAATGTTGTCATACTTGACAAGGAAAACGAAAAATCTAATGCTTAAACTTTGAGCAATTCCTTGGTTGTTAAAATTCTTAGAAAAAACTATCCTTTTTCTAAGTATTCATTTGAATTAAGGAAGCAATGGTCAAAATTTGGAGGATTTCATATAACATTACTTGGTCTAGATTGGCTTCTTTGTTCATTTCAATCTCATGAAGCCATGGAGGAAGTTCTTAATGGAGGCCCTTGGCTTGTAGGGGGTTTTGTGGTAGTTTTAGACCAATGGTCTCCTACCTTCTCTCCTAATTCTTTGAATGGGATCTCTTCTCCAATTTGTGTTCGTCTTCCTCATTTGCCATTACATTGTTGGGATGAATCCAATATTACTAGAATTGTTTCTAGAATTAGAACTCCATTATTATTGGATGGTAACATGTTTAGATGGGGGAGAAGGGAGTTTGCTAGAGCTTGCATTCGAGTAAATTTGAATTCTAAGCTCCCCTCTGGAATTTGGGTGGAAGGACTTTATGGTAGATTTTTTCAAAATTTTGAATATGAAAATCTATCATCTTTTTGCTTCAAATGTGGTAAAATTGGACATATTGATTATGTGTGTCCTAATTCAACACATAATAAAGATCCGCTTGTTAATAATGTCCATTTCAGTTCTTCTCAAACTGAAATTAATTCTTTTGGGCCTTGGATGCGTGTGAAGTTCAAAAACAAGTGGAGGATAATTCTAGAAAAAAAGAATTTTAAAATTGTCTCAGCCTTGGATAAACCAGCTGATGTTTGTGTTAATGCTGCCTTGAAAGATTCTGAAGGAAACGGGTTTACTAGTTCAGAAGTTCTTGTTGTTCCTTTGGCAGATCGGGACATTGCTGAAATCAAGGAAGGTGATGAAAAGGTAGTTAGACAAGGAGTTGATTCTTCCATTGTTGATCCAGCTTTTTCAGAAAAAATTCAAATTCAAATCCCTAATATTATGGAGGAGATGAAGGAGAATTATAAGTCTCCGGATTTATTTATGGAACAAACTTAGGAAGTTCAGAATTCAAATTTTGAATTACCTATTCTTTTGCTGATCCCGTGGGAATGGACTGCATTATTCCTTTTATAGAAGATGTAATTTCGGGAGATTATGGATGAGATATTAATGTTAGAAAGAATTTGAATTCAAATCCTGAATTCAAAATCCCTGAAAACATGGAAGCTATTAAGGAAGGAGGTTGTAAAGCTTCAGTAGATGCTGACCCAACCGATCCAGATCAGGCTGCTGAAATTCAGGAAGCTAGCAAACCAGAATTTGAATTCAATAATTCAGATTCTCAAGAGGAAGTATTGGCGGCTATTTCCAGCATTAATGCTGATTTTATTTCAGCTTCTAAACCTGAAATAAAAAACAGTATTGGCTTATTAAGAGATTATTCTCCAATGTCGGCTGTTAGTTTGAATTTTAAGAAAACTTCTCTTAAAAAAGTTGCCAAAGAGAGTAAGTCCCCGGGATCTAAGCACTTATTGTTCAAGGAACTTCAAGTATTAGGACCGGTGAAAGATCTACCTAGAAGGAATATGGCTGAAGTCAAAGTGAAGAACAGTATAAGGGGTTCTTCTTCCCTTTTATCTCATTAATATGAATGATGGTTATCCCGTTGACAACATAAAAGTGGATAGATACTTGAAGTTGAAGCAAATTATCAAAAGGCTTGGAGTAATGCTATTATTGATTTCTAACTTTGGAAGTTGGAAAAAAGCTTATGGAATATCTATCAATGATATTATTAAGTGATTTTTGGAATTTCTGGTTAAAATGTACATTACTTTTTTACTTTTGTTGCTTATTTTATCTTCAAGTTTGTCATTTTAAACTTCTTCTAATTGATTATGAGATCTTTACTAAGTCTTATTCTCTAACTGGAAGGGAACTATGTGATACTAATCAACCCTCGGGTTGTTTATTTCTTTGGTATCCCCTTCATCCCAACAGTTTCAAAATAGAAAATAGTGGGCTTCATGTCATTTATAATAAGTTTAAATTATTAAATTTTTGTCCAATAAGGTCCCTTTTTTATGTTAAAAAAGGAACCATTAGTTTCTTTTACCTAGTTTGTATTAGGTTGTCCTTTCTTTTATAATTAATGCAATTTTGCATTTTCTCAAAAAAAAAAAAAAAACTCTCTCCCTCTATTTTAAAATATAGATATCATACAATATAATATAGATATTATTTGCACGGTTACCCAATTACAATGACACTCTCTCATCTTAGACTCAAGAAAATAAAAAATAAAGATGTACAGACTTTATTAAATGAAATCCTATTCTAATTTGTCTTGAAATATTCAACAGTTTGGAGTATGATTTCCCTAAAATATTAGTACACACAAAAACAAATAGAAGTATCCAATACATGCTAGGAGAACCAATAAAATTAATAGATTAATAATATTTTGCTATCATAAAAAATCTTATTCTCAATCCTGATTCCTGAGATGCAACATAAGATGCCGCATCTTATTAAAAATACACCAAATAAGAGAGCTCCAAAAAGCTAAACATAAAACATTCATATTAGGAATACCTAATTCTCCAACCTTCTTAGGCTTATAAACATTCTTCCAACAAATCATATGAATCCTTCTAATTTTGACTTCCCCATAAAATAAAAAATTAGAACAAGCTTATCGAAAAATTTGAAACAAGCTTTAGTTAAAGCGCTCTAATCCAATATGAAATAATATTAGAAATAGTAAAGTTAAAATATTGAACTCTACCAACAAAAGATAAAATCCTAGATTTTCAACCAACTAGAAGACTAATAATTTTTTCATCAACGGTTAAAAATCAGAAATTAAATGCCATTTAGAAGAAATCGACAATCCTATGTATTTCAAAGTGTTCTGGAAATAGGGATACCCAAAATCTGACAAATATTTTGAGCAATAGTACATCCTTTAGAAAAAATAATAGAGCTTTTCTCTTGATTTACCTACAGCCTAGAAATATTATGGAAAATAGAAGCTTTCCTAAAAACAAAAACATCATCCACATATAATAAATGAAGATAGAACACTCACCAGCAATAATACCCTCAAAATTAACCACTTGAGACTTATCCACACGAAGAATAGAAAAAGCATCCATAATAATACAAAAAAAAAAATGAGAAAGAGGACAACCTTGATGAAGCCTAGAAAAAGAATTAAAGAAACTATTAAGATATCCATTTAGAACAATTGACAAAAAAAGTAACATCTATGCACCCATTAACCCAAGAAAGAAAGACTTGTCGAAAGCTTTTTTGAGCATTCTATTAAAAAGAAAATATCTATAAACTATATTAAATGCTTTATGAATATACAATTTGGAGCAAAAAAAGTTTTATTTATTTTTGCAATTAAACCCTCTTAATAATTCCGTAGCAAGAATAATATTATCTATAAAAATTGTCTTTTTAATGAAACCAACTTGACTATTGTGAATAATAATGGGCATAACATCCTTTATTCTTAGTACCATAATTTTTTGCAATAGTTTTATAGAATACATTACAAAGAGAAATTTGCCAAAAATCAAAACTATGAGAAGCATTTTCATTTTTAGGAATAAGTGTTATAGCCATTGCTATAGCTGCTCGGGATAAGTACCTCGTCTCAAAGAAATAAAAATTGCATTGCAAAAACTAGGCCCAACAATATCCCAACTTTTTTTAAGGAAATAAAAAGTAAAACCATCCAGATCTGGCATAGAAGAAGTAAAGCTAGAGAAAACCGCATTCCTAATTTCCTCTATAGTAACCGAAGCCACTAAATTGGCAAAACTAGCATCAAGAATTTTCATTCCAACTCGAATGGAAAAAGCAGAAGGGAAAATTGGCTTATAAGCATTAAATAACTGCTTAAAATGATTAACAAAAGCCTTTGCCAACTCTTTGGGATTAGAAATAACCCCATTTGAAGAATAAATGACCTTAATATTATTAATGTTATGCATATGCCAAATTTTAGAATATAAAAAAGACAAGTCATCCTCTCCATTAGATAAACACAAAGCTATAGCTCTTTGCCCAATCCAAGATGACCATAAAGAAAAATTAATGTTAAGCAAACCATTAACATTCTTAAGAGCAAAATTAAGATCAATATCTAATGGATTAGCTTAAATACTCATTATTAAACTTTCCTGTTGCTTTTGAAGAGAGTCAATGTTTTTCGAAACAACATTAGAAGAAACCCACTCCAACCTTTAAAAATGAATTTTACGATACTGTAATTTTCCATAAAAAAGCATTAATAGGAATACCAAGGGGAGCATTCGAAAAAGAATCAATAAGAAGATCCCAAAATTCATTCTTTTTACACCAATAATTCTTAAAAAGATATATCTTATTAATGGGATTTAAACAATAATTACACACAATGAGAAGAGAATGATCGGAACACATACGATTTTCCACTTGGTAAAACAAATTAGTAAAAACATTCAACCAATTGCAATTTATTAAAACCCAATCTAATTTAATATGAATAGCGGAATCCACTTCCTAATTATACCAAGTAAAAAAATGCCCAACCAAAGAATGATCTTGAAGACCATCTTTAAAATAAAGTTATTGAAATCCTCCACTTTAAAATTATCAACAAAAGAACCACTAGATTTCTCATTAGAAAACCTATAACAATTAAAGTCACCTAAAATAATTTAAGGAGAAGAAATGTTTTTAGCTAAACTAAGAAGATCATACCAAAGGGAAACTCTATCAATAGAAGAATTAGTAGCATACACCACAAAAATAAAAACCATAAGAGAAGAATCAACAATAATCCAATCATGAATAAATTGATTGGAAGAGGCAATACAGTTAAAACTAATATGAGAAGCATCCAATTTTAACCAAATTCTACCAGGTAAAGAGCTAGAAATATTATAAATATTCCCTTCTTAACAAAAAAATTATGATTTGCATAAAACCAATGATCCAAAACCTGATCCAAATTAACCTTTGCTTGAAGAATACAAAAAGTATCAACATCATATTTAGAAACAATTTTTCTGCAAACAATAACTCTATTCGAATTATTAAAACCTGTATAATTCCAAGAAACAATGTTAGGTATTAACATTAATTTTTATTTGAAAAGATAGCTGCCTTTTTATACTTGTGCTTTTTCCATTCCAGTTGGAATGAAAATTCCTGATGATTCAACAAGAAAGATAAGAAAATAGATAATCGGTGAATATTGAAAAAAGATTGGAAGAGGTGGCATGGAGGGCTGCTGTTTGCTGAAATTGATGCTGTGTAGGCTGGTGAAAGGTTAGCGGATGTGCTAGCTGCACGTCTTCACATTGTAGGTGGTTGGATGTTCGAGCAGCAGGAAGAATCTGAAGAACTACTGATGGGGGAACAGCCTGTATGCCAGATGGTGGAGGCCGATTCTTCCAACAGAAGGTAGAATTTTGAAAAATGCAGAGCGGCAAAGGTCAGGGCTGGTGATGTTCAGTTACAGTTTATCTTCTTCACATTGTAGGAGAATATAGTGGCAAGAGCAATTTTAGGAAGAAGAAAAAAAAAATTGGTGAGCTGGTTAGAAAAATAGATTTCGATGGAGTTGAAGAATGTAGAAGTTGCTGCCCGCATGTGAAAAGAAACCTTGGCCTATGGAAGAAATGGATGTGTGGGGGGAATAATGTTTAGGAAAACATAAGCACCTGCTTTACACCAAAATACCGTAATACTCAGAGCATCTCCAGCTGATCGGCAAACGCCCGAATGCAGATGCTCCGACCTCCCAATCGAACGCTATTTTTTACGCCATTCATATGCTGATGAACAGTGCGACGCCAATATTGGCGTCGCACTGTTCATCCGCCATTTTTTTTAATATATAATTGATTTTTAATTTTAAATGTTTAAGTATAAATTTATATTATAAATAATTAAAAAATAATAATTTAAATATAAATTATTTTTCAAAAATTAAAATATTTTTTTTTTCGTTTTCATTTATGTGTTCTAATGTAATTTTAATTGTATTAAATATATATTTGCTTATTTAGAACATATTAATTATCCCAATTTTTTTATATCGAGAAAGAAACATAATTTTTAAATTATAATAGGGTTTAAAATTGTTTAAATAAAATATATGATAAAAAAATTAAAATAAAATAAGAAAAAGAATATGCTAGTAATATTCTTTTTTTTATGTTAGAAAATGAAGTTCGATTGGAGTCAAGTACTGCATTTTGAAGTTTTACTGCATTTTGGAGTGGAAAATGAGTTTTTCGGTTGGAGATGCCCTCAAAGATATAGTAATTCATTTTCAATCATATATATATATATATTATTATATATATATATATATATATATATATATAATATATATATATTATATATATATATATATATATATATATATATATATATATATATATATATATATATATATATCGCTACATAAATGCTTGGGGTTTGATTGGAGATGCCGACCCAGGCACGCCAATCAGATCCTATTCCTGCACGTGCAGGTGGCTGTTGTTTTTTTGCATGTGTGAACCATCCTATGACTCCAGCCATTTAGAAGGTAGAATTTTTATTGCGTCCGGTAAAAATACCGAGCATACCGAGTGTACCGAGCGCCTGTACTGAGCACTTTAGTGACGTGGCATTTTGTTATTGATTTTCGAATGCATTCGATAACCTGACTGAATCATTACTCCAGTTTGCACAATGCCCATCAGAAGTTTGATAGAATGCTTCTTTGCAACCTTCTGTTCATAATAGCCCCACCTACACTGCCCAAGCTTAATTCTTTTCATGGGACTTACAGTATAAAATTGCTCACGAGCCCAATACTTGGAGGAAGACTCAAGTGAAAGCATTGCCTCGGTGACTAAGCCAGAAGCTTTTACTGATGATGAGATCTCTCTTTCTCTGAATGCTGATTCAATTCAGCAGAACATGGAAAAGCTCGAGTGAGCTCTAGTGGGGAAGCTTTTAGGCAGACGACTGCCACATTTCATGCTTCTCAATGAATTAAAATGAAATTGGTCGCATTTGGGTGAATTTCAACTGCTTACAATCTCTCCAAACTGCTTTATTTGCATATTTCAGAGCATGGCAGCTAGAGACGCTATCTTGATGGGAGGTCCTTGGTTTGTTGGTGGGCATATCATCGGGATTGAAAAGTGGACACAGTCTTTTTCACTGCATTCATTACAAGGCCTTTCTTCTTCTATTTGGATTTGAGTACCTCGCCTACCACTCTTGCATTGGGATAACATTAACATAGCACGTGTCCCTCTTGATAGAAGACCTGCAAGGTTAGATTAAAATCATAATAGTAAAACTATGGAGAGAAAATGTTTAGTTCATCCCTTCCATTAAAACATAATAATCTTTTACAGTGCGTATATTGTATATATAAAAAGAGAAGGACATGATGTTGAGGACTAGAGAAGGAGGGCGTTAGTGCCAGGTGAGTACGACTGTTGTAGTGGAGAAATGTTTGAAATTATTAGTGAAAGCCAAATAGTTATTGTGATCTTGTAGCACACCTAGTGTGGTCTAACATCCCCGTCAAATTGAGCATTCATGAAGCGAAAGCTTAATTTGTTACGTAGGTCCAAAAACCTGTTGGGATGAAGAAGTTTTATCAATAGATCAGCTGGTTGTTCGATTGATAGACTTTTGATGATAGCAAACATTCATAATAGTCTGCGATTGCCTTGCCTACAAACTTTTTTAGGTCCATAAGATTGAGTGTAACTCAAGCCAGCTCAAGATTGGGTAGATTTAGTTTGAGTATGTTTGTAATTTTTCCTTTTTTTGAGTCTATTGTAAAAGTGGTTCCTGATGCTAAGTAATCTTTCACACACACACACACGTGAGGGTTTTTCTGCTATTTTCTGTTTTGAGTACATCATCCTGGACGATGTTCATATCGGCCAGGACGATATAACTAAAAAAGGAAACCTAATTAGGGCATCCTGGTTAAGGCAGCCATCATTAAGCACATCAGCCTGGACGATAGGCTCAAATCAGAAAGAATCAACCGCCAGATCTATTTAGGTAAGATTTATTTTTAGACATCGGCCAGGCCGATCGATTACATCGGCCTGGACCATACAGCACAATTATGCCTAAATTAATCTAGTAATTCTTGAAAGAAATTAAGGTTGATTGCACGATCACATCGTCCGGGACGATGGCGTGGACGATTGACATCAACCTACTTCAATTTAGGATGATGTCTAGGATGATTTGGCTCGGATTTAAACTAATCATCCAGGACGATATTTTATCATTGTAGACAATGTGAACAAAATTTCTTCTCATCGTCCCATATCGTCTAAGCTGATTAAGCTTAATTTTTACTGATCGTACAAGACGATAATGTCGGTTCTTGAAATTCCAGTTAAAGGACCCAAATTTTCGCATGCAAAAATACCTTTAGCTGTTGTTTTGACCTGAGAGAGCCAAGAGGAGAGGAAGAGAGAGAGAGGGAGGAACTTGTGAGGGGGAGTTTGTGAGAGGGATTCAAAAAGGTTACTCCAAGCAAGGCTCCAAAGCGTCTTCTCCAGTCTTTGTCCTTCATCCTTGGGGGTTCAAGAGAGGTCTTCTTAAGCAATTGGTCGAGGTTCTCTGCCTGCTTCAGGAGGAAGCGAAAGGAGCAGGGTTCTCTGCCTCGCCGGAGTTTGCGGAAAGGAGTTTTTGTGAGGGCTTCTCCGCCTTACTGTGGGAGCAAAATGAGAGACACTTAGTTAGTGCAATACTCAGAGGGTGCCTCCGAGGAGTGGACATAGGTCAATGTTTGACTGAACCACAATAAATCTGGTATGATCATTCTTTATTTTATTTCCACATTTATTTTTCCGCACATTAATTTTTGGTGGTGATATTGGTTTGGTTTTAAGTTTTGTTCTTTGATTGTAAGAAATTTTTTTAAAATTCAAATTCACCCCCCTCTTGATTAGCCTCGGGCTAGTTCTTAAGGGCTTAACATCCCTAATGAAATTTCAAGTGGTATCAGAGCGGGATTCATAAAAACTAAGTTTGAAAACTTTTTGAATTTTAATCCATGGCTAACAACGGAAATCATAATACTACGGAAGGGTATTCGTTTGCCCGACCACCTTTATTTGATAATATCCCTTTTGATTTTTAGAAAACTCACATGTCTATGTTTTTACAATCAATTGATTAGCGCAAATGGATGCTTGTTAAGGATGGTTATACACCTCCGACTGGTATATTTAATGACGTTACTGTTCCTCTTCCTTTTGCTGATTAGACTCATGATGATAGGGATTTAGCACAATTAAATGCAAAATGTTTGAACTATTTTTCTGTGCTTTAAAATCGAAAGATTACATGAGTGTTTTCATTCACTACTGGTAAAGAAATTTGGGATAAATTGTGTATTACTTATGACAGAACTAATGAAGTTAAACAATCCCGTGTGAACATTCTCTTGCATGATTATGAACTTTTTCGTATAAAATCTCATGAATCAATTTCTGATATGTATACAAGATTTTCTCAGATTGTTACTTCGTTGCATGCCTTAGGAAGAGAACTCACTAATTATGAAAAAGTCAACAAAGTTTTGAGATGCTTGCCTTCCTCTTTTGATGCTAAAATCATTGCAATTACTAAATCCAAAGATTTAAATGCTTATTCAATTGATAACTTGCTTGGATCACTCATTGCTTACGAGCAATGAGTGAATCAAAGAAATTTGGATGTAGGTGAGAAAAAGAAGGAGAAAACCATAGCACTGAAGGCCAATGAAACAAATTCAAATTCTTCTGGGTATGAAAGCAATGAAGTTGCCTTCATCACTAGGCAATTCAAAAATTTTCTAAGGAAGAGTCACAAGCATCATCAAAATTGGAGAAAAGGTAAGGATAACAAAAATTTTAAAGGTTCTTCTGATGTTGTTTGTTTTGAATGCAGGAAGCCTGGACATGTCAGAGCTTATTGTCCTATACTTCAGGAACACTCAAGAAAATAAAAGAATGAGGAGAAACCTAAGTTCATAAAGGATAAGAAGCGAGTCCAAAAAGCTTTCTGGGCAGAGTCTGCATCTGACTCATCTGAGACTAAACCTGAAGAGGAGATAACAAACTTGTGTATTTTTTTTTTTTTTGAGAAAATGCAAAGAGCAATATTTTTATTAAAGCAACTAAGTACAAATAAATTCCTTCTTCAACAAATGAAGAAAAGAAGGAAGAATGCTAATATCGTTCAAATCCTTTCAAAAAAATTCTGAACATAGAGCATAGTTAGCACAAACATTGGCTAACTTATTACAATCTCTTCTAGCAAAAGAAAAAATAACTTGCTTAAAATCTTTAAGAAATTCTAAATCCTTTGGATTTAGATATTCTTCTGAAATATAATTATTCTGAAGAGCCCTTTGAGAGAGAAGAATAACATTGTGATTATCACCTTCAATCATAAAACCTTTAGCATCAAGCATCCAATCTTGAACATACCTTCTTAAGGAGAGAATAGAAAGTATTTCAACTTGAGCAATATCCTAGTGATTGAGGCTAAAACCAAAAGATCCATAAAATCTTCCCTTGTCATCTCTGAAAACACTTCCTATTCAGGCTAAATTGTTGCTGGATAAAGAAGCATCGACATTACATTTAATCCAGTCAAGAGGTGGAGGAAGCCAAGTTATCTTACCCAGCACTATGTGCTGATTAGCTTCCCAGTTTTCCCATACTGTACTATTATGGAATGATCCAAATGTATATTCTAATGCATTTGCTGCTAAGAAAGAACATTGTCTTCATTATCACCATGAATTATTTTTTTTCTGCTTTTCCAACAGCAAAAAATCACCGAACAATATAAGTTCCCAATGATAGGATTCTATACTGAGAGCTTCAGTAACTCATTCAAAAATTCATCCAAAGAAATAAAAGTAGGCAAACAAAAATTTCAATTTTCCAGCTTACCACATATTTTTTTGATAATTCCACATTTCACAATTATGTGTTCAGAGTCTTCCATGGCTGGACATAATCTAGGACATCCATTATCCTCAATTATACCTCTATGATGAAGAAAACAATTAGAAGGTAAAGCATTAATACAAAGATGCCACAAAAATAATTCAACTTGTGGTCTTAGTTTAAGATTCTTAGTCCAGGTCCAATTTAAGCTTTCTGTATCATGTTCTCTTATTTTTTTATAGGCTAAATAAGCAACTGATTTTCCCGAGCATTTGGTAATAAATTCCATACAGTCACTATCATTATTAGAAAATATAGGAACATGACTGATTAAGTAAATAAGCTGCAAACCAAAGTATTTTTTTAGGCAGTCAACATTCCATTCTCCATTTCGGATAAATGTTGAAAGAATATAGCAATGTTGATCTATAATAGATGTAAAAGTAGGCCACTTATTTAAGTATTTATCCATAAGCCATACATCATTCATGGTATTTACATCTTGTCCTTTACAAATCTTCCATCTCAAAAGATGGTTCAAAAATTTAGCTCCATTCAAAAGAATTTTCCAGGTAGAAGATGAATTGCATCTATTTTCACCTTCCCAGAGATCATTCCAATAAATGGTAGTTAATGTCTTGTTCAATAAAGATGATGGATTTGAAATAAAATTGAGTGCCAATTTGGCTCTTAATGGACCAATTCTTTCCAGCACTAACTGAACCCCTCTACCTCCTTTGCTTTTCAGTTTGCACATTACATCCCAAGCTACAAAATGAATACCAAAATTCCCATCTCTTTTATTCCATAAAAAATTTCTGCACATCATATCTATCTCTTTTAAAATCCTTAAAGGAACAAGAGATAGAGTAGATACAAAAATAGTCAAAGAAAGAAAAGAAGCATTTAACAAAACTATTTTTCCAGCTAGAGAAATAAACTTATTTCCCCACATATTTAGTTTAGCAACAGCTTTGTCAATTAAATAATTAAAGTCTGATCTGACAAGTCTTCTTAATACAATCTTAGTACCAAGAAAATCCAACTCCTTTACAACTTTTAAGTTTAGCAATCTGGATAAATTTTTGACCTAACTATTAGAAATGGATTTACTAAAAAGCAAAGAGGATTGCCTGAATTCACCATTTGCCCAGTCCATTTACAGTAATTCTTCAAGATTGCAGTTATAATCTTCAAGCTAATTTTATTAGCCTCTAAAAAGATGATTATATCATCTGCATACATAAGGTGAGAGATCAAAGGAGCATTTGGAGAAATTTTCATACCAATACTACCTCCTTTTCTTGAGAATTCTTCAGATAGTAGTTGGGAGCACATGATAAAGAGGTAAGGAGAAAGTGGACACCCTTGTCTAAATCCACATTTAGATTCAATCCAATTTGAGTATTTTCCATTGATCAATATATAAAAAATTTTATTCATAACACATTCCAAAATAAGTAATGAAACCAAATATATAATAGAAACAAAACCCTTATTAGATTTGGAAAATCTAAATTTGTGAAATAGTTCTTGAGTAGGAAGAATTTGATCCTACATAAGTCTCCCTTTTACAAAAGCATATTGAACCTCTGAAATAATATTGGGAAATAAATTACCCATTATATTTAATAACTTGCTGGCCACAATTTTATAGATTGTATTACAAAGACTAATGGGTCTGTAATTAGAAGGTAATAGAGGATTTTTTACCTTTGGAATGAGCACCACATTAGTTTCTTCCAATCCATGCACATAGAACTTGTTTCGAAGAAAACATTAATGGCATTCCACATATCATTATGAATAATATGCCAATAAGCTTTTATAAAGGACTAATTAATTCCATCTCTTCCCGGGGCTTTATTCGAACCCAGCTTCTTGACAACTACTTCCAATTCTTCTTTAGAAAAATCTCTGTCTAGCATTATAAAATCAGCAGTATCAATGGCTTTTGAACATGGGGGCCAATCATCCAAGGAGCATACTCTACATCTCCATTTGTTTTTGAAGAAATTCAAAAACTCCTCTGTAATATCTTCTTGATTTTCAATCAGCAAACCCGCATCATTTTTAATATGGCTGATCCAATTAATATTTTCCTTGCTATTGCAGAAGCATGAAAAAATTTTGAATTACTATCACCATCTTTGAGCCAACGCATTTTTGATCTTTGTTTCCACCAGGTGCATAAACGTCCAAGTGTTGCATTCAACTCCCACAGATGCAGATGCTTCTTCTTCTTGGAGCTCCAAAATATCCTTTTTTAAACTAATTTTCAGCTCAGTCAAGCTTCTATATTTGGCTTTATTCCAAAAAAAATAGAGCTTTTAAGGAACGCCTGAATTTTTTATTCAAAATAGTGTTTGCATTTCCTCCTGATGGTTTATTCTAAGCAAACCAAACCACAGAGTGAGAAGCTGGATATGATGCCCAAGTGTCTTTAAACCTCAAATTACAGTTTTTATGAGCAATAGGAGAAGATATCCTTAACATAACAGGACAATGATCTGATACAATACAGGCTAGATGTTTTACCACCGCAACTTTCAGAAGATTTAAAGCTGTGTAGTTAAGAATGCACCGATCTAATCTTTCTAAGATACGTGCCTTACCAGATTTATTATTACACCACATAAAATTGGGACCAATAAATCTAGTTTCATGAAAATAACAATCCCTCATGAACGAAAGCATGTCTTGAGCTCCTTGTGACAAAAAATATTTTTTACCTCATTTTTTTTCATCTTGAGATAAAATGCAATTGAAGTCTCCTCCCATGACCATAGGAAGTTTAGACGATTTAAATTTCTCCAATTTGTTCCAAATGAATCTTCTCTACCTTTCCTTTTGATCAACTCACCTTTCCTGGATTTTGAAGGTAAACTAACATTACCCAATGATTTCAATTATTTTTGAAGTTTAACTTTGATCACATTATTAGCTGGAATCCTTGCTGTGACTTGAGTAGTAGATAATTCATCGCCATCTTCAATAATCTCCCAATATTTTTCAATCTTGACACTCGTGTCTACATTAAACACAGGTTTTTGAGAGGTAATATTGAATGAATCTGGACTCATGGTAGACTAGATTCCCGAATCATCTGTTATAATTTTCAATTCCAGTTGTCTTTCTTCATTATCATTGAAAGATTTTGCTTTAGTACAAATTGAAATTTCCTCTTCATTTACATTTTGAAGTAAGCAGAAACTATTTTTTCTGTCAAGAACTTTAGGAACTTCTATATCCATAATATTTCTTGTTACCAATTCTGCAGAATTGCTGACATAAACTAAATCCACCTTACCCACTTCCAGGTTATTTAGTTCTATTTGAATTTTAAGATCAGATTTATGATAGGGAATAATTGACTTCACAAGTAATCCATTAGGATTTACTTGAGTTTGAAAGCAACCCTTCCCCTATATAGTATTTAAAATAGATGAAGAAGATTTATCCTTCTCCAGGTAACCATCCTGAGAACAGTCCAGAATGTTGAAATTGTTCTTCAAAGCAGATACAAAATTCTGAATTTCAGAATTATTATGTGATTCAATAATTTCGCCTTCTTCTTTGATGGAATGTAACAAAGCTGGAGGATCCTTTCGAAGAGCAGTTTTCTGTCTAGGTATATTCTTCCCAAAATCTTTATTCTTTTTGAATTCAACCTGCATCCAAGGTCCTAATTCATCTTGTCCATTGGAATTTCCTTCTTCATGATTCAATTTTTTATCACCACCATTTGAATTGGTAACAAATTTATTTGAAGAAGGACATTTGTTCTTCAAATGTCCAATTTTACTATAGTGATAGCAAAGAGAAGTTATCTTCTCATATTCTACTTTTTGGAAGGATCTACCATGCTTTCCTTCAATCCAAACACCACTCGGTAATTTTTTATCAAGATCAATGCGAACACATACACGGGCATATTCCCTCTTTCCCCATTTAAAAGAATTGCCATCTAGATATAAAGGATCTCCTATCATAGATGCAATTCTACAGATATTCTATTCATCCCAGTAGTGTAGAGGTAAACATGACATACGAATCATAATAGGTGTTGTAAGACCTTTAAGAGATTCGAGGGAAAAAGAAGGGGATCATCTATCCAAACCAATAATATTTCCTCCAATATACCAAGGACCACCTTCTAGTACTTCTTCAACAGCATCAGGATTGGTAAAAGAACATAGGATCCAATCAAGACCCAAGGTTGTAAGATGAAATTTCCCAAATATGGACCATTGCTTATGGAGCTCTCTACTACAGATCGGAAATGGTATATTGCTTCACAAGACTTTGATAACAAAATAGTTTCTCAAAACATGTGAATTAAAATTTCAAGTTCTGGATTCATAATAACAGCAATCCCGTTATTAGTAATGGGAGTTGAACTCAAATTTTAATTGAGTTTGATGTGCTTTGTCTTCTTCCAAGCTGTAGGAAAATTATCTTTAGTACCATAATCTGAATTCTTTGTCATATCTTCACAGGAAACCTTCTCACCAAGTATAGCTTGCATGAAATTCTTAATAAGCAAATAAGTGCAAAGATCAGAAGGATGCTTATTATTAGAATGAGATAAATTGTTAACGTTATTCTGGTTATTCTCATTTATCTCTGGCCACAGGTCAGAGATTGCATTAGAACAACTGAATTTATTAACAAAAATCTTCACGTCTGATGAAGAAGCTTCCACATCGTTAGATGTCCGATTCAAATTTGCACTAGATTTTTTAAGACGCGGAGTAATACAAACAGGATGATTCAAAATACTTTTACCTTTGCCTACCAAAAAATTAGCAATCTTCACATGTGATTCACTTACCTCTCTGATAATCAGAGGTTTTGTGGAATTGCTGGTATGAACGATATCATCAACTGAGTGCAGGAACGAATCATCTTCTACTCTGATATGTCCATTTAAATGTCCATTAATGTTATACGCACCGACCGATGATCGGCGGTCCTCGACCGATGATCGGCGGTCCTCCTCCATCATCGTCAAGAACCGACGATGGTGGTAGCAGAAAAAACTATAATTGAAAATTCAAAAAATTCGGCTGTTTCTCTCTCTAATGGGAATGGAAACATACTTGTGCTTAATGGCTGATGATTTTGAATAATTTGACCAAGAAGAGGTATGCGAACCAACCTATGACCAATTGCTTGAAATATGTGAGAAAATTCTTGCATCATGTAGAAAACTTAAGAAAACTCACGCTAGTTTGAAGTTTTTGAACTTACAAAAAGATCATGAAATTTTGAGTAAAGATCACCTTCAAATTGATAGTAATCACATGTCTCTACTTGATGAATTTGATGATTTGAATAAAAAGAATTCTAAATTAATAATTGAGCATGATTCTTTGAAAGCTTCCTACACCTCGTTTGAATATGATTTTAAAGCTTCTACTAAAGAATATGAGCATAAAAAGCACTGTTTGGAGATTGATTTAGAAAATGCTCACTTGAGGTTTAAAGGAAAATTGAATACACTTGAGAGAAATTGGAATACATCAATACCTGATTTAAAGCCAAAAACTAGGATGAGGCATTATAACCCAAACCGATTAAGAAATCCTTTTCCTGGTGTTAGATGTTTTTTATGTGGCATGTTAGGACATATAACACACACTTGCACCATTCACCGTAGTACATATTGGGTTTGGAGACCAAAACTGCATGTTTCACAGCATAACATAAAAGCATTACATTCTTCTTTTCATAAGGAGGGAGCCAAACCTATTTGGGTTCCTAAATTTGACATTTATTGATTTTGCAGGTGTTCTCTCACAAAAGACCTCGTGAGAGCATATGATACTTGGACAAAGGATCACGGCTCATAAATTGCTTAAACTTGCTGTTAAATAAAATTTTGAATTGCATGCTTACTACTCTAATGAGTGTTATTATTTTCTGCCTTAGTTTTTGTGTTAGCTTTTCATATTTACTATTATAGTTGCTTTTACTTTAATTTCTTCTTGCTTTATGATATTTTTTCCTTATTTTTATTTTTGAGAGATTTATAGTCAATGTTTAAACTTCTCTAAATCAGTTAAAGGGAGAAACACCGTTGATGCTTTCCCTCCCTCTAACATCTTTTATTGGTATAATTTTCTTTTCTAAACAAAAGTATATCTCAAATTAACAACTAGTTTTTGAAATTAAGATCTTTTCTATCTTGCTACAATAATCTACCTTATATTTATAATATTCAAAGTTTTTATATATCTTTCAAGTTAATTGAAATCTTGCCAATGCGTTTATCATATAATTACTAAAGTTTGCTTTGTGGTCTATTCTTCCTTATATTAGAGAGTGAGTTTCTCTTCTCTAATATCTAAAAGATCTACTCACAACCAAAAATATTTTAAGATTTTTTGAAAAGGGATCTAGCTTGTAAGAACAAAAAATAAAAAGGCCAAAGACGCCAAAAATAAAAAGATGTGCAATGACGCCAAATTGAAAAATATACACAAATGTGTATCACAAATCAAAAGATGCGTAAAGTGCCCCATTCAAATTGACAAGATGCATAAAATGAGCCCACAAAAGACAAGATTACCTCTCTTTCAAATTTTTAAAATTTTAGATGAATTCATGGGTTACTTGATGTTTTCAAAGGCTTGATTTCAAATTCTATGATTGAGACAAATTGCTTTGGTATATTATTCTATAAGATATTTTCTTTGGAGCAAATTTTGAACAGATCCTTTTTTTTACCCAATTAGTTTGTTTTGAGCAAGGTCTTCTATTTTCAAAAGATGATTTTGCACTGAAAAAAGTCTGAGCTAGGGTTAACAGGATCAGATATTCTACCTTTTTTAGATTTCGACTTTGTTAACTCATTGATCTTACAAATTTTTAAAATTGAATTATTTGGAGTATTTGTCATATGCATGTCTTGTTAAACTTAAAAAAAAACTTTATTTCTTTGCTAGTTTTTATGCCTTTTTGTGTTTTATTGTTGTTGTTCTTAGTTGATTTTATTATTTTTGGATCTTCTCTGATCATTCCATCCTTCCTATGAAGTTCAAAATTTTGTCACTTCGTCCTGGCCAATACCTATATCATCCTGGACGATATATTCTTTTTTCATCAAAAACTCCATCTGCTGAATATTCTGACTTTTCTGTTATTCAATCGTCCTCGACGATCCTTTATAATACTAGATGATATGATCGTCCTCTGCTACAATCATCTTGATCGACCTAGCTGATACCTTTTTCATCCTAGCCGATACGTTTATTGTAATTGTCCTGTATGATACACATGTTTGTCCTGGACGATACACATATTAATACATTTAAAATCTATAAAATCATCCGGGATGATCCATTTTTGGACAATCATCCTGGATGATCCACTGTTCGTCCTGGACGATACATATGGCATATGATTTAAAATATTTTAAATTCGGCCGGTATGATTCATTATTGAGCATCATCCTGGACGATACACATAATCAACCTGAACGATCAGCATTTTCAATAGTCATCCTGTCTGACTCATCGGGATGATCGGCTGTGTCTAATCATCCCGAATGATATCTGATAGTCCTGGATGATCAGGCCACCTTTTTGACCAATCGGCCAGCCACAATAATTGCACCGGATCGTCCTTGATGATCCTGCAATCGGCCTAGACGATCTGGCCGATCCTTTAAATTCTGAGTCATCCAGTAAGTTTTTTCATACCAAAATTCTTCCTTTGGCTTCCTCTTTCCTGTTCCTTGCTATTCTCTACTAATGGTTGGTAGCAAACATTCCCGACACATGTCTGGAAGCTACTCAAGGGCCACATGGGAGCCTCAATTTTAGGAGGCAGATGATCAAGCTGCCTACCACCAATACAAAAGTTGCAGTATTACTCTCTCCATATCAATCAATCCAAACCACCTCTCCTACTCGGTACTTGACCTTTTTACTCACACCTCTTTATATTTTATTCTCACTCTCAAAATCTCTTTTAATTCTGAACTTCTCTTTGAATTCTATGCCAACCTCTGAAATAATTATGCCTATACTACTCTCACCTCATATGTGAATCGATGCCCTGTCGAGATCACATACCAAGATTTTGCAGAATTGCTACAGCTTTCCACCACTGGGGATAAGCTGCATATTATGGTTTATGATCCTAATTTTAACTAGGCTACGACCAATCACTTTCTTCATCACACCAATGCCCCTTTTCATGTTGGGGAGACTTACTTTTATTTAAAGATGCTAGGATGATCCAGCACGTCCTTCACACCTCTATGATTCCCAAAGCCGGCGACCAAATCCATATCACTCCCCTTCTTTCACTCATAACTTTTTACATCATGGCCAATCGTGAATTCAATGCAACCAACCTGATATTTCGCTACATCAAACATTTGACTACAATTAGAGATCCAGGTCATAGAAGAAAGCCCAATCTTGCTCTAGGACACATCATTGTATATGCTCTAGAATCCAAATACAACCTTCAATATCCTACTCCTCTCGAACTTCAGCCACCCTTCTACTCAAACAATTCCTTCAACGTCCTTCACAGTACTCATCTCCACCCAGAGGATGAGGAAGCTCGGGGGGCCGAGGAGGAGGAGGCTCCCGCTCCTCATCCTGCACTTGTTCCTCTCCACCAACACTCTCAGTTGGATCAGTTGGTGGAGAGATTTAATCAGTGGGAGACCCACTTTGAGGCCTATATTGCTGCACAGGAGCAGTAACATACTAAGGACATCATCCGCATGCAGCACCAGCATGACCAGGACATAGCCTAGCTCAGATCTCAGTTTGCCACATTGACCAGTTACTTTTCACCACCACCTCCTCCGTCTGATGATCAAGGTCCCTAATTTCTTCTGTTTTCTTTGTTCATTATGCTGTTTTTTTGTAGTTTGTTCTTTCTTATGGTTGATTTAGTTTCTATTATGTCTTTTAGTTTCCTCCTCCTTTTGTGATGTCAAAAGTGGGAGTCGTCTGCTGTACTTTATACTTTGTTTCTAAAATTTAGTAAACTGCTTTTCGATACACTATTTTCATTAGACTGCCATAACTACTTAGATTTTTTTCTTGTATTTGCCATCATCCAAAAGGGGGAGATTGTTGCAAATCTAAGTTCATTGATTAGACATTTGATGACAGCAAACATTCATAATTATCTTCAACTACCTTACATACAAACTTTTTCAGGTCCACAAGATGGAGTGCAACTCAAGCCAGCTCAAGATTGGGTAGATTTAGTTTGAGTCAGTTTGTAATTTTTTCCTTTCTTAAGTCTATTATAAAAGTGGTTTCTGATGCTAAATAACATTGCACACACACAAGTGAGGGTTTTTCTATTATTTCTATTTTGAGTACATCATCCTGGACGATGTTCATAGTGACCAGGACGATCCAACTAAAAATAGAAAACCTAATTAGGGCATCCTGGTAAGGCAGCTGTCATTAAGCACATCGGCCTGGATGATAATTATATTGGACAGGATGATAGGCTCAAATTAGAAAGAATCAGCCGCCATATCTATTTAGGTAAGATTCTTTTTTGGACATCAAACTGGCCGATCAATTACATATGCCTGGATGATACAGTACAATTATGCCTAAATTATTCTGGTAATTATGGAAAAAAAATTAAGGCTGATTGCACGATCACATCGGCCGGGACGATGGCATGGATGATTGACATCGGCCTACTTCAATTGAGGGTGATGTCTAGGATGATTTGGATCAGATTTGATCTAATCATCGAGGATGATATTTTATCATCCTGGATGATGTGAACAAAATTTCTTCTGATCGTCCCATGTCGTCTAGGCTGATTAAGCTTAATTTATACTGATCTTACAGGATGATATAAATATAGTCCTAGACAATAATGTCAATTCTTGATATTCTATTTAAAGGACCCAAATTTTCTTATGCAAAAATACCTTTAGCTGCTGTCTTGACCTGAGAGAGCTAAGAGGAGACGGAGAGAGAGGGAGGAACTTGTGAGGGGGAGTTTGTGAGAGGGATTCACAAACGTTTCTCCAAGAAAGGTTCCAAAGTGTCTTCTCCAGTCTTCATCCTTCATCCTTGGGGGTTTAAGGGAGGTATTCTTCAGCAATTGGTCGAGGTTCTCTTCCTGCTTCAGGAGGAAGCAAAAGGAGTTGGGTTCTCTACCTTCTTCAGGAGGAAGCAAAAGGAGTTGGGTTCCCTACCTCGCCGGGGTTGGCGGAAAGGAGTTTTTGTGAGGGATTCTTTTCCTTGCTGTGGAAGCAAAAAGAGAGACAATGAGTTAGTGCAAAACTCAGAGGGTGTCTCTAAGGAGTGGACGTAGGTCAAGGTTTGACCGAACCACTATAAATCTTGTGTGATCCTTCTTTGTTTTATTTCCATATTTATTTTTTCGCACGTTGATTTCTTTGTGGTGATATTAGTTTGGTTTTATGTTTTGTGCTTTGATTATAAGAATGTTTTTTTTAAAATACCAATTCACCTCCCCCCCTCTTGGTTTGCCTCGTGCTAGTTCTTAAGGGCTTAACATCCCTAACAAACTTTCAAAGGCGATGAACCCAAAAACATCTATTGTGGTGGAGGAGAGAGATTAATATTTGGCTTCTGTTGATGATTAAGCAAAGGTGATATGGTTTTTAATGCACCATGAGATGAGAGTGCTCTCTAGATAGGTGCATAAATCGGTGATGGATTATTCGTAAGTAGAATCACTCGCCTAGTCCCTATTTGAGTAAGTGCGGAGTTGAAGTGAGCTAAGTGTGAGGCTTAAAATAAAATGTTTTGTATCTTGGATATAGCATAGAAGTTGCTTGAGTGCAAGAAAATATGTAATGTTAGGATTGTGCATTTGATGAAAAATATTGTTGGCAGCAAGGTTATGTCCAGTCTAGTGATTTTGAGATAATTGAGCAAGCCACAAGTTTTTAGTACTGATGAGGATCGTTGTATAGATTGGTGGCAGTGGAGCATTTGGATTTTTTTGAGAGACATATGATTTAGGATTGGCTTGTTTGTGGAGAAACAAGCAACATTGATAAGCTCAGTTGCCTAATTAGTTTGACGAAGAAATAAGCCATTGGTAGTTTTGCTGACTTGAATGTCAAGGACTATTTATATATTGCACAATTGTTTGAGAGAAAATGTGGACTACCACTCGGAGAGGAAAGGCCTACTTATTGGGGAATGGTTGCTGGTTAGTAGAAGATCATCATCAAATATTAAGAGATAAACCTGAATGTCAGACTTATTGTAGATCAATAAGGTTGGATTGGCTTTACTGAAGAAGAAGCCAAACTAAATGAGAATGGATGTAAATTTATTGTATCACTACTGAGGGGTCTTTTTGAGGCTGTAGATAGCCTTGTGAAGCTTGCACACATGTTGGAGAAACTGAGTGGCATCAAAGCCAGTGGGTTGCTGCATTTAAATCTCATCATGAAGGTCTGCATGGATAAAGGCATTGGAGATGTCAATTTGTAGAGTTGGCCAACTATGGTGAATAGCAACAAGAAGAGAAAACGAATTGTCAGCATTTATGTGATTGGGCTAAAAGTTATGCTGTAACTGATGCCAAACTCATGAGTGAAGGCCTGAGCTACTAATCAAGCTTTGTAAAGATCAACCATCCCATCTGGATGGTGTTTGATTTTTAAAGTCCATCTATAGCTGAAGGTTGGTTTGGGAGGTGGTGTGGGGACAAGAGATCATGTACCCTTCTTTAAAAGTTTTAAAAATTCATTCAACATAATTTACTTAAAGTGTTTTAGTTTAAATACTTGATAATAAGTTGTGGAAATTAGAGTGGATTGTGGAATGGTAAGCATGTCAAAGTTGCATATGGAACATTGATGGAAAATTTTAAGGAGAGTTTGCATGTGGTAAAGGGAAGTTGTGGGAGGTAGAGAATATGGAGGAGGGGACTGAGAGGATTGGAGATGTTTTAGAGAGGAGGTGGAAGCAGATTATGAGTGGTGACCAAAAGGAGTAGATTGATATAGAGCATAGAGTTGGGGAAGATAGAGGTTGGTGTGAGTGCCAAAGGTGAGGAAGGTAGTGTTGCAGTGTAATAAGGAGAGGTCTTTGATGATGAGGTTGTGGAAGATTTGATTGGAAAAAAACATGTTCCTGGAAAATGACATGATGCGATATGTGGAGTTTACTGTTGTAGATGTTTAGGCATATGTATCTTTTATGAGTAGTGAAGTAGCCAAGGAAGATACACTTCTGAAAGAGAGGCATGAGTTTTTTGGTGCGGTGGTATAAGGCAAGAGAAGAAGAGGCAACCAATAGTCTTTAAATGAGAATAAGAGGGAAGATGACCATGGATATGTTGGAAGGGTATATGAAGGTTGTAGGCTTTTATGGTAAGATGATTATTAAGATAATTTAAAGTGTGGAGAGCTTCATCCAAGAAGTGATTTGGAAGATTTAATGTATGAAGAAGAGTGGAAGATTTAATGTATGAAGAAGAGTGCGTGTGGTGTTCGGTAGGTGACGGTGCTTGCATTCAGCAAGCCCATTTTGTTCCGGGGTATGAGGGCTCCTGAGTTGTAGGACAATGTCATACTTTTTAAGAATGGTTTCGAAGTTGGTGCTTGTAAATTGGCCACCCCATTCAGAGCATAGTCTTTGAATGTGAGAATTAAAATTTGTATGTACAAGCATATGAAACTGCTAAATTTTGGAAAATTTCTAGGCCGTGGTGTGCATTAAGAATAGTCATGTAAAATGAGTATGTTCATCTATAAAGATAACACAATAACTAAAATTGTTTAAAGAGAGTACCCAGGCTAGACCCCAAACATCATAGTGTATTTTCAAAATTGATTTTTCTGCACGAGTTGCATAGAATAAAATGATAACTTGTGGCATTTTTCCACATTATGAAATGTGCATAAATATCAGGGGGAGGTTGTATAGAAGGAATTGTATTAGCTAAAGCCTGTAATGTTCTAGAGTTGGGATGATCGAGACGAACAAGCTAGTGATTTGGGAGATGATCTTTGAGTGGAGTGTTGTTTGAGAGGTATCCAAAATGCAGTAAAGGCCATCATAACTATGTTCACGAAGGAGAGGGCGATTGTCTAGGAAATCCTTAATAAGGAACCCATTAGCATCAAAGTAGTTTAAATAATAATTATCAGTGGTTAATTTATATATGGATAGATGATTGTGGTAGAGGGAAAGGACATGAAGTAAGTTGTGTAGATGAAGTTTATGAATTGAGTTCAGAAGTGGAAGGAGGCCTTAGCCGGTGTATTTGATTTGTAAGGAGATGCCATTTGCAATGGAAATTAAGTCAGTGCTAGTATATGGGATGGAAAATTGAAGATTGTTAGCATCTGACAAAAGGTGTACTGAGGCCCCTATATCTAGAACCCAATCAGGAGTTGTAGGGGATGTTGATTGGTTAGAAGAGCTTTGTTGTTGGAAGAGGAGGTGAAAGCAAAGGATAAGATACATATATACCACTGATCTGATAAATAGAATGATTTCCTGCTCGAGGGAAGAAGCGACTATTGGGTTTATTTTTGAAGTTTGTCTTGAAGTGACATCCTCTGCCACAAGAATATCTGGAAGGATAATAACCATGAGTTATTGTTGGTCTAGTCAAATACAGTGCATTATGATCAGAAGATAGATTGGTATCTCGCTGTAGCTTCATCTAAAGAATAATCTCTTCACTACATAGAAGAGAGTAGAGCACATCCAAAATGATGAGTTTTTAGGACGTGCAAATGGCTATTTTGAAGGGATTATAAGATGGTGGCAGTAAAATAATGTCTTCTGAATTAATGTTAGAGTCGACAGTGGGGATATTTTCCACAAGAGCTTTAATTTTAGCTAGGTACTGTGTCATTGTATTGTCTTTTATTTGTATGTGATGAAACTCTTTCTTTAGCTAGATGACCCGAGATCTATTGGTCTATTGCAGGAAATGCTCGAGGGGGAGCCATATCTCATTGGTTGTTGAGAGATTGAGGATGTAAGGAAGAGCTGAAGTGGAAATGTTGGACAAAAGAGCATATACAAGGTTTTTATCAATGAGGTGCTAGAGATGATAGTCCGCAGAGTTTATTTTCAGCAATTGTTTGGGATGGTTTGGGTAGATGACTAGTGAGGTATCCTTCGAAGTCATTGGCAGAGAAAAGGTTGAAGATCCGAAGTTACCATATGGGATAGTTGTCATTTGTAAGTTGATTGTGAATAAT
The DNA here is from genome assembly GCF_001605985.2 of Dendrobium catenatum. Classification (NCBI taxonomy): domain Eukaryota; kingdom Viridiplantae; phylum Streptophyta; class Magnoliopsida; order Asparagales; family Orchidaceae; genus Dendrobium; species Dendrobium catenatum. Next base: position 67,667 of record NW_021318713.1, read on the forward strand.
AAGTTTGAGATTGGTCATAAGAAATTTGAGTGGTGAGGGAATGGTGAGGTTTGCCCTGGTTGCTGATAGGGATGATGTAAGTTGTGTAGGAGTGGAAAAGTCCTTCTATGTAAATGAAGTGATGGAAGAAAAAGAAAGAAAACCTAATTCTATGATACCATGATAGGAGACCTACAAGGCTACATTGAAAGAAGAATAATAATAAGTATAGAGAAAAAATGTTTAGTTCATCCCTTCCATTGACACATAATAATCCTCTACAATGAGTATATTGTATATATAAAATAAAAAGAGTGGAGCAGAGTAGCCATTAGTGCTAGGTTTGTACTACTGTTATAGAGGATAAATGATTGAGCTGAAGTCGTGAGAGCCAAATAGTTATTATGATCTTACGGCACACCTAATGTGATCTAATTCCTCTTTCATCAGACAACCGCTTTGTATGGATGCACCAACTAACTCTTCGAGGAAAAGAACCTTTTGCCTGCATTTTTGTTCTTATAAACCTTACGTGCAAGCATCCAGCAGGTGTTTGGGTTATGACAATACAAGGAAAGTTTTTCCAAAGAGTGGAATATGAAGGGATCTCACAGTTGTGTTTCTAATGTGGTTTTGTTGGTAACATTGTTAATTCTTGTCAACTTATAGATAAAAACTAGCAGGTTTTCAGGTGAAAACGACTAAGTCGGGTTGGAAAAACACTCCCAATGGTAGCCATACATAGATTTAAACCAACCAATATAGATAAAGATAGTAAAAAAATGTCTCCCTTTTAGCTTTACACCTCAAGAAAGTGACCGCAATAGTAGTTCTCATTACATAAATAATGAAGTGAACAATGTTATTTTGTTGACCCTAATACTAGTGTGGGATCGAGTCGACCGTGCAAGGTGGGTTTCAAAAAAGAAAGAGCTCGAAATCGCGCAAAAATTCACCCGACGCGTGTCAACCAAAAATCCAAAATCACTGAGATGAATTCCGTTTATGAAACGGATAGTGCCTATGTGTCCAGAGCAATAAAAACAACAAAGATTGACACCTATATTGATGGGGGTCACCGGTCAACAAAAATTTATATTTTGGATGCGCGAATCGAGACGATGACGTGTGCAAGTGGCGACGCGGTGACCAACTCGATGCAAGATTAATTTTTTTATTTTATGCAATATAATTAAAAAAAATAGAAATATGGAGAAAAAAAGATCTCTTTCAATAAAGAAAAGAATTTTTCTTTAAATAAAATTCCTCAAAAATACCCTAAAACCCCACTTAAATCCTCACAACTCTCCACACTCCCTCACACTCTCATTTTCACGATCAAACTCACGCCCCCCTGTCAACTCACGCTAATTTTCATGTTAAGGAGCCACGAACTCCCTCTCCCTCACACGACTCCATGTCGCAGACCTCCCTACTCCCTCCAAGCAAGGTAACTTCTCTTCTTCTTCTTCTTCTTCTTCCTCTTCTTCTTCCTTCATCCTCCATTCTCTTCCTTCCTTTCCTCTTCTTCCTCTTCCCCTTTTTTCTTTTTCTCTCTTCCTCTCCCATTATTTCCATTCATTTCCCTCCATTTTTCCCCTCTCCTCTTTTCTCCTTCCTCTCTTTCATCTTCTTCTTCTTCCTCCAATCTTTCTTTCTCCAAACCTACAAAAACCCTAACCCTATTTTTTATTTCACTACATCCACTCACCAAACCACCCGTGCCCCTTCACAAAAAACACTTCCCTACACACTCCCCACCAAAAATCTCCATCATCCTCCATTTCCTCTCTCTAACCTAGAGAGAGAAAATTTTCTCTCTCTAGAAGGAGAGAGAAATTCCTTCATATCTGACTCCCTCTCCATTTCAAATGTCTACCTTCACCATTGTTTCCCCATAATTCCCTTCCTAGAGAGAGAAAAAAAAATTCACTCTCTCTTTATATCTCCAAAATTGGAAAGAAAAGGGTTTTCTCTCTCTAGACCTCTCCCCCCATTTCCTTACAGCTCCTAACCCCTCTCCATACAAATTCCCTCCCTTCCCCTCTCTTACTCTCTCTAGAAAGAGAGCTCATCTCTCTTTTTCTCTCTCTAACCTTTGTTTTAAATAAAAAAATGCATATATGATTAATTAAATTGCACAAATACAACAATAATAACAACAAGCCTTTATACCACTACGTGGGGGTTCGGCTACATGAATCCTTTTTCTCCATTGTGTCCTATTAAAGGTCAAATATTTTAAAAAAATTAAATTGTGCATCGCAGGTTTCCCACAGTCGCCATCATTTGCCTTTGTCTCCTTGAGAACTGCACACCCAAGGTAAATGCCTGACACTAGCAATTTAAATTTCTATACATGAAATAAGTACTCATGATCGCTTTTGTTAGCGAGCGAGGAAACATAAGTACCCGTGACCGCTCTTATTAGGGAGCGGAAAATTTATATGTATGAAATATAAGTACCTGTGACTGCTTTTATTAGCGAGCAAGAAAATTTGTTATTTTTAAAAGAATTGATTAATTAAGTACCCGTCACTGCTTTTAGGTGGTGAAAATACTGTGCTTTAGATAGGTACTTAAAGACCCCGTGATCGCTTTTATTAGCGAGCAGGGAATGAGACTGTAGTTGCGGTGTCATTTGACACGTATCGTGACTGCCTTTCTTAGCAAGCGAGAAGGCCTTACAGCCCCCCAATGTAGCCCCCTTATGCAGGGACGACGTCGTGGTATTGCCAAAATTTTTAACATAACCAATGACTAAGAAAATTTAAAAAGAAAATTAAAACCCACCTAAAAGTTTAAGTCATAAAATAAAATAAAAATAAAACACACGACACCCCAGGCTCCCAACACAAAAAAAAAAAAACAAAGATGAATGGAATTTATATCATACACAACATGACTTACACTGAGCCTATAGGGAAGCTAGTCATTCACCAGCGAATTGAAACCAAATCTATTCCTCCTAACTCCTGACTTGCACACCTAAATCCCTTATAAAAACTCCTTACATAAATGAGATGGGAAGAAATGAATTAAAACCCCTCTTATTTATAACATTGAATTTGAATTATTTACGAGCCCAACTAGACTAAGATCCCTTGCTACAAGATAGGGAAGGTACGCTTGCTGGCCCCACAAGCTTAAAATCTTCAGATGCTATTTTGAGATTTCAGCTTTGGATTCTTCGAGTATTCACCAGCAGGTGAAATACAAATGTAAATATACATTAATACAATTGGTAATTATCCTAAAAAGGGGGGAGGAGTGAAAAAAAGAGTAAAAAAGTTAAAAAAAAAAAAATTACATTTCCTACAAAATGCTTTTATATTAATTATAAACACGTAGAAATTCCTGCACATCCCCAGTAATTATTTTGATCAAATGCTTTATAATAAAGTGGGAATTGTCTGTCGCATTGCGAGTCACGGGTGTTCTAAGTAGTGTGCATGCCAGTTGTTAAAGTTAGGCGGCTCATACATCCCATGAACATGTGTATTCAAAAAGCAATAAAATAGTGCACTCTTATGTGTCACGTGTTGTATGACCCTCTAATTAAAGTATGCAAATCACACCAAATTGCTAAAAAAGTGTTTCCCATACGAGCAGAAGAATTTAATAGGGAACATGTGATAAACTCAAACATACAAGATATAACAAGCAATAAGTACAAATGTTTGTGGGGTTGTAGGAGACCTGTCATATATGTAAAATGTCATATACGCACAAAATTTTATATGAGTATAATGAATGCGAGCACTTACAATCTACTGAGGAAGACCTATACACTCAATATATTGATCACAAGTAAAATGTCAAATAACTATGAAAAATGTAAATACTACTAACTGTCATAAGAGACCTGTGATTTCCTCAGAGTGCTACCCTCGAACAATAAAGATGTCATTCAACAAGTACAAGCTCCTACAAGCCAAAAATAGGAGATTTGTTAGTGCACTACAATCCACCTGTAGAAAGTAAGTAGTTCACGACAGTCCACATGTACAAAATGAGCAAATATAAAGGGGCTATAACAAATACGAGTTTATACGAGCCGCTATAGAAGACTCATCAATTGTCCAAAATATACCCCCGTAGATGCACTATAGTTTGTACACACATAGGTACACTAAAATGGGGTATACAATCAAGAACCCACATGGCCCCAACGAGCGTGTTGTAGATACACATGTGACGTTTAGGGATACTGCACGAGTTAACAAGTGAATTCATGTTTGAACTTGATCATTCTCATTACGGTTCAAACCATTAAATAAATATGTAATCACGAGCTCGACCGGGATTTTATTTTATACATTTATTTTTGGCCTTCAAAGCCCTTTATAAGAAAGATTCATCGATAAAATCAAACACCCAGATGGGCCCTGATGAGCATGTTATTGGTACACACGTGACATCAAGCGATGCTATGTGGGTCAATAAGTGAATTCTAATTCAAAACATATCCTTCTATATGGATCAATAGGAGTTGATATAGTTTGAACCATTAAATTAATATATGATAGTAATGATATATTTATTTTGATACATTCATATTTGGTCTTCAAGCCTATAATCAAAAGAATTTACTAATGAAGGTCCAAAACCTATGAGAAACCTGATCCTCGATCAATAGCTTGATCGAGTTGACAAGGTTTAGTCAATGAATGACCCTATTACCCCGATTATGGCCGTATTGAATATATATCTCAATCAGAGGGGTCAATTCTAAATATCCAAAATGCCTCCAAATTTTCAACAAAGTTCAGATTTTTATGAAAATATAAGTGACTTAAAAGTCACCTAGATGATGGCCGTGTTGAAAAAAAACCTCAATCAGAGGGGTCCATTCCAACTATTCAAATGCCATCCCAAATATCTGAAGTTCCAAAATTTCAAAACTAAAAAAATGTCATTAAAAAATCTGTAAAAACCTAAATATTTAAATTTGAAATCAACCATCCGAATTCTTAGCAAAACCCATCCACCCTCCACAATAGTTTGCCGAGCTGGACAAATATGAAAATTACTTCAACTCACAAAGAGCTAAATGCCTAGTCAAAAATATCACTAGGATCTATTCTCAAACAATCTCTTGCTAATAAGGATATGGTACATGTCCTCTAACCAACAGTTTTGCTTCCAAATGGCACTGCAAGATAAACGGTTATGACCCAGGGCCCTCTGAACCGAGTAGTTTGCCGCCAAATGGCACCACGAAATACTGGTTATGGTTAGAGCCAATAAGCTCCTTAGTGGCATCAAATCCTTGAGATATGAATCAGTAGGATATGATCGATAGGGCACAAAGCCCTTCGTTAGCTAAGGTGGATTCAAATTTGTCCTCTTAGACAAATACTCATCCCAGATTTACAAGGTACCCTTAGATGAAGCAACCCATGATTATCGACAAGGATACTTCTGTTAGGTTGGGTCGACTACCTCCTTTGACTAAGTAAAAAAGAGTTTGTGATGGCCGGGGATAATGGAACCATGGGATCTTGATCAGGTCTATCATCCATTCCCCCACCATCCACTTTAAGTGCATGATGGTGAAATTTCTACTTTAAATATCAAACTTCTCAAATATCTCTACCCAATTTTCCAAACTTTTAAACCTAATTCCCAAATCCAAACCAATGTTGCTACTATATGCCGGATACCACTTATTTATACGTATTTTGTTGACAACTAGCCTTAATCAAAAGTTCTCTCTTATTATCAGGAGGGGTAATTAACTATAGGAGCTTACACTTATAGGAAACCAGAACTCAGAGCATAAAGTCCTCACAAAATGAGGGAAAAATCTCTAGGTAGTGTCTTATCTACAATCCAATCTACCTTTCAAAAATTTACCCAAGAACTTAATCCGTTAAAACTACCTCACCGAAGGAAAAGCGATTAGCGGGCGGGGGTCGGGGCCGAATTTTTGGAGCCCACAGATTTTTGGAGACTCCATTGGGGACGGTTTCCCTTTCCATCTTTGGCTAGTTGTATATTTAAGCTAGAATAGTAGCAAAATTTGATGAGTTAATATTTAAATGACATTTATAATATGTCTTTTTAATTGAACTCATTAAAAGTTCTCTAAAAAGTTTTTTTTAATTATAAGGATTTTATGTTTATCATTTCTTTCTATTGAGTCCCTACGCTTTGAAAATATGGGGAAATTAACAGGAAAATCAGGAAACTCTGGAGCCATAATTCAACTCGGTGGACTACCATTTCTCTGTAGCTACTGCGAGTGTTGCTTCCATTCCAATATATGGCATTGACATTGAAATCCCTACTAGGAGGACTTATATTACTGATGATGTTGCTCGTCATGTGTATCCATCACCACACAACCATAACCATCCCGAGTTGTTAATACTAATGTGTTACCCCAAAAGGGGGTCTAAGTCTTCAAAAGGATGTTAAATTCTGAAACCCCAATAATAAGAAGGGTCATAACTGGGAAACAAATTTCTGTGATGCCTGCTGCTACAACAAAACTCTGCCAACTGGGTTATTCATGCCTGGAAGGAATGATGATGAGGCCTCCTCATCTGGAGGAAGGCCATCAAGAAGGTAAAGGAGAAGGATGAAAGCTAAACTGCGAGTAGCTACTACAAGTCCACCCATCCATATTGTCGGCTCATGAACCAGAAGCGAGTGTTCCTACCCATAATAAGTTTAAAATTTTGAAATGGGTAAAATGGAATAGCTTTACTGGTGAACTTAAACGATCATTCTGTGAGCAAAAACCCCAAGCGCTAGCTCCTTAGAAGAAGAAAGAGCCCGTGACTTTGTCCACCAAAGTGCACAGGGTCTTAAAAATAGTGAAAGAAAAGGGTTTGATGAAAATGAAGTACCAATGCAAGTGACGATTGAGGACAAGAGAACCCTACCAAGAGAGTTTCCACCTCTGGTGACTCGAGAAAAATTTAAGTCAACATCTTAGGAAGCACATCAGGGTGTGACAATTGGACCACATGTCAAAAAATCTATTATTGAAAGGGACCAGCTAAAAGACAAATAAGTTTGGAAGTCAAGACCACATGAAAGAAGAGTACTTAACAAACAAACAAGTACGGGTGTGACATATGGTGCAGCCTCCCAGAGATCCGCCCTCACTAACAAAAGTCATAAAAAATGGGTCTCTAAGAAGTTCCCAAATGATAATTCTTTTGATGGTTAACACCTTGGAGAATCTTCCAGGGGATCCCATCATCAGCCAATTGCATTATCCCAAAAAGAAACTAACTTCGATAATAGCCCATGGATTGAAGAGTTTTTTGTGCCAACTGATTAACCGAAGATTCAGTGGAGATGCCGCTCGAATATCCATGTATAAGAAGAGGAAGCGAAAAAAATAGAAGAGAACACCATAGATTTAGAGGTGGTCTACATGGTGAGACACACCAATACTAATGAAGAGGCCTACTATGATGATGGTGAGGATGATGATAATTGGAAACAACCACCTCCTAGGAAAGTATACCAGCATCGCTGTAGGGTTGGGTCTAATGTTGTTATAGGTGACCGAGCTTTAGAAGAAGAACAAGAAGAAGAGGTTGAACTTAATCCTCTAAATGTCAAAGATATCATACTCGTAGAAATGCAAAGACAGATAAGATGGAATATGAGAGCCAATGATAGAGAGATCTCTCAGCTGAATGAGAAAATGACTGAGATAATGGATCAGATGGAAACGATGATGCAAATAATATAGAGAAGTGTTGTTGTGCGTCACAGGCCCAATCCTCCAAACTTTTAAATGTCGTAAGTGTCAAGAGTACGGGGATCTCTTGAAGGAGGTCACGAGGCCCATTACATCGTCTGTTAGCCCACTCCACAAAATATCACAAGCACCTCTGAACCTATGACAGCTGCATAGTTGGAAGGAATGATTACAGAGAAGATCAAGGCTATTATAACCGTTGATCAAGCGGTGAAACTGGTAAAAAGGGTCATCCATATCCTATTGAATATGATCAAGTGTCATATCCGAAAGGATATTCTGTGCCAAAGTTCAACATTTTCAACAGTACTAACAACCCAAGGCAGTACTTGGCACAATTCAAAGCTACATGTGGGAGTACAGGAGGAAAGGACGCCTTACTTTTTAGATAATTCATTAGTAGTTTGATAGCAACTACTTTCGAATGGTATGGCAAACTATCAAATGACTCTGTACAAATATTTGCAGATTTAGAAGCCATGTTCATGAATAGGTTTGCCAGTGCGACTAAAAAGATAACAATCGCTGACCTCGCCTTAGATAAACAAAGGAGGGATGAGTGAGTAATGAAATATATAACTCGCTGGTGAAATTTGAGGATGAAATGTGAGAAGCAATTTGAAGTGCCATGCAATTGTTAATGGGAAACATCGATGATAAGATATAACCATTCTTATGTTTGGCCACCATCAACACATTTCAATACTTGCTGGACAGAGTGGCAAAGTTTGAAAAATTAAACTTATCAAAATCAGAAAACCACCCTGATAAGCTCAAGAAAGCTAAAGCCTCAGGTGCCAAAAGGGGTGAGCCGACTCTATATTTTTCTCCAGAGTTGATAAAGAAAAATAAGTGGCTTACAATGTAGATAAAGGAAAGCAACCGATATGGTATGAAGATAAGCCGAAACAAGCCTATTGAAGTTGACAGTTGGGGAAATGTTAATCCTTAAATTTTTCAAGATGGAGGAGAATGCCTGAGGGAAATAACGGGAGCTGGTGATCAAACATTCCCATCCCTTAAGAAAAGAATGAATAAAGAATATTCATTTAAGAGGGAGAGTGTTTTTAAGTTATTTTAACAAGAGTTAAAAGAAGGCCTAGAATTGCGGGAGTGTAAGAGGCCTGAAGAGTCGAAACATACTGGTGACCTAAATTATTGCCCATACCATCAAGTACTCAGCCATACTATTGCAGATTGCTACATCTTTAAGGATTGGTTGGAGATAAAATACTGAAAAGGGGAACTCACTTTATCGGACAATGTGTTGACCTACCTCAGAAAAGTGCCAACTTGGGTTGTTACGCCTTCTTCTGTACCCCCGACGAAAGAAGGAAGGCTTGAAAAGAAATCAACCCAAAAATGACAGTGGGAGACTGCGGTTTCCAGGAAGACTATAAAAATATTGAAACAACTTAAAGGAGTTCTAGGTGTGAAGTGGAAATCTCCCACACAACCGATGTTAGATCTATAAGGACTACATATGGCACGAGCATCTACTTCTAAACAACAGCCCAACCAAGCTGGTTATTAAAATATGAAAAAGTACAGTCTTCCAAAAGAAGGACCAAACTGAAGCAGCCTAAGGAGAAGAAAACAACAACTCCAAGGGTTATCGATAGTTTGGATGAATATTATCAAATTGTTAGATGTCCAATCAAGATCGCTGACTTTATGTCAGAACATGGCTAAAGTAGAAGAGGCAGGTGAAGATTCTCTTCCTATGGAAACTTGCTGGGTTATTTCGGTAACACTAGTGACTCCAACAAAAGAAAAATATGTCAAAACTTGTCTTGTGGCGACATTAATGGACTATAGTTTGGAAGAAGATCTATTTTTCCCAAATAAGAATGAGTCCTAGCATGATATAGCATCATAGATGGGGCATATAAGATTGGAGGGTGATTCTGAACTAGAAAATGAGTCTTTGGATGCTATGATGGCTGACTATGAGGAAGATGCTCCATCAAATGAGTATGTGCTAGTTGAAATAGCACAAGTGCAATTAAGAAGAGGTAAGGTGCTTCCAACTCTGCTAAAGAAGAAAATCACTAATAAAGATAAGGGTAAGGAGATAGTTGTCAATTAAGATATCATCCCCAGGAGCTCCAAGAAGAACAACACTCAAATCAAGGGGATAGATTAAAATATCTTATATCATCTAAGAAAACTCTCGGTGTAACTCAGTATATATGATGCTCTAGTAATGTCTAAGAACCTTTAGGAGACTTTGATTCAGGCTCTCAAAGCCCCCAAAAGATATAAGGCATATTTTGCTGAATATAATATGACAGAAGTCTTACAAGCCCGTAATGAGTTGTTTTTCACCTTCTCTGAAGAAGACATTGTTGCAAATCAATTTTCATGACTTATGTTTTGATGATT
>NW_021318714.1:0-3618 GCF_001605985.2 Dendrobium catenatum
TCTTCAAGTTTCCTCCAAATGAACGAAGCTACAATGGCTGCCAAAGACACTTACAAAGTATCTTGTCATAGCTTAAATAGAAGAGATAAAAATGAGCTTGTTAATGCAAGTTGCCAAAAATATCGTCCAGGATGATGTTAATATCAATTTTGTATGATCAGTGAAAAATAAGCCCAATCAGCCGGGACAATTTGAGACAATTAGAAGAAGTTTGTTCATATCATCCAGGATGATCAGAACAAATCGTGGAATATCATTCTGAACATAGCCCTGAAAAATAGCTATATGATGTCCAATCGTCCAGTGTATCGGCCAGGATGATTTTGCGATCATCCAAGACGATTTGATCTTGCAATCAAGTCATAATTGCTTTTCTTAAATTCCAGAGAAATTTTGGAAAAATTGTCCTATATCACCCTGGATGATATTTTATAGTCCTGGTCGATCCACCTAGACGATGTCAAAAAATAAGTAATTCCTCAATAGATCTGGCGGCAGATTCTTTCTATTTTGAGCCTATCATCCTAGCCGATACAAAATCATCCAGGATGATGTGTTTTGCATAATGACGGCTGCTTTAATGAGGATTCCCTAATTATGGTTTCTGCTTTTGAATAGATCATCCAGGTCGATATGAATATCGTCCTGGACGATGTTACCAAAAACAAAAATCTTTAGGGAACAACAGAAAATCTTCCAAGTTACAAATCATCAATAGCCACACCAAATACAATAGACTCAAGAAAGAAAAAAGTGCACAAACTGACTCAGTCCTAGTCTACTTAAGCTTGAGCTAGTTCCAAATTGCAGTCTGATCGTGTGGATATGAAATGTCAGTAGATAAATAAGTCGTAGAGAAATAAGAGTGTTTGTTATCATCAAAATCATAAACCATGAAAATCGATCTGCAATAGTCTCCCCCTTTTTGAAGATGGCAAACATTATAATTTGAATTTTTTAAAAAGGAAATTTTCTCCTAATCTCTCCCTCACTAGAATAACACTTTAAAAATTGGAGAGATAAAAATATTTTTGTTGTTTTTAAATTTTTTGAAAGAAAATCAACTGTACAAGAATTCAACAGTATGTTCTCCCCTTTGACATTATCAAAAAGAGAAGGGGCACAAATAATAAAAACATAATGATTAAAAAACTAATCCCTGATCTAGTGAACAAAATAAACATTCTTAAAATGAGAAAGTTACCTCTTGATTTTAATCAAAAATATAGTAGAATGAGATTGACAACGCATAGCCCAGAAATGGTTAGAAATTCAGATTTTGATAATCCAAACTCAAGTTCTTTAAAAAGTCTTAAAAACTTTTTAATTCAATATCTAAATCACGAAATAAATTAGAGATAGAAATAATCACTTTTCAATATTCCCTCTATAAAATATATCTAATAGAAGATTAATGCATGAATTGTTGAATCAAGAATCAAGATTTCAAAATTAAGTATCGAAAATATCAAGGGTTTTCTTAAGCTTTGAATAAAAAAGAAAAAAGCAAGCATACTCTTTGTGGGCTCATTTTATGACTCTTGTCATGTTTTTGGCACACTTTGCTCATCTTTTTCTTTTGATACACTTTGTGTATCTTGCTCAATTTGGCGTTATTGCGCATCTTTTGATTTGACGTCATTGGCCACCTTTTTTTTGATTTGGCATCATTGGTCATTTTTTTAATATGCTGCCTTTCTTAAATTTTAAAAACAAAAGTAAACCCATTCTACTGACACAATGAACTACTTGATTAGGAAAATTATGAGGAAGATTCAACAATCTTGCAAAATATTCTGATGCGATAGATAAAATGTAGGGAAATGAGAAAAGTTCAGTTTCAAAATCTAATTTAAAATATGAACAAGATTTTAAATCAAAAGTAGAATAACCTTTTTAAGAAAACAGAGATTGAGAGTCAAAATCATGAGTTTTCTTCCTTTGACTGTTTTTAGAGAAGTCAAACACAATCTTCATAAGGATTCAAAAAAACAAGAGGTAGGTTTTTCATTTTTAGAAAGGTGATATGTGTGTTGATAAGAGAAAAGGTACATAAAAATTTAACGAAAAAAGAAAAGTAAGAAAAATAGAATAAAAAAATAAAATAAAAGGACAAACAAAACATGTAAACATAAAAAAACAAAGGTTTAAGCACCATCTTGCTCCTGGTCCGATGCTTCAGAGATCAGGTCAGCCCAAGAGATTTTTTTCTTTTCATTATTTCCCCAGTTTATAATTTGCTTCACTTTACCGTTTTCTTTTGCAGGAAGAATTTTTAAATTAGGGAACTAATTTTTCATATGTCTAGGCTTCCTATATCAAAATCAAATAACGTCAAAAGAAATATTAACATCCTTACCATTTTTACCTTTCTTCCATTTTTATTGATGCTTATGCCTTGGTGAGCTTTTTAATTTGCCTGTCAAGTCATTGCTTTTGTCACCAACCAAGCTATCTTTTTTTATATCTTCAGCTTTTAGAATAATCATTTCACCTGCATCCAAAAGTCTTTGACCCAAACATTGCTCGTAGGAAATGAGTGTGCCAATCAAATTATCTGTAGAATAAACATTCAAATTTTTTGATTCACAAATAACAATAATTTTAGCATCAAACTTATCTAGTAGACAACAAAGAATTTTGTTAACTTTTTCAAAATTTGAAAATTCTTTTCCTAAAGCATGCAATGATGTCACAATTTGTATAAACCTAGTATACATGTTTAAAATCGTCTCATAAGGTTTCATGGAAAATAGTTCATAATCATGCAATAACATATTCAACTTAGATTGCTTGATTTCACTAGTGCCTTTGTATATGGTTTGTAGTTTATCGTAAATTTCCTTACCAGTAGTGCACGTGGATACTAACATAAAATCTTCAGAATTTAAAGCATAGAAAAAGCAATTTAATGATTTTGCATTCAATTGAGCATCGATTCATTCATCTCTATTCCATTGACTAAAAAGAATATCAATTTTAACTTCATATTTAACACGTGATGGTAATGTATATCCAGTTAAAATCATATGCCACATGCGAAAATCAATTGGTTGCAAAAAAATAGACATGCGAATTTTCCAAAAATCAAATGTAATATTTTTAAACAAATATGGTTTGGTGATGTAATAACCTTCCGCAATCTTGTGATTTGAAAAATTAGCCATGGATCGAAATTCAAAAGCTTTTAAAAACTTATTTTTTAAAAATGGCTCTGATACCACTTGAAAGTTTGTTAGGGATGTTAGGCCCTATGAACTGGCCCAAAGCTAATTAAAAGAGATAGGTGAATTGGTAAAAAATAAAATAAAACTCAAACTAATATCACCACAATAAAAACTAAAGTGCAGAAATTAAATGTGGAAGTAATAAAGAAAGAACGCATCATATTTATAGTGGTTCGGTCAAACCTTAACCTATGTCCACTCCTTGGAGGAAACCTCCAAGTATTGCACTAAGCTAAGTGTCTCTACTTTAGCCCCCACAGCTAGGCAGAGAGGCCCTTACAAAATCACTTCCACCTTCCCCGGTGCAGCGGAGTCGCCGGGTCCTTTGTCACCAAAGAGATCTTCTTATTTGGTGAACTTCCCTCGAGACAAGCCTTGAATTCGATAGTAT
>NW_021318714.1:7824-18005 GCF_001605985.2 Dendrobium catenatum
AGGTTCATGTTAGTAATTTTGTCCCATATTTAAAATTTGGTTAGGTTTGAGTTTTCCCAAAAACTCGAGACAAACCCAGATTGGCCTTTTTTTAATCTCGAGTGACTCGTCTCATCACTCAGTCGCTGCATCATCACGTCTCACTCACTACATCATCATATCATTCACATCACTCTCTTATTACTGCATGCTCATGTCACCACAGCTAGCCTAACACCATCCTTCTCATGTTGTTGATATCACAGTGGCACCATCCCACCCATGTTTCCATTGCTTCATGTTGTCGTCACATTGTTGTTGCCTCTTGACGAGGGCATTATTGCTACCCTCATGGATCAAGTCAGGTTAACCTGGTAACCTATAATACTCAGGTTCGGGTTCACAATCTTGACCCATTTACAAATTTAGGTTGAGTTAGTGTCAACCAGTTCTATTCTAGGTCAATTGGGTTAGACTTAAGTCAATCCATTTTCTCACCCTTACAGATAGTTTTATTTCTTGTTTTTCTTTTTTAACTTGCAGTTTTGTGCCCCTTGGTTAGTTTTATTTTCTATTTATGTATTACGTGTAAATAATGACATAAGGAATAAAGAAAATATTTTCAACATTAAATTTGTCTATTTTTAATTTTTTTGTATTTAATTTTTTTTCAAAATTTAATCTAGACTTTTTTGTATTTTCTCTTTCTTCTTTGTAGATTCTATATGGGTTACTTTCCCAACACACTCTCTTGAATGGAAATTTCACTTAAAATAAAAGTGGCTATTTTTTTTGGAAAAGGCTAATTGTAAATAGAAATAGTTGAGGCAAATAGTGCAATTAACAAAAATAACTTCATCACATAGATAGAAATCTGATGCAATATTGTAATATGAAAACATTTCAAAAAAAAAATTTAAATGAACAAATTGCAGCAAAGATTTGACATAATTAGTTTTATTTAAGATATATTAAATGGACGTAAATAAAAAACTAAATATAAGTATTCATATTATGTATATTTAAATTATACTATCTTTGATAAAAAGACAAAATTATTAATTTTATCCCTATAAGAAGTTCTAATTATTAATTATATTAGTAAAAAAATAATATAAATTTTTAAATCTGATCAAAATAAATAAGTGCAAAATAATCTAAAAAAGAGAATATATATTTACAAATTTCTTAAATTTGCTTAACATCGATCAATAGATTGGATAAAAAATGTTCTTCTTACTATTTTAAATCGAAAGGTCATTAATTGGGAAATGAGCTATTCCTTTATGCAAGTGATAAAAGAACATATTATAGAGAACGGGCGGATTGTGCACTATTAGTTAGCTAAAAAAGTATAAACTTATAAGGTAGTGAATTTGCATCAAAATAATAGCTAAGACAAAATTATAATAATCAAAAGGATAAACATAATATAATACATTAAAAAAAAAAGTAAAGAGGGCCAGGGCTAATTAAATTATCAAATACTATAATTCAAATAATTGGCATTTTACATGAATCAATCTTGGAAGAAAACATCCAGGCTAGCCTTGAAAAATTATTACAAAAGAAATATGCCAACAAAACGAAGCACCATGTTATAAAAAATTACTCTTGACAGTGGCCCTATTGAAAATAAATAATAAGATTTCTTCCTTCTACTACTTTATAAGTATGTGCTTATACAATTAATAGAAGAATAAGTAAAAAGACTTTTGAGTACTCCCACAGTTGGAAAGAAATCATGATTTATCGTAATTAATAGATGATATCTTAATAATTAAATCATTTTCACCAAATTACACATTACTCTATAAAAAATGATTAATACAATAGAATTGACCATTTAAACATAAAATAAATCTATTATTATTAATTTTTAAAATAAACTAAAATTAAAATAAGATCAATTTTTCAATTCAGGTTATAACATTCAAGCCCATCCTCTGATCATCTTCTCCTTTGTAAATGGTAAATCATTGTCAAAATTACAACAGCTTTTTAAGTTAGCTAAAAAAATGATCATATTCATATGCAACAACAGCAAACAAATAGCTAGGCTTAACAGTAGCCAATTGATTCCACAACAGCTATTTACTAAAGACAAAATGAATATTAGATCAAAAAATATGTAAAATAAGAAAAGTAATACAAGAATAAAAAATTCATTAGCATCATAAATAGTGCAAATTCATAAATTAACCACGATGAAATCGTAATCTAAATGCCTAATAAAGCTTTCCATGACTTTATTGAAAACCTACCAACTATCGAGGAACACATATAATAATCATAAATTTACATTAAAATTTAACAACAAGTTCTATAAATTTATTGCATGTTTCCAAGAAACTTACACAATATCATCATAACTAATGATTGTTTTGATATGCAAGGCATATTTTTTAAGTGTAATACAATATGTTAAAAAAATTTTAAAAGATAAGGATTTAAGAATTAGCAAAACACAAAATGAGCATGTCATTTGTAAATTTAATGAAGACAAAATTTATTATCAAATTATATTTTTGGAAAATTAATTTACACCTATAAATATAACAAATCTATACACATACAATTGCTAATGTTAGCCAACAACATTAATGAAAAATTTTCCTCCATGGAATTATGAAAGAAAAAAAAAATCATTTAAGCTTCATATGTTGAAAATTGAAAGCACTTAATCAATATATCTCTAGTTTATATACGAAGCCAAGAAATAATTACAAAACATGTTATTAGTTTTTCCATATATTATAAAACATAAAATAATATAAAGCTACCAATTTAATAAAGAAATTATTTTCCATTTGGCTTTTATTTTCTATGTAAGCCTCGTATGGACTGACCATTATTAGAATTTTAGAATCCTTACATGCTAGGTAGCTATAGCACGGAAATAATGATTGGCTTGTTTAGAAATTGTAATGTACTACATGACAATTGTCATTTTATTGATCTTCAAGATAGAACTTATCATATGATGACATTATTCTCCAATCATTTTTGGAATTTGCAAAAAAAATATATTATGCATGCAACCTCATAAAAGAGGTTACTAGAATCAAATACTATTATGAGATGCTATACAAACTTTTATAATTATCATCAATATTTATTTAATTATTTATATTTTGCCCACCCATGGTAGATCAAATCAGGAGATAAATTTGGTTAGAATGAGATAAAATATTCCTTTGAGAGGGAGAAAATTTGATTAGCCAAGTCAGGCTTATCCAGTATTTGGAATAGTAAGCCTTCCATCTATGCTTGAGCATAACCAAATAAAGCCAAATCCTGCAAAATTTCATTCATCATCCTCTCCAAGCTAAATCTTGAGCTTTAAATAATACTAACATAATCTGGTAGAGGAAGTGTGGGTCTTGATATATTGGCAAATATGATGAAAAACACCATGAAGTTTCCATCAATAAATCCATCGGTAGTCCCATCGCTATTTCTGTTGAGTTCTAGTTCGTTATAAATTTAGCCAGAAAGAAACATTTTTCTTGTAGTGTCTTCCTAACAACCAAAATGTTCTTTTAAATTTGTTCTGGCCCTTTCAAATTATTCATATGCTTTCTATGGTAATGAAAATTAAGAATGATTCTAAAATTTTTACAATATAAATTGTAAGTTTTAAAAAAAAAAAAAACATAATCAAAAGAACTCCAACTACCAATATATTATAAAAAACAAAAAATTACAAGTCTATATAGATAAAGAATCTTTCAGAATAAAATATAAATGATTAAAAGCATTCAAGGTGAATCTGAAGCAATAAACATAGCAATCTAAGAAGCATCCAATCCCTTTCTTGCCTTTGAAGTCGAACGATCCTTCTGCTTCATCCTTAAGGATGAAATTTTTTGTTAATAGATTTGGGAATTCAAATGCAATCCCTAGACATAGTGTGATAAATATAAATTCACTAATTTTGTTAAACAAAAATTTTCATGGGAATGATTCTATAGTGGGTGAGAAGAAGGATGTGAATGTGGATAAGGTGACTGGAAAATTCCAACCAGAGCTGTTAATGGGGTTAGTGTTAATCCCTGTAGTAAGAAACCATATATCAAACTAGACTTTAATGATGAAGATATGGTTTTGTTAGAAGATGGAAAGGCTATAAAGATGAGTGAAGAGAATGAGATTTTGAATTCAAACAATTTGTTTAATTCATTGGTATTTAAGGGGTAGATTTTGACAATTTCATTTTACTTCTCTTAGAAGGGGTTGGTTTTTATGTTCTTTCAATTCACATTAGATGGTAGATGTTGTTCTTTCAAGTGGCTCGTGGTTTGTTAATGGGCATATAGTTTGTATGGAAAAATGGACTTGAGATTTTTTTCCTTTATCCATGAAGGGTCTAACCTCTCTGATATGGATATGAATGCAACATTTACCATTACAATGTTGGGATTAGGTGAATGTGGCAAGGATTTTGAAATTCAATTCATTTCAGGAATGTTTGTATGAGGTGGAATTGTTGGCTGGAACAAACCCGCTGGTGGTTAGGATATACTTCACTCTATTATGGTTATCCTAGAACAACAGAAATAAGGTAAAGCATGGAAAGGTGGTGGATAGTGAAGTGTTGATTGCTGCTAATGTTCTCAGTTTTATCAGTATGGCTAAAAAGATTAAAATCCTCTCGGATCACTGGGATTTCAATCAGTCTTACGGAGTAATTTCTAAATTTTGGAATCTTCCACCTCCCTAGTGGTATAAAATAAACATTGATGTTGCACTTAAAAATAAATATGGGGCTGGAATTGGTGGCATTGTTCAAGTCAACAAAGGAAGGATTGTGTTAGCATTTGGAATTTATGGTGTTCATTAGAACATAGCACAATTGGAGCTTTTGGTTTTCCATTCTTTGTAGGAAGTGTTGAATGGAAATTTTCGTGATGCTAAAGGTATTATTTTTTAGGGAGAAAATAAAAATTTGATCCAATTTTTTCATAAGTTGTAGAGCAAATCAAAGAAATTGGGTGGAAGCAATGAAGATGAAGATTTATTATTTTTAAGTTGTTGAAATAATGTTATTTTTCATTATGTTGGTCGAAATTGTAATAATTTAGCTGATTATTTTGTTTACTTAGCTTTTTCTTATGAATTTATTTCAGACTTATTTTGTGAGAGTAAACTTTCTCCTTCTTTTGTTCAATTTGTGAAGGAAGAAAGTGATAGGATGGTTTACTCTGAATAGTTTGTAATTAGATGCTCTGTTATTTTTTTCTTTTTTTAATGCATTTTGCATTATTCAAAAAAACAAAGCATAAGTTATTCTACACCTCTTAAAAGATGATAATATCAAGGAAAAAAATAATTGTTGTGACCGTAGTTTAATGAATATTTAAATAGAATTAGTATCTATATATCTTCTACTAGATCTCCATAATAACCTGAGATAATGAACAAACTCCAATTTGTTGTATATGATGTTATTTAGGCGCTCGATATATCGTGCAATGATTTATATATGGGATTCATTTAGATTATTCCATGCACCAGCCTGAAGAAATCTTCTGTATATTGACTTACAGAATGAGCCCCTTGACAACAATGCTGATATTTCAGGTAAATTATTTGCTCAAAATTAGTAGAAAGAAAATAAGCCCTCAAATGTTGCTTCATCTTATACCAACTCCTAATCCTTCATTTCCTTTCTCTCTATCTCAATTGAAGCAATTGTGCCCACTAAGCAGTAGCACCTTTTTTCATCCTATAAAAAAAATACTCACTTGTTTGCTTGTTTAACCTCCATGTACTCAATCGTCTCTAGTTCTAGTAGTGTTCTATGAGTAGACATCCACAACAGAATCAAAGTGTTGGTGATATAAAGTTTCTCCTTAAAAGTGGCAGAGTTATTTTCTTTTAATTGGACAGACAAATTAATTATTTTTATAGTTTTCTTCATATTTATTCAGTGGTTATTTAAATTTATAAATTCTAAAATTTTATAGGGTTCAGAAATTAAATTTTTTAATAAAATTTTGATTTACATAATTGAAATTATATGATATATAAAAACTTAAAAAATTATTTCAAGTTAGAGAATTAGTCTGCTCATGCCCCCTTAATTCACCCATTTATTTTACTATAAAATTATATCACTTTAGATGAAGTGTGAAATTTCATTAAGACACTTTGGAAAAGGCTTTAATGTCGATTCCTTTGGCCTCGCTCACTGAAGCCTGAGCTAGAAATTAGAACTTTTTTTTAGGGATGAACATAGGTTTTAAGAATTGTATAATAATTATGGATGAACATACATGTGCATGATCCATGCAGATAGTGATGAAGTCATAATTATTTCATGTTGGGGCATATTATTTAGGAAAATAATCTTTTATATTACAAAAATGTTAATCACATAATTGATCATTACAGAATTCTTATTGATCTATTGTTAGGGACCTTTGGCTATAAACCAGAGGATTTGTGCTCTAATGTTGCGTAAGTGATTTGCACGTGAGTATACCAAATTAGCCTAAATGTTCCCATGTTTAAGGTATATAGGATTAGTTGTATCAAAGCTTTAAGGTGTTAGGTTGTATGATGCAATGGGTATGCAAAACTCAAAAGCCATAAATGTTTCCGTTTACAAACCAGAACAAAAATGAAAATTTTAGCTAAAATTAGAACCAAAGGGGTTAAATAGAAGAAAACTATTTGATTATTTTAATTTGTAAGAGTCTGATACTTAATAAAAATCATCACAACAAGCAGTCTTTATTCTTTTTATGTATATGTTTCAAGTAAGAGCATTAGTACACTCATGCCCTAATTTTCCCCTTTTATTTTACTATAAAAGCTTAATGTATTTGGAACATATTAAATTATATCATTTCAAATGATGTGCAACATTTTATTAAGACTCTTTAGAAAAGGATTAAATGTCAATGCCTTTAGCCCCACTAACTAAAGCCTGAGCTGGAGATTAGAACAATTTTTTTAAGGATGAACATAGGTTTGATAATTGTATAATAATTATGGATGAACATGAACATACATGATGTATGTATATAATGTCACAGTCATTATTATTTGTGTGTGTGTGTGTGGGGGGGGGGGATTTTTTAGAAAAAAAATTATTTGCCCTCCAACAATTCATTTCATCATTACTCCTTAAATATAAGGAAATTAAGCACATCTTAAAGGTTTTCATTAACTCATATAAAGTTTCCTTCATTTCATATTTAATTATTTCATAAATTTTGGATACAACTAAACATTATTTCATGACTACATTTATTATCCTAAATGACTCCTTTTTTATAACAACCATGACAAAATCTTTTCATTTTAGCTACATCAATACAATGCATTTAACCCAATCAACTCAATCGATCCATCACTAGCTACATCCATTAGTCCCAAAACAAATTTTAAAGTTCCCCAGATCATAGAATACATTGAACCTATGTTGCTTCACTTTACCAATGATCACAATCTCACTTTTATCATTATTTTAGTTATGGTTAAACACACTTGAGAATTATTGTCCAAGTAAACTATCTTTATGACAACTAAATTAGCAATTACTTAGCCATCATATATCAGTACATTCTATGGAACCAACACGTCCGAGTTGCCAGTGAGGTCAAATCATGTGGTGAGATTGGACAGCGGTTTCTCCATAAGGTAATTAGTTATTTATTGTAAAAAAATGTTGTAGAGGATGAAATAGGTAGTGAGTGGTAGGTGGTTAATCACTATACCAAAGTCCAACATAGTTCTAGAGCCACTAAATACAGTACGTCAAAGGGAGAGCCTTGTACCCCAATAGAAATGGCAATGATCTTGAGGAAGAAGTTGGATGGCAGGTTTAGGTTGATTAACATCAGTGTATACTTCACACTAGGGACAAAGCTACCTAGTTTGAGATATCCAATTGTGCTGGACTCTAATGATAGATAATATTAGGATACCTTGTAATATAATTGAGTTGTCTGGGAAATAATTAAAAAAGCAAACCCCCCACCACCCGTAACCAAGGCCTAAAAACCCATATGCTTGTCCAAAATTGCCTCTATAATTATATCCACCGTCATAGCGAAAGTTCTTTATAATACTAAAGAAGAATGTAAAAGGTGTCTTAAATGACGGAGCCATAAGTATGAAAAACATTGCCACATTCTACCTCATAGAGATAGGTGGAGGTAGTGAAGAAACCAAATCGATCGAGTTGGGTATAATAGTTGGACTTGCATGAGATTCTAATAAAGGTGGAGGACTAGGTTGAGTCATAAAATGGGTATTTTTGGTCATAGTTGTTAATGCAAGGGACAAAATGAATCAAAGTGTGATTGTTATTGGTGTTGAACCTAAATGAGAAGGACTTGGAAAGGGTGCTTAATCCTATGTCGATGATATAATTCCAGTACCAAGAGAATAACTAATGTTTAGTAGGACTTGTTAAAAGAGAATTGCCAATAGGGTTGACATGAGAAATGGGGTTGGAAGCTCAGTGACGGATGTATTCGGTGCTAGCTTGGTCCTGACGGAGGAGTTCCATATGTTACATCCTCTTCTTGGGTTCTTGGTGAGAGAAAATGCTGCGAGATGGACCACATTGAGCTTGGACGGGCTCACAATTTCAATAGATAATTAATGTATATATTTAGTTTTTTTTTTCTTTTGCATCCCATTTAAGCATGTGATATCTGAAAAATGACCTTTATCTTGTGAATTATATCAAAAAAGCTTAATTGCTTAAAGATTAAGTTTAATTCTAATTAATTAATGAAAAATAGTCTCAATAATGTATTATGAAATTATTATAATTTCTCACAAAATTTTATCAGGCATTTAGTAAGAGATGCTCGCCAATAATGACTTGACATCAAATTCATGTTTTTTATCTAGCAATCACTCACATTAATGCTAGAAAATTCTTCTCTATTACAAGAAAAAAATATTAAGAGATAGAGAAGAATATAACTTGAGAGTAGAGAAGAAGAAGTTTCCTTAATAATAGAACTTTTAAGCTCTGCTTAGGATAACTTGAGGAAGTAAGCCAAGTGGAAGTGGGGAATTATAGGCGGTAAATTATTATTCATAATGGGGTTATTAAGAATTTAGTTTAGAATATAAGTCATAATTTTATGTGAAGATTAGGTGGTGGAAGAAGAGTTCAAACAAGAGAAAGTTCGTTATAGTTGTTATGCCTCCAAGAACTAGCCCGAGGCTAACCAGGAGAGGGGGGGTTGAATATGTAATTTATAATTAACTCAAGAGATCATTGAGGTCACTATTCTTTTGGAGTAAGAACAAATGCAAAAATCTTAATTCTCTAAAAGAAGAATTAAAATTGGAAATTTTGAATCTTCAATTGGAAGAATCAACTATTGGTGGACTTTCAGATGATAAACTGAAACTTCTTAGATCCAAAGTAAATGAATTCAATATTACATTGGGAAGACTTTCTTCATGGTGGAACCAAAGAGCAAAAG
Source organism: Dendrobium catenatum (assembly GCF_001605985.2). Classification (NCBI taxonomy): domain Eukaryota; kingdom Viridiplantae; phylum Streptophyta; class Magnoliopsida; order Asparagales; family Orchidaceae; genus Dendrobium; species Dendrobium catenatum. Next base: position 17,265 of record NW_021318714.1, read on the forward strand.
TTAGATGGTTTGAAGAAGGAGATGTTAACTCAAATTTCTTCCATAAATTTGCTTCAGCAAAGAGAAATGGAAATCTTATAAGGCAAATTAAGAATGACGAAAATGTACTTGTAGAAGATCTTGATCAAATCTCTACTATTTTCCTGAAATTTTTTGAGCAAAAATGGAGCTCTAAAAACTGCATATTAGAGCAATGGCCTTTCTTTCCTGAAGAAAAAAAACTTAATGATTTAGATATCAAATTTTTAAGTTCAGATTTCACTCAAGAAGAACTGAAGACTGCTGTTTTTCAGCAAGGAAGAAACAAGTCCCCGGGACTTGATGGTGTAACTCCTGTTTTTTTTCAAAACTATTGGAGTATTGTCAAGAATTCCACCTGGTAAGCTGTAGACTTGTTCTTTAAAACTGGTTTCATGATCAATGATTGGAAGGATACTTTAATTGTTTTAATTCCCAAAGTCAAACGCCCGTTAGTTCCATCCAATTTCAGACCAATAAGCTTATGTCAAACCTCTTATAAATTGGTTGCAACAATGCTAGTTAATAGAATCAAGCTTTGTATTTCCAGGATTATCACGAAAGAACAAATTGCTTTCATTCCTGGTAGATCAATGTCCGATCATTGCCTTCTAGCTCAAGAAATCTTCAACAAATTCAAAGTTTCTAAAGACAAGAAAGGTTTTATGGCTATTAAATTAGACATTGAACAAGCTTTTGATAGAATGGGATGGCCTTCTTTGC
>NW_021318715.1:0-37247 GCF_001605985.2 Dendrobium catenatum
CATTTGAAAAGAAAAATGAAATGAGATCTATGTTGAATAAAAAACCTAAGCAATAAAAAAGCTCAAATGTCATATTTTGATATCTCGAGGAAAAAAAAAAGATTGATTTGTGCTAAAATTTTGGGAGGTTTGAATGCTCATTAAGGTTTTGTTTGAAACGGTTTTCTGATTGTTTCTTAAAGTAACTTTTTAGTACAAAAATTTTTCTGTTTTAAGAAGCAACAAAAACGACTGTCATAAACTAAACCTAAGGGCTAATTCGAATGTCATTTCATTGGGAAGGGCTAATTCCAAAGTAAAAAAATCCAATATATTAGCAAAAAACATTATATCACCAAATTTAATCATTTCATCACTTGAACATGAAACCCATTCTTTTGTGGCTTTAACTAAAAACATTTCCATAGAAATTTTTCTTTAATGAACTTGTTAACCTAACTAATTGTTGTCAGATATCTCATTTGCTAATATCATTGCTTATCCAAAATAAAGTAAATTTATCACTCTTCAAGCACGTCAATTCTTATGTAAAGAAATGGTGCCACTTTTTCGTAGATGGATATTTTTCAAAATTTCATTCTAAATTAAACAAAGCTCAGGCTTCATTTGAGACGATTTTTTCATTGCTTTCTAAAATAGTTTTTTAGTTCAAATTTTTATTTAGCTAAAACACTTTGAACTAGGTAGCTACTTTAGAAAGCAAAAAACTTAGTCAAAAGGATGTTCATGAAAGTATTTAATGGTCTACATTATATCTTTTAATCTTTAACGGATAGAGTTCCACTTGTTTTACATCAATTGAACTTGAGCATTTCATCCATTTAAAGCTATGTATAGTTGCCCAGATGGTTATGCCAATCGGATCATAGTCGGTGGTCTAAACAGCCGGCTCATGAACCAGTTCTCAAATTTATTTGATTCGATTGAACAAATGAATATACAGTAAATCAAGATCAACCCCTGAAAATAGACAATCAAGTCACTCAAATTTCATTTGGGACAGCTTTCACATTGCTTTCTAAAATAATTTTTTAATTCAAAATTTTTTTTAACCAAAACACTATTTTAAAAAACATTAAAAAAATATCCCAAACGAACCCTCAATTATTAAACTTGCCATGTTTTATGTCGGACATGACATCTTTTTTGTGCTAGAATATAGCTTTTACTGCAAGCATCCCTTTTATTCTCCACAATAACTCATGGCAGAATTCTGCAACTGGTATTTAACTGTTACATGGATAATTGAATTAGTATAGTAACAGTGGACGGCATGACTAGTTAATAAGAGCAATAAATAGACATTAAATTGAACACAGTTGTATATTCTTTAAAAATAAAATCTATTATAATGTTCCACTAAGCAATGCATCTCATTTTAACAAATGTCAATAATCAATGCAGTCGCAGTACAATCTTACAGTTCATCTAATGATTTTTTTTCTGGCAAAAGCTTATTTGGCGAATCTATTGAAGTAAACATCATGAGGGATATATTCAATTGCAACCTTCCGTTCGTCGTACGATCGGCCATGCAAACAGTGAGCTGCATTACAAGCTGCTTCTTTCCTCTGAAACTCCACAAGAATCAAACCTGGCTCAAATGTCTCAGAAAGATTAGCCTGCTGTTGTAAACTTTCCAAATCTCTTTCTGCAACAAACTTCCGGTTTTCATTTCCTTTGTTCTCTTCTTTATCTGCAGCAATAGGATCTAATTTTGTCTCTTCAGCCAATTTGGCATCAGGCATCTCTTTAGGTGCAGGGAATTTGGAAATTAAAGCATTCTCTTCAATACGGCCATCTTCAATTTGATCATTTGTACCCTCGTCAATGTCTTGCAAATCCTCAGAAGGTCCTGCTGATTCTTTCATCTCATCTTCCTTAATTAGCCCATCTTCATCTTTGACATTCTCAGGCTCTTCAACATATATTGGAGTCGAGGCTTCTGTAATCTTGTCGAGATGCATCTCATTGGCCTTCTCTTTACTTCCACTATGAAAGCTGACATTTGATTCTAACAACGCCGAAGCATTGACAGAATCGGAAAGTTCAGAAGCTACCGACTTCTGCTCATTGCTACTGCTGCTATGTCTCACTAAGTGCACAGCTTTTACGGTTCCAAACCTGGAAATATTGCAACCAAGAAGCGAATTCACCCTTTTGCTGAATACATGAATAAATGAAACTAATTATAGAAGCAGATATTTGGGCTTTTTTATGCACCTTGCACACTCCAACCGGACATCTTCCAGTGTTTCCTCCAATTCATTTTCAGACAAAGTATGGAAATCCTCCTGATTGATCTAACTCGCATTGTAAATAAGTGCAATTGTCAGGTATACCAAGAAAATCACACAATATGAATCAATGGAAGAAACAAAAAAATTGGCATTATATATATGTTGAGAAGAAAGATTACCAAATTATGAAGCCCAAGGACTTGTGTAACGTTAGCGAGAAGTGGTTTTACATGGGGAGGAACAGCGTAAGATGGAGGTCTTGCATTATCCTCCTACAAATGAAGCACATCAGCAAATAAACTCAACCAGCCTTGAAGTAACAGAAACTTAAAACGGAGCACCAAAACAGCTTTACATTGATATCAGGAAAAGCTCTGACTGCAGTAAGAATGAAGCCACCCAGCATCAATCCATTAAGACCAGCACATGCCTTCGAAGTAATTGAATGATCTTCATACTGCCATGAGGAATACACAAGAATATGGTAACATTCACATTTATGCAATTACTTAGATTCAACATCTACAAATACCTCTAAAAAGGCACAAGGACCATTGAGCTCCTTACTGAAGTCAAAGCGATAAGCCTTCAATGGCCCAAAAGCATTGGCAATTTCCATAAGCTAGAAATGCATAACAGAACCGTAAGGAATTTCTAAATATCAAAGAGAACCAAACATTTACTACGGACTCGAAGAAAGAGCCCACGCACTAATAGAAAACATCTAGATGTTCGTCACCAAGCAAGATAAAACTTACCATCTTGGAAGACAGAATATCTGAAATTCCACCAACAAAAATCTGCAACAGCAGAAAGTGAACATCTCATTTAAACAGGACGTAAACTCATGATATAAATCCATAGCCACATCACAATAAACTACCAAGTCTTTAAGCTAAACAAGTATCTGTGAGGAGAATGTTCTTAGAACCTTGTATGGGGAATCGATCACAACATCAGACACTGCTCTGACTACATCCCCGGTTTTCTCTGGGACTCCACTCTGCATGAAAACAACTTTATTTTTGATAACAAGAAAGAGGATCTTGACCACAACACCAAAGATGAAATTTTAAGGACTTAAAAAAGTTCACTACAAGCTTTAAAAAGTTATCACGCATTTACATCCTGATGAGCTTTTTGGAATAAAACGAACATATATAACAGTGAAAACCAGATGGTTAAATCGAAATTCTAGAATAGTTTTAATCGCAATGCTTCAAGAACTAATAATCATTAAAATTTGCAGCATAACACATTGGAAAAATTACAAAAGAATAATGCAGGCCTATTAAGTGAAACATACAACAGCCTATTTGTCAATAGAGATGGGGAAAAAAATTTTCTCGGTTCACATCAGCTTGAAACAAAAAAAAAAGGCCACATTAACAGAATATAATCAGCAAAATATAACATGCCAAAAAATAAAAGATATCACTTGTTACTCAAGCTCATCACAACAACAACAACATCAAGCCTTTATCCCACTATGTGGGGTTGGCTACATGAATCTTTTTTCTCCATTATGTCCTGTTAAGAATCAAATTCTCATTTAAATCTAATAAAGAACGGTTATTTATAATATTTTCTAACTAAGTCTTTTTAGGTCTACCTCTTACTTTCTTAACATAGGCAAAATCTAATACAACTACTCTCCTAACAAGGTTGTCAGAAGGCCACCGTTTTACATGACCAAACCATCTAAGGTGGCTCTCTCTAATCTTATTTGTCACTGTAACAATTCCAACCTTTTCACGAATATGCTCATTTCGTATCCTATCTCTAAGAGTAAATCCACTCATCCACCTGAGATCCTCGTCTCAACAACGCTTCACTTAACATTATGGTTCTCTTTTAATGGCCAGCATTTTACGCCATAAAGCATTGCAGGTCTCACCACCATATTGTAAAATTTTCCCTTAAGTTTGAGTGGTACATTTCTATCACACAACAAACCCAAAGCATTCCTCCACTTCAACCATCCAACTTAAATTCTATTAATAATATCCCAATATATTTCACCATCACTCTGAACAATAGACCCAAGATATATAAAACGAGTACACTTATTAACGACTTCATCGCTCAAAGTCACAAACCCCCCACTAGATTTATTAGTACTAAAATTACACTCCATGTATTCGATTTTAGATATATTCAAACGAAAACTTATAGACTCTAATGTTAACCTCCATAATTCGAGTTAACCTTCAACTCCCTATCTAGTCTTATCAACAAGAAGAATATCATCAACAAAAAGTATGCACCAAGGTACATCGTCTTGCAAATGTCTAGTGAGAGCATCCATACTAAAGCAAAAAAGATAAGGGCTTAAGGCTAATTCTTGATATAATCCAACTGAAATAGGAAAATACTTGGTCAAACCACCTTGTGTTTGAACACAGGTAACATCTCCTGCATACATATCCCTAATGACTTATATATAAGCACTATTAACCCTTTTTTTAGAACTCTCCATAGCACTTCTCTTGAACTTTATCATATGCTTTCTCTAAATAAATAAATAGCATATGTAGATCCTCCTAATTCTCTCTAAATTTCTCCATCAACCCTTTCAATAAATGAATATATTCAAAGACCTACCCGGAATGAATCCAATTTGATTTTGAGAAACATTATGGCATGATGCATCCATGAAACAATATTTTCGTTTATAGATTATTAATATAGAATGCATAATCAAAATATCTATGGTTAATATTTTCAAATTAAAAAGATCACATAATAGAGTATTTATATGTATCATACAAAATCTTACGATTAATAAAAGAAAACCTAACATTAATATAACAACAATTATATTTTAATATTTCATCAAGTATACTAAATTATCAAAAATAAACTAACATTAGCATAATAATTTGGCATGATTTTGTCAATATTAACATTGTATTTATACACAAAACACCAAAAACCCAAAAAAGATTATATATAATATTCACAATAACCACACAAGATATGAACATATTGAAATATCACTAATCAGAATAAATAAAGCATCACAATCATCATCAATATCAACACTTATATTATCCTCAAAAGCACCTTCACCATCATCTAGAAAACACGGTTTTTAAATATTAACATGTCAAAAACATGTTGAGAGTTGTTGAAGGAATGTTAATGCCAACACATGAAAGGCTTTTCAAGTTTCCGTGTTTCATAGTTTTCCTAAACAACATAAATAATTTTTGGCATTTTGAAACTTAATTGCATGAAAGCAGAAAAAATATTTTTTCATGGAAAGGTAGTTTAGGTTAGCTTCATAGAAAAGTGCATTTATGGGTTTTAGCTTTCAGAATTATTCAATTAATAATTAAATTTAATTATTTATATATTATTTACTAGATTATAACAAATCTATTTTTAGTCATTCAATCAATTCATAATAGTGTCACAACTACTTTTTGCCAAACAACTACAACCTTAAAACACTTCAGATAATAAATTAAATATGAATTTATCAAACAATCATCTACTCCAATCAATAACACAACAAAACATATCACAACACTATACATCACAACTCAACACAACAAAAGATAAGAATGCTAAGCAAAGCCTAAATTATTTTCCTATTCTCTAAATTTCAAAATGATATATGAGAGATTTGCTTTATTTTTAGTCTCAAGGAAGGTAAAACTTCTCTTCAATTATAACAATAATCTTATACAACTATACCCCCAAGGGAGGTAATCTTATTGTGCACCATATCTACTTGTCAAGCCCTACTAATTTCCACAAGTAGCATTAATTACTAGTTCTAATTTGACTAAATACATTGTTCACATAATCTCCTAGATCCAATAGTTGTTGGCACACATCATACTCACTTCAGTGCTGGAACACAATATCTCAAATCTTAATTACCACCACCGATTCGATCTCCATCATTGACCAAACCAAGCTACAAACATTTGCATCCCTCTTGATATCATCAATCCTAGTGCCGCCATTCAATGTCAATCTCGCAATCAAATATAGTCAAAGATGCAACAACAACAACAACAATATCAAGCCTTTATCCCACTATGTGGGGTCGGCTACATGAATCATTTTTCTCCATTGTGTCTTGTTGAGAGTCAAATTTTCATTTAAATCTAATAAAGAAAGGTAATTTCAAATATTTTCTAACCAAGTCTTTTTATGTCTACCTCTATCTTTCATAACATAAGCCAAATCTAATACATCCACTTTCCTAATCGAGTCATCGAAAGGCCGCTATTTTAAGTGACCAAACTATCTAAGGCGACTCTCTCCAATCTTATCTGTCATTGGAACAACTTCAACCTTTTCACGGATATGCTCGTTTTGTATCTTATCTTTAAGAGTAAAGCCACTCATCCACCTAAGCATCCTCATCTCTACAACGCTTAACTTAATATTACGCTTCTCTTTTAATGGCCAACAACTTGAGTCATAAAGCATTGCAAGTCTCAACACCATCTTGTAGAATTTTCCATTAAGTTTTAGGGGTACTTTTATATCACACAACAAGCCTGATACATTTCTCCACTTCAACCATCCAACTTAAATTCTACTACTAATATCCCCATCTATTTCACCATCACTCTGAACAATAGACCCAATATATCTAAAATGTGTACTCTTATCAATGACTTGATCGCCCAAAGTTACAATCCCCCACTAGATCTATCACTACTAAAATTACACACCATGTATTCAATTTTTGATCTATTCAAATGAAAACCTTTGGACTCTAGGATTGACCTCTATAATTCAAGGTTACCTTAAACACTCTCTCTAATCTTAACAACAACAAGAATATCATCAGCGAAAAGCATACACGAGGGTATATCAACTTGTAAATGTCTAGTGAGAACATCCATAACTGAAACAAAAAGATATGGGCTTAAGGTTGATCATTGATGTAATCCAAATAAAATAGGAAAATACTTGGTCAAACCACCTTGTGTTTGAACACAAGTAACAGCTCGTGCATATATATCTTTAATGACTTGAATATAAGCACTATTAACCCTTTCTTTTCTAGAACTCTTCAAAGTACTTCTCTTGGAACTTTGTCATATGTTTTCACTAAATCAATAAATATCATATGTAGATCCTCCTTACTCTCTTTATACTTCTCCATCAAACCTCTCAACAAATGTATAGCTTCCATAGTAGACCTACCCGGCATGAATCCAATTTGATTTTGAGAAACATTAGTATCACGTCGTAACCTATACTCCATAACTCTCTCCTATAGTTTTAAAGTATTATACATTAACATAATTCCTCTATAATTCGCACTATCTCTGAAGTAAGATCATTTTTCCAGAAACTTTTGATTTCAGCTCCAACCGATAATGAACCAATTCTGGGTGGATTTGAATTTGTGTGATAAGGTCCACGAGATCTACAAATTGATGCTTTAATCAATTTACCATCCAACTTCCATTCATAATAAACGCATCCAGGGAAATCGCATCATCTTCTAATTCTGCAATGTATGTAAGCCACTTTTCAATGCTTTTGTCAAGAATCCAAACATCCCTAAGGACGTTAATGGAGGAACCCGAATAAATTTTCCACCTCACAATGTTACTAAGAGACTTCGACCCATCCAAAATAGTTTTTCAAGTTACCGAGCTGCACCTCTTCGCCTCACAATTCCACAAATTATCTCCATACTTCGCAATTAAGTTTCTATTTAGAAGTGATATGGGCATATTAATGAGGTTTCAAACAAATTTTGCCCTTAAAGGACCCATCTTTAATACAGCTGAATAAAGACCATGTCCTCCCCTCTTATTCGTCTTGCAAAAGACCTCCCATGCAACATAATGAAGACCATGGTTACCATTTTGTTTGTTCCAAATAAAGTTTCAGCAAATTTTATCAAACACCTTCAAGAGACCCATAGGAACCAATATATGAGTTGATAGAAATAATGGAAGAGCGAGAAAAATCAATTTAACCAGAACCATTCTACCTTCTAGAGAAATAAATCTATTTTCCCAAGCATTCAATCTACTTAAAGATATCTCCATCAAGAACAGAATTCACAAGCCTCCTTAATGCAATTTTAACTCCTAGATAATTCATCTCGTCCACCACTTTGTAACCCAACAATTTTGATATAAGTTTCCTTTTCCTTCTATTGATCGATTTACTAAACAAAATAGATGATCTCTGGATATTTATTTTTTGACCTGACCAATTGCAATAATCCAAGAGAATTTTCTTCAGCTTCTTCAGACTCTTAGTTTTTGCATCTGAAAACAACAAGATATCATCTGCATACAATAAATGAGAAACTTTCTAAGCATTTTGAGAAATTTTGATCCCAAAGTTCATACCTTTTTGAATAAAAGCATTTGAAAGAAGTTGAAAGCACATAATAAATAAAAAGGGTGATAAGGGACACCCTTATCAAAATCCACTCTTCGCCTCTATCCAATTGGAATTACTTTCATTGATCAGAATAAAGAACCTTGGATCAATTCCATCAATAGATTAAAAAATTTAATCAAAAATCCAAAGTGTTCAAATACTTGTTTTAAAGTTGATGAGCATATACTATCATAAGCTTGCTCCATATCGATCTTGATAGCCAAAAGGCCTTTTCTTGGCCTTAGAAAATATGATTTTGTTGAACACTTCTTGAGCCAGAAGAATGTGATTAGAAATTGATCTTCCTTTAATGAATGTCACTTGATCTTCAAAAATGATCTTAGAAATGATCAACAATAATCTATTCAACAATATTTTAGCCACTATCTTGTACATAGATTTGCAAAGACTAATAGGTCGATAATTAGAACGAACCATAGGATTCTATACTTTAGGAATTAATATAATAAGAGTCTCCTTCTACTCTTGACAAAGCTTCTCATAAGAAAAAAATTGATTAATAGCCTTGCAAACATCTTCTCCAATTATATTCCAATATGCTTTAACAAAGGAATGAGAAATCTCATCACTACACGATGACTTATTCCCACCCAGGTTTTTAATAACCTCCATAACTTCATTCATAGAGAAATCAACATCCAACATTCTTCTATCCCCATCATCAAGCATACACCAAGGAGGCGGCCATTCTTTTAGCTTGCATTTCTTATTTCTCCACTTAACATGAAAATATTTGAAAAACATTTTAGTCAATATCATTATGTTCTTCAACCAGAACTCCATTTACATCTTTTACTTGATTAATCCAATTCTCATTTCTTCTCGCACAAGCAAAAGCATGGAAAAATTTGGAGTTAGAGTCCCCTTCTTCTATCCACCTAACTTTAGCCCTTTGTCTCCACCAAGTGTTCAAACGAGCGAGATAACCATTCAGTTCACTAACTTTTGTTCTCAAAAGGAGCAATTTTTCTTCAGAAAACCAGCCGATTTCAACCTCTTCCAACTGTAGCTGTAGCGCCTCCTTAAGGCTATCCTTCAATGACAAGAAGTTTTTGAGTTTAGCTTTACTCCAAAAAAATAAAGCCTTCAATGCTCTTTTATATTTTTTATTAAGAACTTGCACCGCATCACCACGAATTGATTTATTCCAGGATTTTGAAACTATGATTGAAGAAGCATGATATGAAGCCCATATGTCTTCAAACTTATGAATTATGTTCTTCCTAGGAGTGGAGTTAAAGATCTTCAATACAATTGGACAGTGGTCCGAAGCCACTCTTGCAAGATGTCTTATAGCAGTTAAGTGAATCTTTTCCAAAGCAAAAAAGTTCAATAATCATCTATCCAATCTCTCCAAAATACATCCACCACCACTTTTATTATTGCACCAAGTGAATTTAGGACCCACAAGGCCCACTTCATGAAAATCATTGTTATTCATAAATAACTTCATCTCCTTAGGACCTTGAGAGAAAACAAATTTCCAACCCCCCCACCTCCTGGTCCGAAGCCACTCTTGCAAGATGTCTTACAGCAGTTAAGTGAATCTTTTCCAAAGAAAAAAAGTTCAATAATCATCTATCCAATCTCTTCAAAATACATCCACCACCACTTTTATTATTGCACCAAGTGAATTTAGGACCCACAAGGCCCACTTCATGAAAATCATTGTTATTCATAAATAACTTCATCTCCTTAGGACTTTGAGAGAAAACAAATTTCCAACCCCCCCCCCCCCCTCCTTATCATCTTGAGACAGAATATAGTTAAAGTCCCAACCAATCACCGAAAGGGATATTTCTATGAGAAAATGATTGAAGACTATCCCACAAGTTCCTCATTTTACAAACATCCTTGCCACCATAAATTGTAGATACCATCCACACACCTTTGCTAAAAACATTTAAATCACCAATAACACTTTGGGAGGAAGCCTCCAAAACCAAGAAGGAAGGCAAATCCGATCTCCAAATGACCATAATTCCGCATGGCATTCCATCAGAGGGAAGCACGAAAAATCCTAATATAAACCCATAAATTTATTGAATTCCACTCTATCAATGACAGAATTTTTTGTCTCCACAATACACACAAAAAACACATCAAAATATTTTACAAATTCTTTTAAATAAAGAGAGGCTCCTCTTTTTTTTGCTCCTCTCAATTCTAAAAAGCTATGGAACTTATTACTCAATTAAGGGGGAAGAGTCCCCGCCCTTTCCTTTGCTCAATCCCTCTAGATTTCTAATACGTGGAAGGATTCTCACCGGTCTGAGGGACTTAAGCTCCTTGGAGAGCTTATTTTTTTGCTGCACCTGAGCTGCCATCAACCTCTTTACAATTAGCAAGCTTCATAAAATGCTCATTACTTCTCAAGCCTTTATCACCCTTACTCATAATAGCATTCATATGATCCAAAGAAGCATTAGGTTCTTTGCCAAATTCCGAGCTTTTTCTGGAAGTATCTTCACTATCTAATTCTTCATAGCAGCTTCCATTTAAAGCAACATTTATTTATAACAATGGGAATTTCAAAAGAAATAGAAACAAAATTCATACCAGGTCCTGGATTAGAAAGCACCAAATTTCCTTCTGCAATCTTATTCTGCTCCCCAGAATTTCCTTGTACAGCAGCTGCTCCTTCCTATTTGTCCACGGGAGAAAATGACAACTTCTTTAGTAACAATATTCAGCTCCTTATTCCCTCCTAACACCAAGCTAGTATACTTTGCTTTGTCATCTGGCACTGATCTACTTATCTTCACAGCATCACCTATTGAAGGATTAATCGAATTTTTCATCCTGAACATCTTCTGACCAACATTATGATTCGGTCTAGCTGGAAATGATCTCTTCTTCCTACCATAATTCGCATGAACCCAAGGTCAATACGAAGAGCTTATATCAATGTCATTCTGAAGAGCATTTTTAGATCTACTCTGCTCAGATTTACTAGCCTCATTCACTGATTCCTTGATAGGAAAAGTTCTATGCAAGCAATCATTCCTTTCATGTCCAATCCTTCCACAATCATAGCAAAATGTCTAGATCTTCTCATACTCAATTCTTTGGAAAAAATGCCCAGACCATCTTTCAACCCAAACTCCTAAAGGAAGTTGGTTATCCAACCCAACCCGAACACATACTCTTGCAAATTCTCCCCTCCCCCATTGAAACATATTTCAATCTAACATTAATGATTTTCCCACCTTAGAGGCAATTCTAGTCACATTTACCTCAACATTGCAAGGGTAAGTGAGGCATTCTTTTTCACATTGGAGATGTTAGACCCTTCATGGAAGAAGGAGAAAAACTCAGCAACCATTTATCAAGTCCAATAATATGCTCATTCACATGCCATGGGCCTCCTGTAAGAACAAATTTCATAGCTTCAAATGATTGGAACGAACACAAAACCAATCCAATCCCAAGAATAGTAAGATGAAACTAACCAAACTGAGCCCATTGACGTCTCAATTCAGCTGCAATAATATGAATAGGAATTTCTTTACCAAATACCTTAACTACCACAGCAAATTGTAATTTGTTAGCATTAGCCATTTCATTAGGAGTATGTAACTTAACAGCAACACCATCATCCATCAAAAAAGATTCCCCCTTTTAAAATTAATTTTTATGTAAGGACGTTTTGATCAGGGTTCCATGCCACTTTTATTCATCTCTTTATCAACCACAAATTCCCTTACCACATTCGAACAATAAGCTCCCGCATTCAAACCATCATCAACCTCTTTCCTGTTATTAGGAATACTCACAGCATCCGTTGGCGAAGATATCTTATTCAGTTCGAGATCCGAATTTAACTCGGTATTAGAGTTAAAATTGCCAAACCTATTGACAAAAATCTTCATGCCTGAAGAAGAAGCCTCATGATCGTTGGCCTTCGTAAGAGATTTTGACGGAGACTTAGACGAACGAGGAGTTTTATACTCCAAATCTTAAACTACATCTTTCCCTTTTCCTTCCACAGGAGGATTTTTCTTTACTACATCAGATAAATTTTCTCTAATCACCAGAGGGCCTTCATTCAATGATCTTCTGAGAGCAAATCCATTTGAATCCAACCTCTCGACAATAGAGCGAATACGATTTACTTCACTATGAGCATGTGAACTTCCTTGGGGACGAACCACTGGAGTTGATGCCGCAGATGGGCAGCAGCCATCTGCCGCAGATGGGCAGCAGCTATCTGCCGCCATACCCGAACTTTCCACAGGAAGAACGGAATTCAAAAAAGAAAATTTGAAACGGGACTTTCTCTCACTAAACGGAATTAAAATAAAATGATGGATCTATATCCAAGATTCCATATTCAAAATTTTGAGGATTTTTCTTTGCCTCTTGAAGTTGATCAACCTTCCTCTATCAAAGATTCCATATTCAAAATATACAACATAGCATTAGACATTATTTTGCTCTCCATCTCATTCCACCACCTTTTTTCTTAGATTTGCAACACTTATATCTAATTTGTCATTGAATAGTTAAAGCTACAATGTTATGCAAACATTATAAAAACCATCAGCACTTTTTTTTAACCTTGCATCATATTTTTCATGTACAAATATTCTTTTATAATTATTTTCTCTATCCCTCATACATGTCAATGCAACCATCGGTTATTGATGACAATATATTTATGATTGCTTCAAGTTTTATTATCTTTCATACATGGAAGTTGCACATGAGAACTTTATGACCGTATTTTTTTTTATTAAGTGGATAGATTGATTCAGACAGAGTCCGGATGATTTAACATTGTAAACCTTCTTAAAAAGATAAACTATTTATTTGTTTTGATTGTTTGAAAACTTTCTTCAGCTGGAAATAAGTTAATTTTCATCACGAATATGGCAGTCTAGCCGGGCTCTCTTCCTTGGTGTAATTCGAAGAATCCTAGGTGTTGTTTCAAGGGGAACCTTAACTGAAACAATTCCAAGAAATTAAACCATTCCTAGACTAGATTATATTTTCCCTGTCCTCCTAGTTGACAGACTTCGGAAGAGTAATAGGGATACAGAACCAGATCCAGTACATCATAGTCCCATGTCCTCCGCATCAGGCATAAAAGGACTAAGCATAAATATCTTGTCCAGAAGAAGCTAATAAGGACTGTTCATCGTACTATATACCAGAAACAATTAAACAAACAACATAAAGAGATTAAATGCCTAAGTGGAGATTACAATAAAGGGAAGGGCAGACAATAGCATAAAATAACAAAAAACTGGTAAATGTTCTTTTCATATGCATTGCATTTAAAAAAAAAGTAACAAATTTCGTATATGCCCAAGAGATAGGCTTTAAATATAACACTCACAGCAAATAGGAAATTAAGCTGCCACACTTATCCAAAAAAAAAAACAAGATGAACAGCTTAATAATATTTCCAAATATTGCAAAACAAAAGATTCATTAAAGATCAAAACAATGCAGGAAGTATGTAGAAACTGTGGTTCACATTTGACATACATTTCTCCAAGCACGTCAAATCTGACATGATTTAACTGGAAACTATAAAACCCTGTATTAAAAATAAAAGCAATCATAGAAATAGTTTTGCAAATTAAAGACAGAAGGAGCTCGTAGATATTTTGATATGAATGATTAAAATAATGAATGAAGTTTATTGGAACCATTTCACACATCAAAGGAATTGTCAACACAAGCTAAGTGAAATATCAAGAAAGTTTCAACAAGTCAAGGAGTCTACTTTAGTTCAGACACAATTTGAAGCAGTAAATGAAATTTAAAGCTGCTTGATAGTTATGTGCTACCTAGATGAGCCTTTGGACAGTTTGCTTTTGTTAAAAAAGGGGGTTTATTTCAGATAACATAAAAAAGATCAACGAAGGTAAAGAACAAGTATAGAAGCTAGGAATAGACTAAACAACCCAACAGAAGACAAATTTATTCAATTAACTAAAATCAACCGCAATTGCTATACGTCTCAGTAGAAATATATTGACACATTCAAAAAAAAAAAAAATTGCTGGTAAAAATAAAGAATTCATGCATGCAGGCAAACACCACACAAAACAATTTGAGTAAATGGAACAAATCTACAATTAATTTGATATCTCAACGCACACTGTTAAGACCACAAAAATACCTTCCATAAGAGAAATAATCTGTGAAGGGAGCAAATTTTTTGTAGATGGTACAAAATGTGCATCTCAAATGATAACCTCATTGCACGGTCAGATACTAACCTCAAGCTTGTACCAAGACCACTAAGAAGGAATGGTCTTCTATCATTTTGTAAATTTGGTTATAGAGTTAAAGTAAACACCACAGGACATGTCACCAGAAAGGACCCTACCAACATTCAAGATCAGCTAGCAGGTATCATTTCTGAAATAAGCAGCAATTTCATCAATGTTGCACTACATCTTGAATTCTGCTATAAAAAGTCCTCTCTTTGTCACGATCCTGAATGTGAATTATGACACACCCAACAAAAATACCCTATTTGAAAGAGATTCCAACATGATTGTCAGATAAGCTTTCATCTAAGGATACCAAGATATCATGCCTTAAACAAACAAAACTAATGACTGGGAAAATAAATAAGATGCTGAGAATATCTCAAAGCAATAGTGAAGATTCTTCCAAGCTGAATTTGGAATATTGCATCACAAAGTTCCTTTTTTCACAGAATGCATGAAAACACAAATATACCTGGAGCATAAGTTTTTAGAAATTAGTGAACAACCTGTCATACAATTTACGTATAAGGAATGAAAATGAATAGTGTGATATAAATTAATAAAGATCTCCCGATGAAACACCTTTTTAAAGTTCGTAAGTTGTTTGTATGGGAAGATACCGAGTGGTACCGAGCATGTACCTAGCAGTACCGAGCATATACCTAGCAATACCGAGCATGTACCTAAGTACTGAGCGGTACCGAGCATGTACCTAGCAGTGCCGAGCATGTACCAAGCAGTACTGAGCATATATTGAGCAGTACCGAGCATGTACTGAGCGGTACCGAGCATATACTGAGCAATACTGAGCATGTACCGAGCAATACTGAGCATGTATTGAGCGGTACCGAGCATATACCGAGCAATACCGAGCATGTACCTAGCGATACCTCATTTAATAACCGGACACGCGTGTCCGATTTTAATTTTAATTTTTTTAATTGCGACACTCTAATGCCGTGTCGGACACGTGTCCATGCCGTGTCTGACGCGTGTCTGTGTTCGACACGTGTCTGACACTGCATACCCTCTCTAAGTGCCGTGTCGGTGCATCATAGCTCTTACTCTTGTGAGGATCCCTCTTCTCTCAAGACATTTAGGAGCTTTGAAGGCGCCATCGGTACCACCACAAACACAAAGCCAATGCATGGCTGATCCAGATGTTGACTACGGCCTCTCCTACGACGAGCAAGGGTTCGTGTGCATCTTGCATTCAACCTTCTTCGACATCAACCCGCGCATCGACCACACCGTAGAAGAATACGTGGAGCGCATCCTGGATACCCTGGTCGATGTTATTGAAGAACAAGTTGGAACCGCGAGTGGAGGATTGCAACCGATCCTTAACGAAGGTTTTCTAATTTCTTTTTCTCGTATTTCTTAACGTCTAATCATTTCTTGTGATTTGATTGTAGTCATGAAGGACGCGTTTGCCCGATTCTGTCGAGCTTAGTAAACGTCTAAATCTTATTGTTATACTAGGAATTTTCGTTGAAAGCTACTACTTTGCATGATATTGTTTTCCTACGATATTTTGATGATTCAAATATCTTGATATGCAACTTAGCCTAAATGAAAGTGTCCGCTCTTACGTTTTGATTCGTCGTTTTATTTGCTAATAGTTCTATTTGTTATTTCTCTAATCTATAAATTGTGCAAGCTCTTAACCAAACCATTCCAAGCATTGTAGTCCTACATCATCTGGTATCAGAGCATGGTATGCTCTTATTGCATGTATTAGGATCCATCGTAGAGTTCTCTTTTTAGCATTTTACTTTATTACGCATTCCGCCTTTGCATCTGTTTCATTTAGAAATTGATAGGTTGTTGTCCTTGTTTCTACATTCATTTTGCAAAGCATAAGTGTGTTTATTTCATATTACTTGCTGGCCTTTGCATCATAGTCAACGTAGGTGTCCTGAAGTGAACCCCAATGGACTCGAAACAACTTGGTAGGACTTTAGACTTATTGGTAGGCCAAATAAACAATATTAGCCAGCAACTCAAAGAGAACCAAGCCGACCTAGCTGAGCTTCGTAGAGACACCACTGAGCGATTTGACACACTTGAGCGAGCAAGAGAGCATCCTATCCCTTACACCCCATCGAGACCACTGTCTATGTATGGGGATGACACCTACCTGGATGAGAGGCAACATCGTGCCAGTCATCGAGTTCCCCACCAGGGACATGACCCACGTCATGATCCTGATGTACCACTCATGAAAAATATTAAAGTTGATGCTCCTACCTTTGATGGCACTCTTGATCCCCAGCTCTTCCTGGACTGGGTCAAAGGTATGGACAGTTTTTTTAAGTGGTATAATATCTCCGAGACTAGGAAGGTCAGTTTTGCGGAGATAAAATTCACGGGTAGGGCGAGCCAGTTTTGGGCCAACTTAGAGAGCCTTAGGGAAGCCAGGAATGATTACCCCATTATCGATTGGCCGTCCATGAAGCGAGAATTCAAGCAGAAGTACTTTCCTCTCTCATACTTCCCTCGATTATTAGATAGGTGGAATATGCTGACTGAAAGCAACAAACCAGTTAAGGAGTACATCGCCTCGTTCGATGACTTCCTGATTCGTTGCAAGGGGGAGACCTCTACCACCCCCGCGCAGATCTTGTCTATGTTTCGGACCGGGTTGCGAGAGGATCTTCGTAATGAGCTGTTTGCCCGAAATTTCACTACACTGGAGAATGCCTACAGCCTAGTGCTTGATCTAGAGGAGACCCGTTCACAGCACCTGAGTTGTTCCCATGACTCTAGGCCCTCCTACAGACCGTCTGTTAGTTCCACTCCTCACACTTCTGCTGCTCGACCCACTTCCGGGAGCACGACCCGACCACCCACGGGTCCTCCTGCACCTCGATCTGATTTTAGGAATAAACCTCCCACTCCTCAGTCCAGTCCCGGGACCAAGTGCTTTCGATGCCTGGGGTATGGGCACATCGCTTCTCAGTGCTCCATAAAGTCTCGATCATCGAGGAGATTACTGAAGACGATCTCGAGCCTGAGGTTGATCATATTTACCAGGTTGAGGATGAAGGCGAGTACTTCGAGGAGGATGACGACACTACTATCCTCCATTGCCTTCAGAAATTGGATACATCTCCCATCTGCGTGGTGAGATGTGCGATATTACACCAGACACCCACGGATGACTGGTGTAGGACCACAATTTTCCACACCTACACCAAAATCAAAGACAAGAACTGTAAGGTCATCGTGGATAGTGGTAGCTATATAAATGCTGTTTCTTCCAGCATGGTATCCAAGTTGGGTCTTTCTGTCGTTCCTCATCCCAACCTGTATAAGGTAGCATGGGTCAACTCCACTGCCTTGGAGGTAAAGGAACAAAGCAACTTACCTATCTCCTTTACTGACTACAAGGAGAACGTTTGGTGCGATGTACTGATTATGAATGTTGGACAAATTCTTTTGGGTCGCCTATGGATTTATGATAACGATGTCCACATTTTTGGGCTTTCGAACACCTGCGTGCTCAAACATGCAGGCAAAAATATTATACTTTTTCCATTGCAGCCCCGGGTTACGGATGACTCAAAATCCAACCCCATTAAGTCTAAGAAAGGACTGAACCTAGTCACCGCCAAGGTTCTGGACGTTGAGGTTGCTCAAGGCGCACCTCTATACGCCTTAATGGGTCGTGAGATCCTCGCCGAATCTGACGAACCTATTCCTCAAGAAGTTCAACCCATTTTGGGACAGTATGCTGATGTCTTTCCCGTTGATCTTCCAGATAAGTTACCCCCACTTAGAGATATTCAACATGTAATAGACTTCATCACTAGAGCCTCCCTCCCGAACCTGCCGCATTATCGCATGAATCCCATAGAACATGTCGAGCTTAAGAAGCAGGTCGATGAGTTACTGCAGCGAGGTTTCATTAAGGAGAGTCTTAGTCCCTGCGCGGTGTCAGCTCTTCTTACATCGAAGAAGGACGGATCTTGGAGAATGTGTATTGATAGTCGTGCTATCAACAAGATCACGGTTTAATATCGTTTCCCTCTTCTGAGACTGGACGATATGCTCGATATGATGATGGGTGCTACTATGTTCTCCAAAATTGATCTCAAAAGTGGATACCACCAAATCCGGATTCGACCCAGAGATGAGTGGAAAATGGCCTTCAAGACTAAGGATGGTCTCTACGAGTGGTTAGTCATGCCTTTTGGGTTAAGTAACGCCCCGAGCACCTTCATGAGGATCATGAGTCAAGTGTTGCGCTCGTTTATGGGAAAGTTTGTCGTCGTCTACATTCTTATTTATAGTCAGTCGATTAGTCAGCACTCAGACCACTTAAGGAAAGTTTGTGAGATTTTAAGGAAGGAACAGCTTTATGCCAATCCTAAGAAATATATCTTCCTTGTAGATCGCGTCATCTTTTTGGGCTTCATCGTTTCAGCCCAAGGGGTTTCCGCAGACCTTAAGAAGGCGAAGACTATTGTTGAATGGTCTGTCCCTCAGAACATCCGGGAAGTTCGTAGCTTCCACGGATTAGCCACCTTCTATGGGAGATTCATTCAAAATTTTAGCACTATTGTATCTCCTATTACTGATTGCTATGATGCACGGACACGGACACGGCGACACGGACACGACACGACACGATACGGACACGGGTACAACGCGGACACGACAATATAATTTTTTTATATAATATATATATATATTAATGTAATATCATATTAAAAATGACAAATAATAATAAATGAATGACATGATAACTTGTCTAGCTTATAATATAAAATATTTAGTACAAAATATCTAGTACAACCACAAAAATATAAGCAAATAATCACTTACTACAACATCAAGCATTCAAGCTTCAATTTTTTAATCGGACACGTTTTCGGTGTGTCCGACACGTGTCGGAGGGTGTCGTGTCGGACACTGCATGCCTCTTTGAGGAGAAGTGTTGGTGCATCATAGACTGATTGCTTAAAGAAGGGTGATTTCCACTAGACCCCGGCGTCCACTAGAGCTTTTGATGAAATTAAGCAACAGATGGTGGAAGCCCCAGATGAGACTTCCTGATTTCTGCAAAGTCTTCGAAGTAACCTGCGATGCTTCGGGGGTCGGAATTGGAGGAGTCCTCTCCTAGGAAGGTCACTCAGTAGCCTATTTTAATGAAAAACTTAATGATATTCGGCAGCGTTATTCCGTATGACAAAGAGTTTTACGATGTGATCCAATCTCTTCGTTATTGGCGACACTACGTGCTCCCGCAAGAGTTTGTCATTTTCTTGGATCACAAAGCTCTGCGTTATATCAACTCCCAAAAGAAATTAAATGCACGTCACGATCGATGGGTCGAGTTCCTTCAGGAGTACACTTATACCCCTTAGACATAAGGCGGGAGTTGAAAATAAAGCTACTGATGCTCTCAATCGTCGTATGATGACTACTACTGAGATGAGAGTAGAAGTCATGGGATTTGACCAAATAAAGAGGGACTATTTGGAATACCCCGACTTCAAGGAGACTTACTCTCTCTTGTCCATAGGCAGCATGCGTCTTGTGGACAATTTTCTATTGGAGGATGGTTATCTTTTCAAAGCTCAAAGGCTTTGTATCCCTAGCACCTCCCTTAGGAAGTTTTTTGTCTGGGAACTCCACGCCGGAGGCCTCGCTGGGCACTTTGGTCGGGACAAAACTATCGAAGCCGTGGAGTATCGTTTCTATTGGCCCAGTCTTAAAGAGATGTCGGTCGGAGGGTCAGTCGATGCCACACCTGCCAACAGGCCAAACAACGCAAACAAAACACGGGTCTGTACACTCCTCTGCATGTCCCTAGTTGCCCTTAGCAGGATGTTAGCATGTATTTTATCTTAGGCCTACCCAAGAAGATTCATAGGAACGACGCCATCTGTGTTGTTGTTGATCGGTTTTCCAAAATAGCGCATTTTCTTCCTTGCTCCAAAACATCCGATGCCTCTCACATTGCTAAGCTATATTTTAATGAGGTCATCCGTTTACATGGTTTACCCAAAACCATTGTATCGGGTTGAGATGTGAAATTCACTAGCTATTTTTGGAAAATCCTGTGGATGAAAATGGGCACTAAATTATAATTTTTCATTGCCTTTCACCCACAGGCGAATGGCCAAACCGAGGTAGTTAATAGGAGTTTGGGTAATTTGTTGTGGTCTTTGGTTGGCGAGCACATTAAGGACTAATATTTCATTTTGCCTACTGCTGAGTTTGCTTATAATAATTCTATTAACCGAACCACTGGCTTAAGTCCTTCTGAAATTGTATATGGGTTCAAACCTAGACAGCCGTTAGACCTTATACCCATGTGTTATATGTATAGAATTTCTGAGTCTGCATCATCATTTGCATGAACTTTATAAAGAAATTGCACAACAAATTGAAAACGACGATTTAAAACTTTTGAGGTTGGTGACTCCGTGATGGTGCAGATTCGTCCAGAACGGTTCCCGCAGGGAACAGTTAAGAAGTTGCATGCTAACAGTGCTGGACCATTCAAAATACTTAAGAAAATCAATGATAATGCTTATGTAGTAGATCTGCCTACAAAATTCAACATCAATCCCTCTTTTAACATAGAAGATCTAGTTGCATATGAAGGTCCTATGAAAGTCCTGACTTCAACCCATCAAATCCACTCATACAGCAACCTTGTGTGACCCCACCGTGTGAGAACCCAAACCTACATCCACTACCAAATATTCCCAAATCACCCATGGCAGAAAAGGTGGACTCGATCCTAAGTGATGATATCATATCCAGAAGGGAAGGTGGACGAAGAAGGTACTTAATCAGGTGGAAAGGAAAGCCCGAGTCAGAGAATACTTGGTTGGATCGCGAGGAGTTGCAGCAGATTGACCCAGATGCATTAGAGATCTACAAGAGTACCAGAGACACTCGACGGAGTCGAGCTTTCTCCCATCCCGGGTGAATGATGGGGATATCAGATTGTGGAAGGTTTATCAGAGACGTGACCGTCGATCTACGACCACAATTGGGTCGTCGTATTTTTGATTTATTTGATGCATTTTACTATTTATGATGTCTTATTGTATTTGCTTTATTATCTTTCTCGTTGTACCCTTTTAGTAAGGGAGGTCGTATGTAAGCCCTAGGAGCATTGTAGTCATTTATATTTTGATTAATTGTAAGAGGCTATTTATAGCCCAATTATACTTCTTTTCAAGCAATGAATGAATGAATGGTAAATTTTCTTCCCTTGTGATTTCTTTGTGAGATCGTATGAGCATTTAAGAGAGAAATCCCTAGGAGAGGGAGATCAGATCACCCACCAACCTTGGAGACGGCCGGGTTCGTGGTTCTTTATTCTTGTCTTCTCATTAACCCCTTCTCCCAAACCTTGCCGCCGGTCATTTGACTCCCCCCCTTAATTCCTCCCACAATTAAGCCCCATAGCCGCCGACCCCTATTGGAGAGAATTGGGGATTTGTTTCCTAAAGCTCCCTTTTCTCTCTTGGAAAGATTTCCAAATCTCCCCACTCCTCCTGGGCCGATTTTCCAAAGCCCACAATTCTTAATTTATTTCCAAAACCAAATGATTGATTTAGGAAATAAACCCCCATCCCCATCCCTTATTATGCCACCAGCCCCCCCCCCCCTCTCTCTCTCTCTCATTAATTCCCCTCCCCAATTTAGGGGAGTTAATTCCTCTTAATTTTCTCCTCTCTTAATTTCAAAATCTGAAATAAATTTCAGATTTTGAATTTAAATATCCCCTTCAACCTAATCCTAACTCCACGTGTGGCTCCCCGGTTTTGGCTGAACCCTCTCCTCTCCTTAGCTCTTACTCTTGTGAGGATCCCTCTTCTCTCAAGACATCTAGGAGCTTTGAAGGCGCCGTCGGTACCACCACAAACACAAAGCCAATGCATGGTCGATCCAGATCTTGACTACGACCTCTCCTATGATGAGCAAGGGTTCGTGTGCATCTTGCATTCAACCTTCTTCGATATCAACCTGCGCATCGACCACACCGTAGAAGAATACGTGGAGCGCATCCTGGATATCTTGGTCGAGGCTATTGAAGAACAAGTTGGAACCGTCGAGTGGAGGATTACAACCGATCCTTAACGAAGGTTTTCTAATATCCTTTTCTCGTATTTCTTAACGTCTAATCCTTTCTTGTGATTTGATTGTAGTCATAAAGGACGCGTTTGCCCGATTCTGCCGAGCTTAGTAAACGTAGGGAATTGAGTGCACTTCATTGTTTTCTAAATCTTATTGTTAGATTAGGGATTTTCGTTGAAAGCTACTACTTTGCATGATATTATTTTCCTACGATATTTTGATAATTCAAATATCTTGATATGCAACTTAGCTTAAACGAAAGTGACCGCTCTTACGTTTTAATTCATCGTTTTATTTGCTAATAGTTATATTTGTTATTTCTCTAATCTATAAGTTGTGCAAGCTCTTAACAAAACCATTGCAAGCATTGTAGTCCTACATCAGATTTACCAATATCCATTGGCTCAAGCTTTTGGGTTATAAATGGGTTTAATCCCTGGTGTGTTTGGCCCAACTTCAATTCTCAGTGGTTCCACACCCTAATAAGTGGTATAATATTTGGGATTAGACGGTTCATGAAATTTGTGGCTCCCATGAAACTTGGCTCCTCCAGTACGATTGAACAAGGTTCAAGAGTGGGTGACTCTGATGATCTGATGTCAGATCTACATAATTGTGTAGGTTCTTAGTGCATGATACTTGATTGTATTTGAGTGGGAGTGATCAATGATATGAAGAGGCTGCACATGATGAGAAGATTGTTTAGGCATGCTATACTATTGGGTTTACTCCATTAAATATGTTGATGTAGAAGCAACAAGTGGTTGATTCTCGATCGTAGGTTTAAGTTTTTTGGCTTGAAAATGAGTTTGACCATTGGTCTGTCTGGTCCCCTTTGGCTCAACACTTCTTAAAAATAATATATAATAAACAATGGTGCAATCATACAACAACAATAACAATAACAAGAAGCCTTTATCCCACTATGTGGTGCAAATATGTGAATTTTAAATGCTTACTAATGGTACTTGCATAAGTTCATATTCTTTTTTAAACATGTTAATGTGCAAGTATATGGGTTAGTTGGCATGCACATAAATGTGGATTAAGGGGGGCCTGAGAGGGCACATACCCTCCAAATTTTAACATAACTTTATATAGGTCGTATTTTTTACTTTTATAATTATAATTTTCACAAAAATATTTCATATGTGTGCCCCTTCAAAATTTTAGGGTTTAGAGTTACATATATCTCTTGGAAAATAATGATTTTTTAAAATGATCAATTTGTGCCTCCACTAAGAAAAATATCTGGCTTTGCCATTGCTTGCACATTTGTACTCCAATCCTTATAAAATTCATGGATATCTTGTATTCATATGTTGTGCTATATCACATATTGCTTTCATGTTTTATGCCAAACATTCCAAGAAAATTGCCAGACCTTTTTTGTCTTATGTTCCTACTAATTCAATATGAGATTTACCATTATTGATGAGCTCCACACCCTGTTCACCCCTGCATGCAGTTATTTCCAAATGCACTCCTAACTTTTCAGGCAGATTGACCTGATATGCATTTGTCAAGGAAGCCACCATTTCTTTGTTAATTATTGTTATTGATTTTGCTGCTTGATTTTTTTTTCTCTGCATATAAGTAAAAGCAATTGAGAGTAATATAGATAGCTTGTGTTGGAAGTAGATTTGTCCTTCAAAAATTATTAAAATTGTAGGCAGGCCTGCCAGGATTGTGAGTGAGAATTGAGTTCGAATTGAACACAAATGAAGGGAGGATGTTGCTTGACTCAGGGTAGGGGTGGGATGGACCAAAATAGAGGATGCCTAACCCCCTATTTATAGGCTTAACTCAGCTATATAAGAAATTACTATCATTTGAGTAATCTAATGTCCTTATAGCTAGGCATGTAGATTGTTTGAATGTGATGCTTGTTGGAAGGCGGGTTACTTTATGAATAAGTATCTTTTAGTTGGATACTGTGGATAAAAAATGATCACTGAGTCTTAGTTGACCACATACTATTGTTAATTATTGCAAGTTGTGTACTTTCAATAGAATATTGCTTAGTTGACACTAACATCCTAGTATGTTTATTTGGTATTGGTGTTTTAGTATTGTTAATTGGGCATTGCTGGCTTATTTTTTTAGATGGTTACCATTTGTCGGGTTCTTGGTTAGTGACTTGTAGTTTACAACTTTTTTATGAGTCTGCTCATTGATAATTTGTTTCAATGAACCATTGATTTAGTTGGGCCAATGCAGATGATTATGCTCAAATTAGTAGCAACTTGGCCCATCTCACTAAATTGGACTTGGTCAACATGAATGTGTGACTGTGTTACTAAATATGACAAGTTCAATGACAGCACCATCATTTGCTACGATCCAACTCTCAAGTCATAGAAAACACAGGGAAAATAATAATAATATTGCATTATGTAGGATAACTAGATAATTTTAAGCATGTCTATAGCTCCTAGTAGATGGAGGGGAAGGCTTTAGACGATATACAATGCCTATAACTGCTGGCTTTAGGGAGAGAAGGGGGATGGGTCAAAGTTTAAGAGTTTCACATCTTTGCTTTCTTTTTGCCCTAATTCTTTCTTAGAGACTTGTTTATAATTTATAAGAAAACATGTAGTCTCACTAATAACCTAATATCAACCTAATACCCATTAAATACTCATTACATTATTTATTTTCTAGTAGTTTCACATCTTTGCTTTCTTCTTCCCTAACTTTTCCTAAAAGGCTTGTTTAGAGCATATAGGAAAATATAAAGGCCTACTAATAACCTAATAGCAATCTAATATCCACTAATTATCGATTACATTATTTGTTCTCTAACATGATCACTTAAGCATGATTTAAGCATAAAACTATGGTGGGATACAATGAAAATTTTGATGTATGAAAATAGCCAAGTTACACAGACTTTGAACTTAATGGCCATTAGAATATTGGGAATTAGGGAAACTAAAGAAGTGAGAGAAAAAATGGATGAAAAGATTGATGCAAAAGGAAAACAAAGATGAACAAGATTGAATTTTTCCACTTCTTTTGTATCTCATATCTTTCTTCATAAAGAAATTTGCAAGGCATGAATCAAGTGGTTTATAGAGCAGGATTGTGAGCGAATGGGCATATAAAGTGCCAATGGTTTTTTGACACAAGCAATGGATATGATATTTAGTTTATATTTCTTTAAATTACCTTGAATGCGTATTTTTTGGTAAAACATAAGACGTATAAAACAATCCTAGTAAAATTATGGAAGTAATGATATGTTAAATAGAAGTTTAGTTGTCGAGTTTAGGTAATAAGGGCTTTGCTCTTTTTGTGTAGAAACATTTTGTTTCATTTTGTATTGTTGGTGTTCCTCCTCTACGTGATCGAAAATACTTTTAGATAATCCTATGCTATCATAACCTGGAGGATGACTTGGAGTAATAGTTAGGTTGTCTCAGTTGTGACTTTGAATTCAGAGAATTGAGTCATAGAAATAATATTTTTGTGCATGAGTATGGACGTGTGCATTGGTGGCATCATAATGCAATGGTTACACTTCTTAAGTTGTTAAATCCAGATGAACATACAATCATGATGTAGAATGAGAGGCAAAAAAAAAAAATGTTCCTTTAACTTGTTTTTCTGTTGTTTTGATGCCCTGTTTTTCCAATTATTGCTAGGGGGATCTAAACTTCTTAGACTTTAATTTGCTAGAAGTTAAAGTAAACACCGCCAATATTTTTAATACTTTCTTATAAATCTTTCTTAAAGCTCATTTATGTATGTTCTTTTATTTTTTGTTATAATTCTTCATAGTTTATCACTTTATTTAATTTGTATTGTTGAAGCAGGTATTGCAAGGGCATGATAATGAAGTATGGTGCCTACAATTCTCTCATGAGGGAAAATATTTAGCATCTTCATCCAATGATAGATCCGTGATCATATGGGAGGTAACTTCTTGTTTAGATGTTTTTGATCAGATACTCATTGCAATCATTATTTTTATTGAGTGGTTTGCCTCTTTATTTGTTTGGGATTTTTTTATCTAAAATTAAACTAATTATTTTTTTCATAACAAATGGTTTTCTTTTAAGTTGGATTGTTTATTGGCTATAGTAACATGGACAACTGCCTACAACAATAATTAAGTTGCATCCATTGTTAGCCTGGAGTCGCAAGTTAGAATCATGGAAACCAATTGTGTACAGCTCATTGGTAACGCTGCTACACCTCCAATTACTTATGTTGGAATAAGCCTCTTATATTGCGAATAAGTTTTAACTGAAGTACGAATAATTGGGTTTAATTTTTTTTAATATTTTTTTTTTTGCATAGTGCAATGTCCGATGTATTTTACTAATGAAATTTATTTGCATTGTTGATTGTGATTTTGTTATTTATTCAATTTATCTTTATATTCATTCAAAATAATTAATAGTGTGTTGGTTAGCTGACTCCATTATAATTTGGAGGTTCTAAGTCTTAATTATGGAAACGTTCTCTCTGCAATTAAGATATAAGATGTTAATATCAACACTTTATCGGACCTTGCATTGGCAAGAAGCCCATGCACTAAGAACACCCTTTTTAAATTTAAAGATAAGGCTATCAAAGTATTTTAAGTTTTCTCATGTCATTGCTCTTGGAGGTTTCTTAAAAAAATACAATACAATTTTGTGATATAGTAGCTGTTTTGCATGTTGAGACTTGGCATCGGATGCTAATAGATTGTAGTAGATAGTTGGACATAGTGGAATAATAGAAAGGATACTGGATGGTGTGTTAGGAAAAACCTACTTGCTTATGAGGAAGCACCTATTAGGAACAAATACAATGAACCAAGGTTTAAAATTGCGTAAAAAAGCCTTGATGCGTTTTTCATCCGTGAGGCGAAGCTTAAGCCTTGAGGCGATGTGAGACGTAAGCCTCACGGACGAAAAATTGCGTAAATGAGAATTTAAGTATTCTAGCAGGTAAATAACAGTAAGAGTCTATGATATAATAAAAACATCTAAATGAGAAGTGAACTTAGTGGAAAACAATAAAATAGATGCAATATATGTATCTCATAGCATAATTCAAAGTACAAAACTACAAATTGAAGTCTATCAAAAGTCAAAACTCCCAAAGTACAAATAAGATAAAACATCTAAAATCCAATCATGTCCCATCACTAAATGGGTCTTCAAGTGAGGCATCTTCATCTTCAATTGTATCTATGAATGTTAAATCTTCATCATCTTCAATGTTACCAACTTTTCTCTTCCCTGTTCAATAAGAATGATTAGTGTGTTGTTAATTGTATATATTTTAAATATAATAGCACATAATAAATTGTGAGATACCTTTGTTTGCTTGTTGTGCTACAGTACTAATGGATGTGTGTGGTGTGGTACTAGTAGATGTGCCCGCTTGATCTGCTTCGCCCCTCAAGACATCCACACTTAGATCTTCTAGCTGCAAGTCTGATAATGACAAATCTGTCTCATCATCTATGAACCACTCATTATCAGACACCACATAATCACACACCAAAGGGTCCTCATCATCTTCAACCCTTTGTTCCTCAACCTTTTATCTCTCAATCTCTTGTTGTGCATAATATACACAAGAGAGTTCATTTTGAGTGTTGAAAGTTGATTTCTTCTTTTCGTTTGCACTTGACTATATGTGCTCCAGTTTCGCTCATACCGAGAGGAAGAACAAGTGAGGTTCAAAACTCTAACTTCAAAACTCTATGACTCAAGGGTGGAATCACCAAATTGCATCCACCATTCAACTATTTTCAATAAGACCCATTTAGCGAGCGTTTGACATATTAAAGTATTATGCATGTACGGATACTTTGCAAAAATAAGCTTACATGGAGAGCGTTTGACAATAGTAGATCTTGGTGCTTGCAGATCAAAAAATCACTCTCTATTCTGAAATAGAACAAGTTCTAAATCTGCAAACTCCCTGGTGGACTGGTCCGGTATCAGCTGCTCCATGCAATGGTACAAGCCCAGCTTCACCTTTGGATATGATTATTTCCTCTCTGAATGCTGAAATTGAGGATTGAGATAATATGTCGTTGCATATAGATGATGGTGTAACTGGACCTCTCATCGAGCATCGATGATATCCCAAATCTCTCTATAACTGGCCTCCTCTCCTCCCAAGTTATGTGCAATCAATTCCTTTGCCTTATTCATTGCATTATATATAAAACCAATGACTGGTTTCTTCTCACCATCCACTAATTGTAGCACTTATACTAAGGGTCTTGTGCTCAATATGGCATAGGCCACACTTGCCCAACATTGCCAGCGTGAGAGGCGGCAAGAAGGCCGGTTGAGGGAAGCTAGGGCATTTGGATTGCGTGCGGACTGTGGCTCATTCGTTCAGTTCGGGTAGGCAGAAAGAAGAAAGGGAAGAATTTAGTTTTTTTATTAACAACTTAAGTGTGTAGGACCCAACTCCATGAGGCGCATGCCTCACCCTTTATTGTGCAATTGCGCCTCAGGAGTCATGAGGCGTAAGCCCCACCAAGTCCCAAAATTGCTTAAGCAATGAGGCTCTTTTGGGTAGAATTGCGTAGAGGCGCGCCTCTTATTGCGCAATTTTAAACTATGTAATAAACACAAAGTAATAACAAAAAGATTAATACGGTTTGGCCAAAAGAGTAGTCAACTTCCAAAGGACATGAGAGAATGTAATCTACTATCAAGAAGCTACACTGTTGTATGTTCAAATAAGGCATACAAATAATCTCCTTCAAGCCCAAGTACACTCAAATTTTCTAATTTAAATTTATAAAAAAGGTCATTTCTGATATTTTCTAGCCAAGTCTTTTTAGGTCTACTTCTGCCTTTCTTAACATAGGCCAAATCCAATACATTTACTCTTAACCTGGTCATCGAAAGGCTGACGTTTTCTGTGTTCGAACAATCTAAGAGAAATCTCTCTAATCTTATCTACCACTATAGCCACTCCAATCGTTTCACATATATACTCATTCCGCATTCTATCTTTAAGACTAAATCCATTCATCCACCTGAATATCCTCATCTCTGCAACACTTAATTTTATTCTTCTCTTTTAATGGCCAACATCCACGCCATCAAACATTGCAGGTCTCACCAATAACTTATAGAATATTTTCTTAAGTTTGAGGTGTACTTTTCTATCACACAAGCACCAACTTTTAGTAGTAAAGCATCACAAAATTACCACCAAAAAATTTGTTGAAAATTTTTCTAGCTTCTCAAAGAAGGGAGTAGATGATGGTGTAAGAGGAGGAGGAAGAAGTCAACATTAACACTTCCATTCATCTTATCCTCATTATAACAAACAAGAGCTATACTTTGAAACCTACAAAAGTGCCTCAACGACGGAGCTAGAGATGAAGCTGAAGGCTTCCTTGCTTTAGGAGTGCGAATCAGCTTTAAGCTTTGAGGGAAAAAAATGTAGACATGAGGTTGAGGAAAAGTTCAAGGATCTTGAGCTATTTTATCCTCTCCAAGTTCACATTTACCCTCTCGCTGCAAGGCTTTTGAAGATGAATGGCGTCACATAGGGGTGTCAAAATGGGTTTTCGGATTAGATTCGTGTCCAACCTAAAAATGACCTGCCCTCAACTGAACTCAACCCGATTAGACAAACATGTTTGAAATTCAAACTCGGACCTGATGCACCCTAACTCGGGTTGACCCGATCACCCGGTTGAGCGCTATTGCACAGGTAATCGCGACTGCACGAGGTGGGTGAGAAAAGCAAGGACGTTGCACGAGCGGGCAAGCGGAGACGAGCGCAACTGCGGACGGACAAACCGTAAGGACGAACGTGCGAAGACGAGCACACCTATGATGAACGGGTCAGTTCCAGGTTGATTTCGAGTTTTCGGGTTGACCCGAACCCGCGAGTCAGAATTTGAAACCCAAACTTGACCCATTTTTCAAATGGGTTGACCTGAACCCAAAATTTTAGGGTCAGATTTTCGAGTCGTGTCAAATATTGACACCCCTAGCGTCACATTGTTGCGATGATCGACTAAGCTTTGGACTAGGAGGGATCTCCTTGTTGAGGTCACCATCAAAGAAGGCATATTACTAGTGGTGATCAGTTCTCTTCTTGTTCTCACTTGCTTGTTATGCTTGGAGCCGTAATTCACATGCTTAAAAGGGAAGTGAGATATTTTGGGGAGAAATAAGGTTGGATTAGTTCAATTTAAGAAAGTTAAACTCTGAGTTATTACATTCTCTCCATCTTAAAAGGATTTCGTCCATGAAATTCAAATCAATTTGAATTAATGATAGACAATAGAACTTACACACATACCTAAACGTCAAAGCTTATTTTTCATTTTAACATTGGCATAAAGAGTCAAACATAAGTTCAAGTATTATAGAAGCCATTTGAATGAAAGAATCCATTGGCCCAACTAATTAAGAAGCTTAATCGAAATGAGGTGTAGGTCCAATGCAGATCAATTTTACATACAATCAACACATCAAATGTACATTTCAAACACATGATAGAGACCCATCATGCCTATCAAATATGAAGTGAGGCATACACAACATGAAGTCCCGCTTAATCCAGCCATTCATTTACAAACCACCGGATAAAGAAATGGGATGTTCCCGTCCCTCACATATTTAAACAACCAACTGTATGTGAGTATTACAAAAATAACAATCTTATTCTTGAAACAATCAAACAAACACTAAGACTATAAGACTATAAGATGAAAACACATTGTAACCTAGCCAACAAATTTCACGCTATAGAGCAGTCAATAACACCATGCATAGCAATTTCAAAAAGTAAAGCCTCTCAACATAACTCATTCAAATTATAGATACCAAAAGTATGATAAACATGGTTTCTTAGTTTTGCATAAAATTTTGCTAACCCATAAAATTTCACCTGATAATTATTATTGTACCCAAGTTGTCAAAATATGAAATTTAGTATATGCACCTTAATATGAGAAGTAAGATCTTTTTCTCCTACTCACCCTTGCACAACGAAAGCATTACAATAAAAATGAAATATGAGGTTACACCTTGCTCGCTACAACCACATGAGTAAAGCAAGTTTATTAAGCAGACTCCACTTCAAAGAATAGTCAACACAATCATCACAGACTAGTGGTTAGCATTCACACCTATGTATTGTGGTATTAAAATATTTGTGTCCGACTCTTCCGAAAGAGTTTATTTGGATCAAATTTTTAGAAGTCAGATTGGATTGCTGATAAAATGCTACTTAGAGATTTCACCCTCATTTAGGATTTGGTTCTAGTTTTTTCACTGGCATGAGCCCTCATAGTTAATTACTCCTTGGATGGCGAGAGGGAACGTTCAATTAAGGCTACTCAATAAATGCAAAATTCTTAGCTTATAGTTATAGCGATCTTTAATTTTAGAGTTGAGAAACATGCCACTTTTTTTTGCTTAAAGCGAGTTGTCGAAAAATGATGATGAATTCTATCAAGATACCATAGTTTCATTGTCTTAGATTGTCATGCACCTAGCCTACTTAATCAATGGAGATAGTCAACCCAACATGAGTGAAAGATCTTTGTTGATAGCCATGTTTTGTGTCGTCTAAGAGAATATTATATAACTTGGGCTGAATGTTTTCTAAGGGGATAATATTAAGTTGACCTTAGCAAATAAAGAATTTTGTGTCTTATCTAATGGCATTATATGATTCACTACTCAAGGAATTTGGGGTCATTGGAGAACTTGCGGGCTTTGGGCATGACTATAATTTAATACTATTATTTTGCAATCGAATCAATTGGCATAAGGCTATGGTACTTAGTGGTACCATTTGGTGACAAAATCACTCAGTTTGAGGATATATGTCACGTTCTCGCGGATGATCTTTTGAGAGTGATAGTAGTGATATACTTAATGTATCATTGACCTTTTGCGAGCTCTTGTGAGCTGATTTTAATCATAATTTTTTCACCCCCTACAAACTATTGTAGAGATGGGGTTGTTGCTTTATGCTTTAAGGCTAGATTTTGCTTGATTAAATACATATTTTATGTATGCATATATAAATTTATTTGTAATTTTATATTTTATTTGGATTTAAGCCCAAATGATTTGCTATTAGAGTTTGGATGTATTTTGATAATAGAGTCCCAATTGGTTGAGGCTCACCTTCAACATGGCCATCATTAAGGGTATTTTTTTATTGCATTTAACTTTTGGAATCCTATCTACTCCTTTTCTTTGCTGGTAGAGGATTGGGTTTGAATGTTGTAATATCATTTAAGTTTATTTGGACATTAATGACCTTGTCCACTTTACCCCCATATAGAGAGGATCAGGTTATGGGTGAATTTACTTATTGGTTTGAAGTTGAGAATTTGCATTTTTTTGAAAGTGAGTGTTTTTTTTTGTTGGAATCCATGGACTTATTTAAATTAAAAAAAAAAACAACTCATAGTTTTATGCTTTGTGACATAGAGAATCAGACTTGAAACATGAGACTTACAACCTATCGATAAGGTAGCCAGTTCGACGACGTCGTGCAATTTGTTGGTAGATTTAAGTTTGAAAGAAATTTTTGTAAAATTTCAAAATGGTCTCTTTTTTAATAGCTGCATAGTTTTTGGAGTGAGAAAAAATCGAGTTATTTTTTTTTTAGCTTGTGTAACATTCTCTAACATTAATTTTATTTCACATGCTTATTGGAGCATATACAAATATTTTGACTTTGAGCAATTTGATGTATCTCTTAGAGAACGCATGCAGTTCGCAGCTCATTTTTTAGTGCATTTGCATGATGCACTTGATGCATTTTGATGTGTTTGAATGATATGCTTGCATAATTTTCTGCCCATTTGCATTTGCATTTGTACACTTTAGTTTCATTTGCACATTATACTCGCAAGCTATACTTGCACGCCACACTTTAGTTTCATTTGCACATTATACTCGCAAGCTATACTTGCACGTCTTTTAAAGCACCTACATGATTTTTGAGGTATAATATTTGAGTTGAAGATAGCCTCACGTAAAATTTTTAATAGCATTCGTCTGCATGTTTTTCGATACACTTAAATGATGCACTTACATGCATTTAGGCGTATTTACACGATATAGTTGCATGACTTTTAATGTGTTTGCATTAATTTTCATGCACTTGTACAACTTTCAATGCACTCACACACCTTTCAAAGTGTCTGTATGATTTTTCAAGTATCATGTTTGAGTTGAAGTTGCCTCATGTAAAATTTTGGCAGCAAAAAAATTGAATTCTCGTATTTAACTATTTGCTCTAATATTTTGTTGTTGGAATGTGTGCATAAATTCCATGTTGAGCTTTTACCAGGCTGCATTTTGAATGCTTGTAAATTTACTTTATGGACCCGATTGCGAATAATTGTTAGTGTTTATTACATGTTTTTTACTTGAATTTAATACATAGTTTTTCTTAAGTAGATCCCATAGGGAGTGGTGTTCTTGCCTTTCAATAGAGGCTCTCAATTATCCGTCATTGTATTTATTTATTTATTTAGTGCATATGTAGTTTATGATTTAATAATATCTGAGAAGTCAGCGAGCTCATATTCACGCGGGCTACCAATTTCCCCGTAAATCTTGTGTATGTCTTATCTGTGTTAAATTATATTCTTATAAGTTGACAACATTGCATTTTGAATGTTTATTTTGTCTCATTTTGTCATATCATTTTCATTTTTGGTAACATTAAGTGGCCTAGAGGTTCATTTCTTTGTCACTTTATGTCTTTTGCAAGCTGGTCAACTAAAAATTCGACACTCTTAGCATCTCCTCCTCATAGGAAGCATTTATGGGGAGTGCTAGGCCTTCCCACTATGCTTAAAAAACATGCATTATTGGTGTCTTAAGACACCGCGACCAGGGGACTTCATACTATCATGCTTAAAAAGACATGTATAAGCCTTCAATACATGCATGTAAGCATACATCGATATATTTGTCGCGTTGAAATAGTGTGCACAATACCTAATTATAAACTTTCCTATTTGAACAACACACATGGTACTTATATTGCTGCGCGACGTGCTTGCTTCTTGCATTTTTATCTCTCGCAAGTGGCGCCATTGATGAAGTTGATAGCGAAGGAACTTTTGTGGTGAGTTTGACGAGAGCAACCATTAATGAAGTTGATAGCGAAGGAACTTTTGTGGTGAGTTTGACTAGAGCAAATACACAAGTCTTTTTTTCTTTAATATTTTCTTTTTTTTCTCTCCTTTTTTTGTTTTGGGGGGAGGAGGGGGAGGAAAACACTTCTCTAAGTTTATTTATTTGTTTTTATTTTTAGAGAGTGGAAGGTTTAGAGGGAGAAATGAAGAGAGATTTAGGTGTAGAAATAATAAGACTATGAAAGAGATAGAGGGAGAGAATAAGAGAGACAAAGTGGAAGTGAGGAAGAGAGATTGAGAGGTGGAAAAGAGATACAAAGAGGCTGTTGTCTGGAGTTGTGAAGGTTTGTAAGGGTTTAGCAAGGAAGAAAAGGGAGAGCGTACACTATTGAGACGGAGGTTCACCAGGTTGGTTGAGGAAGATGGAGACAAAGAAGGAAGAGTGTGTTGCAGGCTTTAGGTTGGTCGTTGGGTTGCAGGTATGAGGTCATTGGGCTTGGTAGCGTGTGTGAAGGAGAAGGTAAGTTTGACAGATTATGCGAGTTACTAGTGTAGGTGGCGGGCTGCTAGAAGCTCGAGGTCACATGTGAGAGAGAATGGCCAGCAAAGGGAAAGAGATGCGAGTGGGGGTTTCTAGCAAGGCTTGCATTACAAAGGAGCTTGGCGAGAGGGACCTAGCATGCAAGAGAGGAGAGCTTTGGGCCAAGGAGCTCGTATAGCCATGCTGAGGCAAATAGGTGAGCGATCAGGTAAATAAGGCTTAAGAGGAGAAAGGTACACCTGACTACCTCTTTTTGTTTTTACATGCCGCTATTACCATTGATGCCTTCTTTCGCTAGTTGTTGAAGTGATTCCCTTCTTCTTTTGTTATTGCTGGTTCGGGTATGAGAGGCGGATAGAGGGATGTTGGGTAAAAGAGACTAGAAATTGAGGGATTGCTCACGTGAGGAGGGGGAGAGAGATGAGGAGAGTAGGCGAAAAGGGGCGATGAGAAAAATGTGCAAGGTGTGATGGGTTTGTTTCTCAGGAAAGAAAGTTGAAGGTGAGAGGGATGTTTGTGCTATAGTTTGGTGTTGGGAGGAATTGGGGAGAAGAGTAAATCGTGGATATGACGGATGCTTGACAGGGAGGTTGAAATGGTTTTTTTTTTTTTCATAAAATTAATAAATAAGGTGCACGCTTAGATCAAAGAAAAGAGAAGAAAAGTTTCGGTATTTATTTTGCGCTTTATAGATTTGTTAAAAGAAAATTATCATATTTTGTTTTTGGCAATAATATTCGTCTCTCTTTGATGCATTCTTTGAGTAAGGGTCATCACTTTAGTTTTTTCCTTGGCCTTTCTAACAATTGAGAAGATCTCCTTGATCAAGGCTACTTGAATTTATTAAGTTAGATAGCCTTGAAACTTGTTAGCTCTTCTTACCATACCCGTAGAATGAGGATCCATTATCATCATCATTCTTATGGCTAGTTGAGTAAGAGAAGCTGATAGCAATGTGGGCTTCGAAAATTCAGCCCCGGCCTCCCTTGCTGTTTTTTTTCGGGGGAGTTTTAACGGATTAAGTTCTGAGGTAAATTTTGGGAAGACAGATGAATTTGTAGATAAGACACTACCCAGAGATTTGACACTCATTTTGTGAGGACTTTATGATCTGAGTTCTGGTTTCTGTAGGCACAAGCCCCTGTAGTAATTAATTACCCCTCCCGATAACGAGAGAGAAGTTTCGATTAAGGCTAGTCGTCAATCAGATATGTTATATTCGTATTTATGTAGTATCAGACATATAGTAGTAGTATGGGTTTGGGTATTAGAGAATTTGGAGAATTGATATTTAAAAATAGAAGTTTCACCATCTTTCACTTAAAGATGATGGTGGGGAATGGATGATGGACCCGATCAAGATCTAATGGTTCCGTCGTCTCAGGCCATCATTGTCACGACCCGACCCGAGACGGATCCCACCCGCTCCGGGCCGCGACCAGCTTAACGAACATACAGACCAGGATCTGGCTTTGGAATTTGCTTCGGAATTGATTCTTCCAAATATTTCAACTCAAAAACAGACAAACACAGAGCTACCATGAAACATCAAATGCAGCGGAACAAATCATCTATATTTTTCTTTTCCTCAAAACAATCATCTACAAATACAGTACATGGCTGACAGA
>NW_021318715.1:42869-100594 GCF_001605985.2 Dendrobium catenatum
GAAAATCAACTTTTCCAATTTAGCTCTCGACCTTCTCTCTCCTCGGCTGATTTTAGATATTTATTTTGATTTTCTCTCTCTTCAAAATGACCTGATTTCAGCTTTAAAATACTCACGATCGTCCTGGACGATCAGACCAATTTCACATCGTCTTGGGATGATTTCGCAGGACGATTCAGGACGATAATTAATTTTCAAAAACCCCTTGCTCTCTGACTTGTGCCATCCACTGATCGTCCCGGGACGATGCCTCGATCGTCCTGGACGATCAGACCAAAAACCCATCGTCCTGGCCGATTCCCTGGACGATCCTCAGGACGATAATTAATTCTGAAAAAGTCCTGCTCTCTGTCTTTTGCACTGAACTGATCGGCCTGGGACGATGCCCCTATCGGCCTGGCCGATCCTGGGAGAAAAATCACCTGGAGCAATCTGGGCAATTTCTGGAGCAAATTTCAACTGATCGTCCCAGGACGATCCCAGATCGTCCTGGACGATCCTGGAGCAGAAACAGAACTTCACAATCATGGTCCCTGGTCTACTTAGTCAGAGGAGGTAGTCGACCTAACCTCATAGAAGGATCATTGTCGGCAGTCATAGGTTGCTTCGTTCAAGGGGACCTTATAGACTTGAGGTGAATGTTTGCCTAAGGGGACAAATTTGAATTCATCTTAGCTAACAAAGGGCTTAATGCCCTATCGATTATATCCTATTGATTTATATTTCAAGGACTTGATGCCACTAAGGAACGTATTGACTCTGGCCATAATCGTGATTTAGTAGTGCCATTTGGCAGCAGAACCACCCGATTCAGAGGGCCCCAGGTCATAACCGTTTATCTGCGGTGCCATTTGGTGGTGAAACTGTCGATTATAGGACATGTACCACATCTTTAATGGCATGAGACTGTTTTGAGAATGGATTCTAGTGATATTTTCGACTAGGCATTAGCTCTATGTGAGCTGAAGTAAATTTTAATTTGTCTACCTCGGCAAATTGTGTGGAGGGTGGATGTGTTTCGCCTTAAGTGTTTAATGGTTCATTTCGATTTTAAATATTTGGATTTTTTTTTTCGAAAATTTTGATTTTCGAGCATTTTGAAATATTGGAATTAATCCCTCTAGTTGAGATTTGCATTCAAAACGGCCATCATCAGGGTGAATATGGGGTCATTATATTTATGGGTTGAACCTTGTCGATTATATTGACTTGTCGACAGAAGATCAGGTTCATTGCTGGCTTGAAATAAATTTTTTTGTTGGAGGCCTTAAAGGCCTTATATGAACGTATAAAATAAATATTATGGTTGACACCTTGACCGTATATTTATTTGATAATTCGAACCCTGTCGACTCCTATCTATTCATATAGAAGGATCGGGCTCAAACTACGTTCATTTATGGACCCGTGTAACATCCTTAGACGTCACGCTATCAATAACATGCTTGTCGGAGCCCATGCGGGTCGTTTGATTACACATGGCCTTTTGTCCACCTATGTATATATAAATTACGGTGTATGTGTGGGGGTATTCTTGGAATATTTGTAAATGCCTTATGTCCGCTTGCATGGATATTGCAGATCCGGTGGCTTGACGTCATATTGGTTATCTGCATGTTTTGTACAGGTAGACTGTCGTGCACTGCTTGTCATTTTCTACAAACAGATGATTGTGCATTGCTTATCGCTTTCTGCAGGTGGATTGTAGTGCACTAACGAATCCCCTGCTCTACATTTGTAGATACTGTCAAGTTGCTTTACATACAATTCTTCTAATGCTAGCCATATACATTTGTATTTGCTGCAGTCTTCTTGTGCTCGCTCATATACAATCTGTTTTATGCACAACGAATTTTCTACAGTAGCTCTTAAGCATCTGCATTTGCTATGGTGCTTTGGCACTTTGCTCGTAAGTGATATTTGATGTGTACGACGGGTCTCCTATAACTGCTATGATAGCCTGTAGGTATGTTTGCATTTGTTGCATATCATCTGCTTCTATTTGCAAATGATTGATGTATTTAGCTGCCATTGGATGGAGTTGACTACAGGGGTACTACAATGTTTTTGTTACAATAACTTGTAGGTGCTTTACATTTGTTGGAGGTGTTCTGCCTCTACTTGCAATGGGCCAGTGTATCAACTTCTATTGTGTGGTTATTGACTATAAAGAGGCTATAACTTTTACTATTTGTCAGTGATCATCACCCGTAGGAGCATTATTGTGTATGCGATGAATCCTTTATCACTGCTAATAAGCATTTGCATCTGCTATGATCTTCTCCCTTGTAGGTAGAAGATCTATTACGCCTTTGATACATTTACCATCGTTGCTTGTAGATAGGGCTGATGTATTTCAACATTGGTAAAAAGAAGGTTGTATTCTCCACAATCACTTGTGAACATACTGCATTGATTGTGTATGATTGATATAGATGTCATAGCATTCATTGTATGTTGTGCAATATCTTTTGTAGGTGGAATATTGTTCGCATTTGATGTTTGCTTGCCATCAAATTACATGCTGAATCCATCTGATTGTAGTTGATTGCATGATTGATATAGATGTCACTTGCTCTCATTCATAGGTTGACTCAGCTGAATACTCATAGCCATTTTATTTTCATCATTTGCATGCATTGAGAGCTTGTCTTCCATTTGCTTGCTTGCATAAGATTTAAATGACTTAAATCTTTCTTAATTTGCAATTTCATCCAAATTGAAATGATAATTCTTTAACATTCCACCGGAGTGTTGTGTTATCACCAAGTTAAGTTCATGTTCATTTCCCATCTAGATTCGAGTCCAAGTCCTTTGTAGTCAAATTGCAAGTCTTTGCTTGTATTCAAATTGTTCAAATCTTGTCCACTCAATATTCAAATCAAGTTCAAGCTTTAACTCATTTTATTTAGATTAAAATATCTTATTAATCATTTAAGTTTTGGAATATGTTTTATGCTGTCTTTAAAAGTTCATGCCTCTTGTAGCTCATTCAAACTTGAGTTCAATGTTGACAAATTTAATTAATGTTCAAATGGAATTAAAGTCCTTTTCATTGTCAAAATTCAAGCACAAGTTCGAGTTCAAGTTGTCCAAATTTTGATTCAAGTCCTTATCTTTTTTTCATACAAAATTTTGTCAGCCTCTCGACGGAGTAATTATTCCGTCAGGCTACCGAATGCATCCGGAAACCAATAACAAAACGCCACATCACTAAAGTGCTCAGTACCGTGCTCGATACAGTGCGCTCGGTACACTCGGTATGCTCGGTATTGCTCGGTATTTTCATTGGATGTAATAATTTTTCCTCTCGACGTCTCCCATGTTTAGGGGAAAACTACAGGAGTATGGGCCTTCCCACCACGGTAATAAAAGCTTGTACGGTGGATGTCTTTAGACACCACGGTTGTGTCTTCATTCCCACCACGCTAATAAAAGTGTGTATGGGGTCGGTGAGGGTACCTATTTGAAAACATAGTTGACTTTCCCCCACTTAAGGGTACTTATAAGTAGCCCCGTCTTGCCGTAGGCATTGCACCAAGTTTTCATCCCACCACACGCAATAAAGGCGTGTATAGGCGGTTTTCCGATGCACTGCGAACGCCGAAATGGGGCTTTTGGATCAGAAATTGCACCATCTTGCACTTAAAGCAGATGGTGGAGGAATTGATGATGTATTCGATCAAGATCCCATAGTTCCGTTATCCCAGGCCATCGTGGTCCCTGGTCTACTTAGTCAGAGGAGGTAGTCGACCTAACCTCATAGAAGGATCATTGTCGGCAGTCATAGGTTGCTTCGTTCAAGGGGACCTTATAGACTTGAGGTGAATGTTTGCCTAAGGGGACAAATTTGAATTCACCTTAGCTAACAAAGGGCTGAATGCCCTATCGATTATATCCTATTGATTTATATTTCAAGGACTTGATGCCACTAAGGAACGTATTGACTCTGGCCATAATCGTGATTTAGTAGTGCCATTTGGCAGCAGAACCACCCGATTCAGAGGGCCCCAGGTCATAACCGTTTATCTGCGGTGCCATTTGGTGGTGAAACTG
This sequence comes from Dendrobium catenatum, assembly GCF_001605985.2. Classification (NCBI taxonomy): domain Eukaryota; kingdom Viridiplantae; phylum Streptophyta; class Magnoliopsida; order Asparagales; family Orchidaceae; genus Dendrobium; species Dendrobium catenatum. The sequence goes on from NW_021318715.1 coordinate 46,926, forward strand.
TCGATTATAGGACATGTACCACATCTTTAATGGCATGAGACTGTTTTGAGAATGGATTCTAGTGATATTTTCGACTAGGCATTAGCTCTATGTGAGCTGAAGTAAATTTTAATTTGTCTACCTCGGCAAATTGTGTGGAGGGTGGATGTGTTTCGCCTTAAGTGTTTAATGGTTCATTTCGATTTTAAATATTTGGATTTTTTTTCCGAAAATTTTGATTTTCGAACATTTTGAAATATTGGAATTAATCCCTCTAGTTGAGATTTGCATTCAAAACGGCCATCATCAGGGTGAATATGGGGTCATTATATTTATGGGTTGAACCTTGTCGATTATATTGACTTGTCGACAGAAGATCAGGTTCATTGCTGGCTTGAAATAAATTTTTTTGTTGGAGGCCTTAAAGGCCTTATATGAACGTATAAAATAAATATTATGGTTGTCACCTTGACCGTATATTTATTTGATAATTCGAACCCTGTCGACTCCTATCTATCCATATAGAAGGATCGGGCTCAAACTACGTTCATTTATGGACCCGCGTAACATCCTTAGACGTCACGCTATCAATAACATGCTTGCCGGAGCCCATGCGGGTCGTATGATTACACATGGCCTTTTATTTTATACGTTCTGGTGGTTGGGTCGGCCTGGTGTCGGATCTAGCTAAGGCGTAGAGGTCGGAGGCTAAGGATCTTGATGTATTGGGACAAGTGATGACTTGAGGTAGGGAAGTTTTGGCTGTAGCAGGTGAAGAGGAAAGTTGGACAGGGTTCGATTGGCTTGGAAGCAGGGCTTGTGGTAGATCCGGAGTCGGGCGGCAACAGGGATGGATCGGGTATGGAGTTCGAAAGTCAGGAAGTTCGACGTCGATCTTATAGCTTGGTCGGCAGTGAAGGTCGAGTCGGAAGCAGCGACGGGAGCCCAAATGGTTTGGTCGTGGGGAAGAGATCGGAAGATTTGAGGAAAGTAGCAAATGGGGGAGAGGAACTAAAGGCTCGTTCTCATCTTCCTTTTATCGACCAAGTGCAGCAGTGTCGAGGCGACTGAATCACAGGATTTACGGAGAAGCAACTTTGTGTAGGCTGTCGGAGGATCAACATGATTCGCCGAATTCCTTTGACGAAATGAGGTATTTGAGCAGGATTTGTGTAGGACTCGACGGATACGAGGTATGTAAGATTTTAACCGGGATTTCGGGGATTTGCGGCAGAGTGCAGGTATGCATTTTAATTCTTTTTTTTTTTTTGTTCCTTTGGGTATAACATCTAGGTCAACAAGCAATTTGGTCATATTTGGGATTGTTGAGCCTGACCTTTTGAACTCACTTGAATAGTAGACTAAGCCATAGGAACTTGTACTTTTTCAACCTGGTTAGTTAAAGCTTTATAGACTTAGAGGTCTTTCTTGATTTTGAAGTTCTTAGCGTGCCAAACAGATAAACCTCTGACTTTTAGATACTATGTGCATGCTTGTTGAAAAATTGATCTTCTATCTCACTCTCTCTTTTAATTAGATGAAAGATATTGTTAATGATTTCAAATGTTATTATTGGATATTGGCTAATGATTTTACATATAATTTGTGGGTTTTAGGTGAAGCAGGATATCAAACTGAATAAATATTTAAAAATGCTTCATCTCTTATAAGAAATTTTTTGGTGTTCTTTAAATATAAGAATTCTAAAAAATATTCCCTATTTTGCAGGGGGGATTTCATGAAACTATGATGATAAAATTATAAAAAAAAAGTTTGTCTTGCTGAGGGATTTTCATAATAGTTTAAAAATACTTTTCATGTTATAAGAGAGCTTCACGAAAATTAATTTGCATGTTGGTATATATAAAGGAAGTATTTTCTACATAAGGGGGATTATAAGTATAGTACTTCTTGATTTGGTTGCTATATATAATATTTTTTCAAGTATTGACTGATGATTAGTGGCATGAGTTTTTTACTTTACATTTTGGTAAGTTGATAGGCTCCTCTTTGATATGCCTTCTTGATGACAAAAGGGCATTCCCAGCTAAGTGAAATTTGCAACCAATTATGTAATGATGAATGATTGGCCTTCCTGGCATTAAGACCAATTCTCATTTTTTGAACCATACAATCACAAGACACAAACATCTTTGCTCGATAAATTTCCAAGTTGAGCTTGAGTCAAATTTCATCAAGCATGTCATGCTCTCTCATTCGTAAATTGATATTTTGCTCTTTAATAAGTTCATATTGGATAGCTACTCAAACTAATGAGTTTTTTATTATGCCTCCATCGATCGTTATGAATATAAGGACCAATACCAGCTCTTGTCTTTAGAAGGATTGGAGATTGGGCTGGTTTGGTTGATGATGCTTTATCAAAATATAATTCCTAAATGATACATTTATCCCTTAATTAGTAAAGAGACATGTATCAAATGAAATACTAGAAGCCAACATTTTAATCTTCATGTTGATCATCTTTGCTCTAATGTATGATGCTTTACAAACCCTGGTTTCAAAAGAATTTTAAACCAATCATAAATTCAAGGCATTGCTCATCAAAGTATTAATGATAAAATAATTAATTAAGCAAATTTCTGTACTTAATGATCCTGTGAATTTTATCCTAATTTATACTTCATCCCCAAATAGTCACGTATTATTCTTGCCTTCTTTATTAATCTTTTAGTTACAATAAACTTAAAAACATTATTATAGTAAACCAATTAAACATTTGTTTGCAATATCAAATTTGCATCCCCTTCTTCTAAATTAATGATTTAGCTAAACCTGGAGTTGAATAAAGTCCATTAACTCAGTTTCATTACACAACCCTAATCAATAATTATTATGCCACATTTGGTTTAATATTTAGGTAGCCTCTATTTAAGAGAAATTATTTCTATATATGAAATCAGGTTGGTGTTTTACTAAATCAGGAATCATATCCCTAATGCATTACAAAATTACCATAAAAAAATAAATGTTAAGAGTTTACCTAGTTTCTCAAAGAAGGAAGAAGATGAGGTGCAAGAGGAGGGGGAAGACATCAACACTTCCTTCTCATAATAGCAAACCAGAGCTACACTTTGAAACCTAGAAGTGGGCCTCAACGATGGAGCTAGAGATGAAGCTGAAGGCTTCTTGGCCCTCGGAATATGAACCAACTTTAGTTTTTGAGCGGCAAATTTCATACATAAGGTTGAGGGAAAGTTTGAGGATTCTGGGATTTTTCATCATGTACATGTTCTCCTTTACCCTTTGGTTGTGAGGCATTCGTACACATGCCATTACATTGTCATCGCCCTCAACTAGGCTTTGGACTACAAGGGATCTTCGAGGTCAACATCAAAGAAGGCGTAATGTTGGTGATGATCAATTCTCTTCTTGTTCTCGCTTGCTTGGTCACTTGTTAACCAAAGAGCCCAAATTCACGTTTTTAAAAAGCGAGAGGAGGTGAGGAGAAATAAGGGTGGACCAATTCAGTTCGAAAAGGGCTACTAAAATCTTATGAGAATTTGAATCCCATATGATTAAGAATACATAAAGATTTTAGATTCTTCCTGGGATCAAATATAATACTAGACTCAACTTACTATCATATTCACACCACCATGCATTTCAACTTCATTATATTAAGGCCAATTGTATTGCACATCATATTTTTTTTCATATAAATATAGCCACTAGCACATGCTTCATACTTAAAAAATAGTTCTTTATAAGGATGTATATGGTGCAAGTAAACTGAATTAAGAATCCACTCATCATTGCATATGAGTCATATTGTCATTAAAAAAGCACTTGAATCTGCATCTGACAACTTTGTAACAATATTAGCATTTGTTGAGTTATTCTCATTATTTTGTCATTTGTGTGTTGCTGCTTTATCTTTAAAGTTAGACAATCTCTCTTGGCGCACCATTTCGTTTGCTATCAAAGCAAGCTACATCCTTTTGCTTGTCTTGCGACTTACTTTTGTCATATTTAAATGTAGAGCCCGCCCTTCTTAAGAAATCTCCTCATAACCAAGAAGGCCATCACATGCTTTCCATCTTCTGAACCCTCGAGCTTCTCATTTATATCCTTAGAAAGAAAAGAATTTGGATATTTTTTAAATTTGTCTTTTTACTATATAATATATGTCATAAAATGATTATAAGAGAGGAATAGTGCTCAAGATTAACAAAGTTTGATCATCATAATCAGCTATGGATTCTCCATTCTTCAAGTTACTAAAAATAGATTTAAACTCATTAAGATGTGATTTAATGAGCATAATTTCTTGTGTTTGTAGCAATTACATTCTTCACTTCTAGTAAATTTTGTTGGACATGCTTTTAATATTTGTACAGAAACTCCAATTTGAGCTAAAAATCGTATTGTTGTTTCTTCCAAAGACCTTTGTTATGTCCTCATCTAACAAATATAAATAATCGGAGAGAGCATTTTTGTCCATCTCTCTCATATTTTTCCCCCTCATAGTTTCAAGCACATTTGAACACGCTATGAGTGCCTTCGCAAGTCCCTGCTAGACTAAAATACGTCGCATCATGGTTCACCAAGGCATTGAACTTCTTTATCTCATATTTCAAAATTTCAATTTAAGCTTTGATGTTAGTTAGAAAAAAACATGCTTGTTTATGCATAAGCGCCTCCTAGGAATGAAATGATGAACATGCAAAGTAATGATAAAGAGGCTAAGTTATAGAAGGCTCAAGCTTTATTTGTTTTGAATAAAATAATACTCTATATAGAGGAGAGTGAAATCGATCCACTATCAAGGTCTTACATGTGCAAACAAATAGGGTAAATAAATGCTCATCATCCAAACCAAACTCATCCAATCTCACCATAAACAAAGTTTTGAATCTCTCTAGCCAAATAAACATGAAAATTTTCTAATATCAAGAGAGTTGAGAAATGATAAACATAGAAGATCAAGATAATATCAGAATATCTTCACTTGAGTGTTCTTGGAAATGGCACAACATTTTCTATGGCATAGTCATGCTTATCTATAGCACAACTGCACTAACTCCAACACCATTATGCTTATTACACATAAGATAATTTGCCATGTGTTAGACTGGTCCATGCTGAACCGGTCTAGCCGGCCCTAGGCAAAGGGCCGGCTCAGGTTTACATGAGGCAGACCAAGCAGGTCTGTACCCTAGGAATTTCTGCTCGAGGCAATTATGGGGCCCACTAGGGAATCCCATTAGGAAAGAGGGGGTGGCTAGGGCTTTATAGGGATTTGCCTTGTGTTGTTTAATTGTATGCTTTAAGTAGGAAGGAAATATTAGGGTTAGGATTATCTGGATGTTTGTGATTGATTTTGTGTCTTGTTGTTTTGCATTCTTGGGCTCTAGCGGTGTCTAGTGATTGGGATTGGGACAGAAGATCCTCTCAAATTGAGGATCAACTGTATCTTGGTATTTTTCTTCCGTTATCTCTGATTATTGTAATAAATTGTTGTTTTTCTAGTTTTTCCTTGGAGTTTTGTGGAGATTTCATGTTGTTTTTCCAAGATTGATTGGTTTTCACTTGTGATCCTCAAGTGTTTCCTATCATCATGGTCACAAACAAGGGGAGAAATTGTTTCACTCCTTTTTCTCTCTTTTTTTTTTCTTCTTGCTCTTAAATTTTTTTTCCTCCAACGCCTTTTCTTCTTTTTTTTCTCTCCCTTTAATCTTCTTATCAGTTGTCAGCTTTTAGTTGTTTTGATTTTACTTCCGTGTTTTTCTGTTCACTTGTCATAACTCTTGATTTTCATGGCCAACAACCCCAACCACCTTGTTCCTTGTCGCACATAGCACACATGCGTGCATGATAGCCCTTTCACCTTCATGCACTTCTAGGAGTCTATGGAGGCGGAGTTTAAATAAAAATTTTATTCAAATTTTGATTTAGACCTTTCCATAATAATGTTTTTGCAACAAAATTCTGAATCAGTTAGTCTAAAAATATATTTCAAATAAAAACATATTTATTTGAATTTTACTCGTTTCCAATACTTGCATCAAATCAGTGTAGTTGGACTTTTTAACAAATTTTGGCAATATTTTGTATATGATATGGTGAATGAAATGCAATGGAATAGGTGGGAAGGTAGTAGATGAGCTTGGGTTTATGCGGAGAACAAAAAGGGATGTTATGGTAGCAGTCATCTTAGTGTTAGAAATAGTGGGTGAGAAAAGCGGTTCAAGTTAGGTAGTTTAAGGGGTGAATGTTGGAAGAGGTAGGACGAGAGCATGTTTGATGCCCACTTCTACGCTGCATTTTTCTTTGGTTTCTCCGGATGTTCAGGCAATTTTGGTTCCCCTCATGTTGAGATCTCTGCTTATCTTATGCTTATTTCCTTAGTATTCAATGATCCATAAACTAGCAGTAATATCTTCTACTCACACTCATGATCTGACTTGAGAGTAAATTTTGAAGAGGAACTTAAAGAGGTCACCTATTATTTTAAATTTTGGTTCAGGATATCCTAACTAAAAAAATTGGTTAGTAAAAATTTTAAAGCTCTTGGATTTGCTTTGAGATGAGTGCAATTCTCAGCTAATTAATAGTGCACTCATCTCAATTCTCAAAGCAAATCCAAGGGATTTGAGATCCTTCTTGATTAAAAATATAGTTAGAAAATCTTGTCTCAAAATTTTCCCCTATTATTTTGCATGAAAATGCATAAGGCACATGATGATTTTGTAGATAGAACTAGTCAGCATTAGCAACAAAATTGGGTAGTGCTGAAAAGTTGACCTTCTTGGCATGGAGTTCTATTGCTTTTTTTTCTTGTGCTTCTTGTTAAAAATTTTTCTGTATATTTCATAATAACCCTAAATGTATTGAGATGTGCTTGAAAATTATTCCTTGAATTTACAAGGATTACGTTGTGCTTATTCTAGGTACTTAACCACTCCTGTTGAGCTATCTTATCATTAGTTTTGCATGATGCTTTGTGCTCGAGGGTTCTCGATTATTCTTTTTCTCAAAGTTCCTTATTCTCCAAGCCTGGATTGTAGGGAATTTTGCCGCAAAGTTGACAAGAATGCTATATGAAGTTATGCCTTGCTAATTTTCATGCCTCTAAACTCTGATTTCTAGACTATGGTGGACTGTAAGGACACATTCTCTACTACTAGTTTTTCCAACTATTGGAATCTGATAGGAAATACTTGGATTTCCAAGTGTTTCTCACCAAAATCAGTAAAATTTCAGCAGTAAACTGCTGTCCACAGCAGCCAACAGCAGCCAAACAGCAGGAAACAGGGAAAACGTAGAGAAAAACTCAAGTAGAAGCTTGTATTTCACTAGAAGAAGAAGAAAACAGCAAAGATACAATTGATCCTCAATTCGAGAGGAGGATCGATCTCTCCCAAATCTCTAGACGCCGCTAGAGCCCAAAGAAAACCTAAATCTAAGAGATCTCAAATTTCAGCCAAATTCAAGATACTCAAACCCTAGAAAAAACATCTATTTAATGCATACAAATCAAAAGGAATTCCCTAAACAATCCCTACAATCAATTTCCCACCTAAAATCCATTCAAAAACCTTCCTATTCGGCGTGCGGGACCATCGGCGGCGTGCGTGCGTGCGGCTTCCGCCTGTTTCGCGATCTTTGGCCCGTGAACCGGTCCCGCCTGGACCGGCTGGACCGGTCTAACAGAATCCTAATCAGCCACATTTTGGAGAAATTATATATTCTTTTGTTCTAAGAAATGTTTGAGAGCAGAAACTAAAGATACACGGAAACGTACTTCTCTGTGGACAGTTCTTTTAATAAAGTGTTACTTTCAAAATTTTAATTATTTATTAGATAACCTATGACAACATTTTTTTAGTGAAAGATGAGAAAAAAATCATTCAAGCTTCTAAGGTATTGATTAAGTTGTCCTTGAGACAAGCTTGTGACACGTCTAACTAGAATTTATGATGGGAAATAAAACTTGAGGGTTTGGGCCTGGGATCATCGGTAGTTGTATTTATTATATGTAGGAGTTTAGAGGTTTGAGTTACGGAAACAACAACTTGTTTTATAAGGGTAAATTTGCATATATGTGCTCTTTCTTTGAAACTTGCAATTTGCATTAACAAAGAAGAAACAAAAGTTTAATTATAGGTGTACAAAACTATCACTATTTTCCTTCAACAAATAAAAAAAAAGCAGAAGGAAGGTTCTCACTATCATGAAATTTCTAATCAAAATTACAATGTAATACATAGCGTGCACAAAAATTAGCAACTTTGTTGCATCACCTTGAAATATGATGAAATATCACACGACGGAATTGATGCAGGAAGGTGAGGTCTGGAGCAGCTTGTCGCTGACTTTTCCACTGTTCTTTTGTAAAGCTTTAGAGATAATTAGTGACACTTTCATTGTCATCTTCTATGGTGATACCCTTGAGGTTATACATCCATCGCTCATATGCCTGAGAGGAGGCAACCAATAAAAAAAACATTCACGCTCAATGAGGTGCTTAATGAAAGCATGGCTTCCATTTCAGTATAAGTGATGTCCCAGTGCTCACAAGCATGGCTGGCCACAACAATAAAGTCCCATGTTTATTTCTGATAAATGCCCAATTGTCATCCTTGCATGATGATAGGAACCTTTCGTCCACGTTAATTTTGAACCATCCAAGAAGGGGGCCACCACAAGTAAGAAGTATGCAGCGCCGGAGGCTGAGTAGTGTCCCGATGCTTCTAGATGGGATAAGTCCAAGAACGAGTGAACAATTCAAGAATAATGGCTGAACGGTTGCTTCCTAGCATTCCCAACTCTTCAACTTTGGTAGACCGCCAAACAATAGATGCGAGATCGCACGATGTTGAAGTCGTTGAGCACGGTTTGATCAGTCAAGCTTGCAAAATTCAGTGAGAGCTAGCCCCAATTGATTAAAGTTTGCAAAATGCGCTGCAGGTTGTTGCACTGGACAGCAACAAAGGAATTATCTTCATTAACCTGACAGCCCCAGGGGCAGGTGGTCGAAACACTAAGCCCTCTATAATGCAGCCACTGATTTGTTGGAATTGTATTTCTCATGAGCTGCCACCAAAAGATCCTCTCCCTTGGGCGGAGTTGAAGCTTGGTTATCCACCGGCACCGATTAGATGGGCTGGAAAGCATGGCATCATACGCAAGAGCAGTCATGTTCTTACCAATTGGGGCACAAATGAGCTCCAGTTGATCATGGTTTTGTATATGCTCTTTTCAGATATTGTATTGGTAGTAGGTTTACGCACTAGGTATACCCTTTTTTTAGGAAAAGTCTTCACTATTTTTTTGTTCCTATTATTAATTTACATGAATTTTTTTTTTTAACAATCGTGCATTCTATTATTTAAAGCTTTTGTTTTTTGTGTATACCTCTTATGAATTCCATAGGTCGAAGTTGAAGCCTTTGAAAGATAGAATTCTTTAGGGTTTTATAAAAGGGAGCATCTCTCATTGTTTTCTAGTTTTCTAGTTTTCCAGGGATAGTCACAGGATATAAATGTTTAAAGATGCATTTATTACTGCAGGTCCATGAAGATGCAGAAGTTTTATTAAAGCACACTCTACATGGTCACCAAAAACCAGTCGTAACGATTGCTTGGAGCCCTGATGACCGCTATCTTCTCTCGTGTGGCATGGAAGAATCCATCAGATGCTGGGATGTTCACTTAGGCGTGTGTTTACATGTATATGAAAAAAGTGGTCTTGGCCTAATCTCTTGTGTTTGGTCCCCAGATGGGAAGCAGTTCTTCTGCTGCGTTACAGACAGGAGCATATCACTGTGGGATCTAGAGGGGAATGAAGTAGATTGTTGGAAAGGGCAGCGAACAACAAAGAATTCAGATATGGCTGTCACGAAAGATGGCAGACATATCATAACGATGTGCCGGGAAATGACAATACTGTTGCTTGACAGGGAAGCAAGAATCGAGAAATTGATTGAAGAGGATCAAATGATCACTTCATTTTCATTGTCAAAGGACGAGAAGTTCCTACTGGTGAATCTTTTGAACCAGGAGATTCATTTGTGGAATATAGCTGATGCTCCTTTGCTTGTAGCAAAGTATGCAGGCCACAAACACAGCCGGTTTGTCATAAGGTCTTGTTTTGGGGGATTTGAGGACTCTTTCATTGCAAGCGGAAGTGAAGATTCACAGGTGCATCCCATTAACTTTGTTTTTTTCCTCTAAATTAAGTTGAATAGTTTGTGAAAGATTGTCAAACAAGCATGCAGAATGATAAACTACAATGCCTTTTTGAGAACAAAAAATCCTTTTACATAATAGGTAACCTTGCTTATTGGATATCGTGGTTTTATTGGATGTGATGTAATGCCATTCTATATCGATATCCTTCCTTTTATCTTATATATATATTATAATTTGGTAAATAAAAGTTCATTTCTCTCGTCCTGGTAAATTATGTCCTTGGAGAGTAGCCTTATTGTGCTGAAGTTCAAATTTGCTGTTTCTCCTAGCTGAATTGGCAAAAGCTCTTTTTGACTTGATTTCACCTGACATGCTCTTTGAATATTCTGAAGATAACTCGGATTTTGCATATGCAGCTCTTTTAATATAGAGAAGCCCATTTAGTGTTGTTTATTTGCCTGAATGCCTTCTTCAGATCCAGTAAGTTTGGTTTGAAATCGATCTGTATTAGACAATTTTTGCTATTATTGAAATCATATGCATTGTGTTCCTTCTTCATCCTCTTTTTGGTTTTTAATGAAAGATTTACTCTTAATCTTATTTTTGTTTCACGAACAGGTATATATCTGGCACAGGAAAGCTGGGACTCTGATTCGAGTCTTGCCTGGGCATTCTGGTGCAGTAAATTGTGTTAGCTGGAACCCTGTAAACCCTCACATGCTTGCATCTGGCAGCGATGATCACACAATTCGTATATGGGGAATAAACAAATTCAATCTTAAGCGGAAGGATACTTTAAGCAATGGATTCGTCCGCCAATGCAATGGGATCGGCAAATGACCCATGAACGGAATAAGGAGAAAAGGGTAAGAAAAGTCCAGAGGATAAAAGAAAATTGGAGCTCATTAGGTACCAGCTTTTCTTTCAGCCATTCCTTCATTCAGCAATGTACATCTTTTTTTAACCCTTTCTGTTATCTGTTATTCGAGTGGCATCAAATAGCAGATAAGCCTGTATAAATATACCAATGCTAATTGCTATTATGTGAACCATTGAGCATCTTTTCAAATATTTTTTTCCACTCTGAGTTGCTCATATAAATTTAGAAAAATCTGAGAGGATCTTTCAGGTGTCTTGGATCAGTTGGATTGATGTAAGTTCTATAGAATATGAAGGCAACAATTTGATTGGTGATCTTTTGAGATGGTGTTGGAAGGTTTATGGAGATAAGGTTATGAAATTAGAAGTTTTTATTTTTCTTTTTAATGCAAGGGGGGAACTCCGTATCAGTGGTTTAGGATATTAGGGAATTGAATGGCTTTTGTATGAATGGTTAGTTTTTTTTAATTTGCTGGCCACGGTAGGAAATTATTTCTAATTTGCTGGCCACGGTAGGAAATTATTTCTTTGTATTGGGATTTTGGTTTAGAAAAGCCCCCCTCAAACTTAAGAGAAAATTCTATAAGATAGTAGTTAGACTTGTAATGCTTTATAGTGCAGAATGTTGGTCATTAAAAGAGAAGCATAATATTAAGTGTTGCTGAGATGAGGATGCACAAGTGGATGAGTTGCTTTACTCTTAGAGACAGGATACGAAATGAGCATATACGTGAAAAGGTTGGAGTAGCTTCAGTGGAAGATAAGATTAGAGAGAGTCGACTTAGATGGTTTGGTCACATAAAACGGAGGCCTTCCGATGACCCGGTTAAGAAAGTAGATGTATTAGATTTAATTTATGTTAAAAAGGGTAGATGTAGACCTAAAAAGATTTGATAAGAAAATATTAGAAATGACATTTCTTTATTAGATTTAAATGAGAATTTAACTTTTAAGAGGGCACAATGGAGAAAAAGGATTCATGTAGCCGACCCTACGTAGTGGGATAAAGGTTTTATGTTATTGTTGTTGTTAGCTTTATTTTTTAATAGGGTAAGAATTGTATAATTTTGATAAATCTATTGACCACTTTAAAAGTACTATCATTTCCTCAAAGAGCTCTTGCAAAGCATACTATGAAATCTATGGAGGGGTCATCCCAAGGCTAGTAAGGGAAAAAGGAATATATATGCTTGCATTATTTATTTCTTTTATAAAGATATTTATGAATAACAAACAAAAGGCCATTTCCCAAAAAAAAAAAAACAAAAAACAAACAAACAAAAGGCCAGCCAGAGCAAGAGTTTTTATTCATGTTAAGGGAGGTGAAAATTAAGTATAATTATCTTTTATTCTGAAAAAGTCAAGTATGATTTTAAGGCTTCATTTGGGATGATTTTTTTTATTGTTTCTTAAAATAATTTTTTAGCAGTACAACAACATGAAGTTTTTATCCCATTATGTGGGGTCGGCTACATGAATTCTTTTTCTTTATTGTGATATATTAAAAATTAAATTCTCATTTAAATCTAATAAAGAAATGTCATTTCTAATATTTTCTAAACATGTCTTTTTAGGTCAAACTCTACCTTTCTTAACATACATCAAATCTAATATATCTATTTTCATAACCGGGTCATCAGAAGGTCGTCATTTTATGTGACCAAATCATCTAAGCCGACTCTCTCTAATTTTTAAGTGTGTGTAATAATCTCATATCAAATAGGATATCAAATATGATTAATACTGTTTATGATATCAAAATTATTTGGTTCAACTGTACTAAATTGGAGAAAATATTCAGGTGTAGCACTTTTTTTGTGCAACTAGAGAGAAAAAGAGAAATTGAAGTGTTAGGTGAGAGATTCACTCTCTTTCAAAGTATTTCTTTTTTTTTTAATCTCTTTAATTTAAATACATATTATTAAATGTGAATGATAGAATGTATCCTTCAAAATTTTAAAAATAATTAGAAAACTCCATGTTAAAATAGGTCTCTCTCAAAATTTATAGTTTTTTTTTTAAGTAGATTAAAAATATAAATAAATTATTTTCTTGATCAATTTAATATATATATATATATATATATTTATTTATTTATTTTAGGTTCAGAGTCCTTTCAATATAATGAGAGTTAATGGGTTGCATGAACTTACATGGGGATCGATGATAATTATCAAAATGTGGTTGATTTTTCTTGTCAATAGTTTTAGATTTCACGTCAAGTCATAGAGTGAGGGAAGAAAAACTAAAAAATATGGTGTATGTGTTAGAGAGAGTACTCATGCTGAAAGTGAAGTGACTAATATGATATTTTAAAGAAGATTATTCAATTATAATATACAGGTAAATAAGATAATCCCATATTTGTATTCAATTATGAGTGATATGAACTAGTTCAAAATAAAGGCACAAGGGTGCATCCTTTATATGATATAACAAAAGCCACACATATTAGGAGATATGCTAAATTTGATCATTTATCATAGCACACCATGCAAGTCAAGTTTATTATGCCAGACAATATCCCACTGGATTTAGAGATAAACATGATTGGTTAGTTGTAATAAAGCCCAAACCTCAAGGTTTTGTACAGCAACATAATGTGATACAAAGTGCATATCAAGAAGATGAAATGGGTGACATCACTTTGCTTGTTGAGGGGCTTCTAGTTTCTTTTATTTTTGGTCCTTAACACTTTTTGTTGTTCTCATGTATGGATTGACATAGATAGAAAAGTTATTCCCTATTTTCCTTGTTTTTTTTTTTTTTAATCTTGGAAAGACAAATGAGAGTTTTCATACCAACATGTACTTCCTTGTACTTTTTTATGCTCTAAAATTAATGCAAAATGTAACTTCCAAAGAAAAGAAGAGAGAAAAAAAAAGAATACAATAGGAGTGGTGCGAGTCTATTCGCTACCATGGAGCATCCAATATAGACATTATTTTCCATTGTAAGAACTAACCCCCTACACCTTCTTAAGTAATCTAAGAAAAAAAAAAAAAATACAAGAAACAAAGCCCGTCGACTTTGCATTGAAGCTCTTATGTTGGCCCTCATTGAGCTGATTAAGGTCCTCATAATATTATATTGATACCTTATTATGGAGATCACCTATTTCAGTTTGATAACCTTTTTCTTTAGGTCAGAGGCCCCCTTATTCAGCTTGATGACCTCCCCCAATATCGCCACTCGTCCACAACTGGGCTCAATGATGAGCTGGAGGTGCACTGTCTTTCACATGTCCTCAAGCATTAATTTGAGCTCCTCCATTAAGATCAAACCTGGAAGAGGAAGGACGTCACCCAGGTGGACATATGAGAGCAATGTCATAAACCCTTCTACGACATTAGTACCCCGCTCATTCCTTCATCGTTTCCTTGGCCGACACCTCAGTTTCCATGTCATAGGCTCAACAACTATAGCTTGTTCACTAGTAACTAGAGAGAGAGAGAGAGAGAGAGAGAGAGAGAGAGAGAGAGAGAGAGAGAGAGATGATTATTTTTTCCAATAAATTGGAAGGTATATAGGCTATCCTGAGTTTAAAATTGTGGGCTGCTGAATGGCAGAATAATATGAATATAGTTTTAGAAAAGCTTAAATTCTTAGCAGAGCAAACATAGATCTGATTATCTGAAGTAGGTATTTAGAATAAATGCGCAGAATAATATTTTATACTTAAATTCTTAGTGCAACTAATTGAGATACGAGAAGCCCTGTCGGCTCCGGTAGATCTACCCTGTATCCATTCCAAGATCAGGACTTTCTGCTTCACCGGGCTCAACGAGTATGGCGCTTACCACAGCGCGTGATCACCTATAGGAGACCGCGTGCTTGGCGCTGCTAAGAGATGAGATAAGGAGCTCCAAGGAGGTTAGGGTTCTTAGGGTTAGGTTATAGGTGGAGTTGAGGAACGGTTTAACCTGATTTAATTTCTGTTTCTGGTATAATGATAGGAATTTTTTGTCTTTCCACTTCACGTAAAGTACAAAGTTATTGGCTGCAGTTCTTCTGTCGTTAGATCTCAACGGTAGTATTAATCGCCGAAGTGAGGTTGTCGATTCAACCGCTGGTAAGGGATGATATTGCTGCAATCTGCGTCGAGATTTCTCCTCCAGATCTTGCAGAATCGTCTCATCAGGTGAGAAGTTCGTATTTCTATCACTGTATCTTTGATAATCTTGTTCTTGAGTGCATCCTATTGTTTTAATCGGGCTGCAGTTCCGAGAAAAGTGTTGATCTCGACTGCCATTCAGTTGAATTTGATGATGTTCGTTATCATATTCAGGTAATTTATTTATCTTGTGTGTTTTTGCTGCAAATGTGTTACATTTGCTTGTCATCACTCCACTTTTTAGTTCAGTCACATGACAAGACCACTGCAAAGTGTTTAATTTGCATTAGTTTTGTTCAATGCCAACAGTTTTTTTAGCGGAGCGAACTGCGCTTTACTTGTGAAGTGCTAAGAATGCTTTTTTATTTGCTTTGCAGTTCTCTGTGAAGTCCCCTCAGGTGATGTTATTGTCAATTTCACTACCCATTCCACCACCAGAGACCGTTTTCGTGAATGGCCTTCCATTGGGTTCCATAGAAGCAGTAAAGGGAGCATATGGAGAGCTTGTTCAGATTCTGGATCCTCCAAAAGATGGATATAATCTTACCATGAAGCTTAACTTTACTAAGCTTCCTCAAGATGAAGGTATGAAGAGTTTCTTTGCCAAGATCATTCTAAACTTTTTGTTTTGCAAGATTGTATGTGAACTCACAAGTCAGCTTGACGCACTTACACCCTTATATGTGGTTCATCCATGAATTTCTTTGTTGATATGCTTAAATCAATTTCAGCTTCTAAATGCTAGTCATGCAATATAACATTTAAGGCAAAAACTTAGTTAGCATTCTTTTTTTAGTTAGTTACCGACTGAAAGGTTCCTTCACAACTTGCTTGTGCTAAAGCTGCTTGGTTGCAGGTAAGCAGCACTAAAATCGGTAGTGGGGAAGTTGAAACTATTAGTTGGTTGATTGGAAATTAAGGTTAGGAAGAGAACATGCTACATCGACTAGAGAAGTACAATCTAATGAGTTTTATTATTTGTCTGCCCCTCTTATTTGTTCTGAAGTCACTCCTATGTGAAAGTATCACTTGGGTTACAAATAAGTAAACATTCTCTTCTCTTAAGTTATTTCTTGAGCTAACATCTCTAAATGTTGGAAGTCCCACATCCTTTGACTTGCTAGCTACTAAACAAATCATTAGATGTTAGGACATAGATTGGGCTAAGAGTAATAGGAGCAGTTTTATTACAAACTCGCTTTAGAAGTGAAGCGAAGCAATGCACTGTCATAACACATCATTTGCCTGCAAAGTGCAAGCTCTTAGCAAAGCTCACTTTTCACAGTGCTTTGTTGCATCACATTGTTGTGTTGCACAATTGTCTTTAGTTCAAATGAAGTATTGGTTTAGATCCTATGGCTTGGTTTAACATCTGTCACAATTACTAGTGCACAAACACTTGCTTATTCTCATTGGTTCTTTAGTTGTTGATCTTAGTCCTCAATTTTCTCTAATTGGATATAGTCTTGTCTTGGTGGTTCTTTTCATGCTCTCTAGTTTTTTTTTTTTTTTTTTTCTCTAATTGGATATAGTCTTGTCTTGGTGGTTCTTTTCATGCTCTCTAGTTTTTTTTTTTTTTTTTTTTTTTTTTTTTTGCTACTGACTCTAGTAGCTTTTTGATCATAAGTTTCTTGATGTATTTTTTGCATGCTTCTTGGTGCTCATTTTCCCACTTTCTCTCGCTTCATGTTGTCTGTCTCTCTGTCTCTAGCGATCTGTCAATTTTATGATTATTCTTAATTTTTAGGTATTTTTTCATCAGTTTGTCACTTAGTCTTTTATGTCTTTGATTCTTTTTTTTTTCTTCAAGATAACTAAAAATTATTGTTATGAAATGTATCATCATATTCGCTAAAAATTATTACTTCGTATAGTTTAAGTTTGGTTGATTAAGTGACTATTAAATGCACATACTAGCTGTACATATGATTCACAAGTCATGGGCACTCTAATTAATAAAAGCGCCACTTTGTTTTGCTTTTTGTGTATTAATGCAAGAAAGAACCTTTGCACTGAGCATTTTGAAAGCATTGAATATGAGAACTCTGTTTTGGTAGAGATGAAATTGAGATTGAAACTTTAGATGTCTCAAAAACAAACACTAAAGTAGGGCTCATATGTTTTTTGAACTTTTGTGAAGGGAATAACTTGATAGTACAAGTGTTTGTCTGTTTTGGTTTTAGGTGGGCATTTAAACTTTGCTTTTGGGAAAAAAAATCCTTGATGTAGGAAGTGCTATCCCATCGAAATCAAGATTTCTGGATGTTGAAGTAAAATGATGCTTATAGCTGCAACTATTACTGGAATGTTGATGTTGAACTCTAATGAGGGAAATAGTTATCTTGAAGACTTATGCCATGTGCTGGCCTAAAAAAACTTTTTACGGACACAAAAGGAAAAAGCATGCAACCAACTTTTTGTGTTGATGCGATTGGTGCTTTATGTTACTCCAACTTTTGCGAAGGATTTAACAGTGTTCTGTTTTGATCGAAAGTTTAAATGGACTGAAAATATGAAATCCAGGGATATTGTGGAAATATGATAGCTTGTGCTATGGTTTGAAAATTAGATTAGATTTTAATTTTGATTTGTTTTGCTTCATGTGTATACAATTAGCTTTTTAAAGGACTTTTCATTTCAATTTTTTAACATTTACATGCTTGGTGCTTAACTTGTTAGTTTTGACTTGGTTAGCTCATTGTAGCAAATTGCTGCTAGTCTTTGCCGGAGTAATCTTTTTTTCTTTTAAAAAAATTTTAAAGAATCAACTAAGCTGAAAATTGAAATTTATTGAGTTGATCATCTTCCTGTTTTGAGTAGAGAAATATTGATTAGAGCAGTTTGTGGTCAATTGGAGAAAGCTTAGTTATCATTTTCTGTTTTAATCTTGTGAGTGTATTAATCTTCATTATATTTCTCTAACAGGATAATGATGTTTAGCATCACTCATATGCTTTCAATAACAAGAGCTAGTATAAACCGGCTCAAGATGAGATGATATTATGATGAACTTCTTATAATTTAATAGTCGTTCAATTCATTGTGATATTTCTTTCATATGCCATTCAGAATAACATACTTAAAAAATCACATAAACATAAAATCACAAAATCAGTAGATGAACCATGTTGAATGTTAACTTAAAATATTACTAAGGGTACCGACAATTTTATCTCATCAAGCACTAGGGGTTTCAATATTTAACCCAACTCAAAATTTGATTTGAACTTGACACAAAAATTTGGGATTTGGATTCACCCGTTTAAGATTCGGTTCGAGCTTGTGTTAGCTTACATGGGCTCGTGTTGTTATATGCATGTTAGGTCATTTTCATGTCGAACCTGAATCAAACCAGCGAACAATATCGACATTCCGATCAACCGCAAATTTCTATTCATAATTTCATATACAAAATCACTCAAAGGATCAAACAAACTCAAATTAAAGTTTTAAAAATTAATTATAGGACCAAACATATTCCAAAATTTGCAAACTTGTTACCAAAATAATCACATCTTCATAATTGTTCCAATGATTGCACAAACACTCTAATTGGATGATGAAGGGAGCCGATCTGGTGAACCAATGTAGGCCGACTTACCGTGTTCATCCCCTCCCTATTGAGGCAATGGATGACGATTTATGATGCATAGACACACACTGCAATACAGATACGACAGGATACACACACGGGTTGGACATGGTATTATAATTTTTATTTTAAAAAATAGTGTAGAAAAATTGAATAAGGATAATATTAACAATAATTTAGAAATAATAAGTCCTTTAATTAAAATTTGTACTTAAAATGATTAATATTAGGATATTAAGAGTTGGGTGTAGATACCGTGTATCAGACATCGAGCCTTTGTGCTGCATGTTATGTATTAATTATTATTTTTTTGACATAACGCATTTAAAAACTTGTTGCTTGCTTTTATCTGTGCCAGCAATCAGCATCTTTTTGCATGCAGTTTTTGTGGTTTGGGCAAAACTGTCCTTCAAGGAGTTCAGCCTTTGTCTCTAATTGATATTTGCCTCAGCTTCCTATATTTTATTTTGCGATGTGACTTATATTACCTTTCATGTTTATATAGAGCAAAGAAAGGCTATTTTGGTAAAAGTTGCTTCTGTGAGAGAAGTTGTATTGGGGGCCCCACTAAGAATGGTCTTACATCATCTTGCTTCGAGGACTACTTTCCCTAATATGGGTCAACTTATTGCTCTAGTGCATAGACCTAAGGAATCTTTTTTCCTTATTCCTCAGGTAACGGTACTTTTCACTGGCGCCTTACTTTTATATTAAGTAACTTGAATTATCTACACAGCTCTCTTTGGCCTATTGGTTGAGAGCTTAGGCTTCCAACTAAGAGGTCCAAGGTTTGAGTCCATGTGTATGCGTTGTGTGTGTGAGTTTGCCTTAAATGGCCTAAATGTCCCAAAAAAAAAACTTGAATTATCTAGATATATCAGACATTTACTATTATGATATTACTTTTATGCAACGCAGGTATGGTATTCAAATCTATTTCTAGATAATTATGTGTTGTTCTGGTCGATTGAAAGTTTAACTTTGGTAGATTTTTCTGTATTAACTCGCTTAGAAAGTGTAACCTTTAATTTGTCCTTCGTCCGTGTATATCCTATGCACATAGGTGACATGAATTGAGAAAGGTGTCAAGCTTGGAGACATTTAAATTTGATTGCAAAACATAATAACATATAACTGATAATTTACTTTGAAGAGAAAAAAAGTATAGAAAAGAACCAGGTCTAATTCCTTATTTCCTCTTATGGCAGGTTGAAAAGGTCACTGTTATCTTTCCAATGAGATTTAGGGATTCTGTTGATATTGTTCTGGCTACTTCCTTCTTACAGGTAAATATCCCTAAACTATGAATTTTGTGATGCTATGATCAATGTTGATAATTTCATTTATTGTGTCAAGAATGGAAAGTAGCTTAAATAATAATCTTAGCGCATCTTTAAGTAGCTATAAAATTTGCATCCGGATAACTTAATCATTGCATATGTGAGTACAAAATAATCTGATTATTTCTACAATTATTCCAATTGGTTAATCTCACAGTTATTTGTAATTTAGCACGACCCTTTGGAAGTGCAGGAATTTGTGGAGTCAAGGAGAGCCGCTGCCCTTAGTAATGCACCTCTCTGTACATGGTCTCCAACTCCTCCTCAAGAGCTCAAAGGAGCTCCCCCAGATGCAGTAGCAGCAAATGCAGGATTTGTCACCTTTGGTATTGGCTAAGCACTTAACAAATCACTATAGTGTTTATAATCGTTCTTAAACAAGCTTATTGGTGCAGTGATCTACCCTCGGCATGCTGACGTTCGGAAACTTGACAAAACAGCTTGGAGTTTATCAACATTTCATGCATATGTCAATTACCATGTCAAAGTACAAATACTTTTGCTACTCACCGCCTCCTTTAAAAAGTCCATCTTTTTATGATTTTCTTGTTCAATGGAATCTTTTTAATTATGCTATTTTGATAGTAGGTCAACCATTTTATATTAGGCCTTACATTCCTGTGTTAACTTTTGGCAACTAGGTAAACTTGAAACAAAAATACATAAAAGAAGTTTATTATTCCATATCATCTTTCAAGATGAAGCTGCCCTAACCTACTCCATCAATCACGTCACCGATGCCCTCGGTGTGCCAGTTTATTGAAAGGTCAAAAGCATGAACATACACTTCATTTATCATTTTAATGATATTATAGTTGTTAAGTGGGTGGGTTAGGATGTGGATAAAGAAATATGTTCTTTAGATTGCTCTCTTAGTTTTTCTCAGAAGTTTCAAATTTTATACAAAATTACATGTGCATCTTGTTCTTATGCAGTGCTCGGAAGGTTTCATGCACACCAGGATGCGTCGTCGTGTAGAGACGCTCATTCAGGTATAATCATGAATTGTTATGCTATGCTGATTTTATTGAATATTTGTTCATTTGAGAAGTATAGACGCATTTACATGGTTACCTAGGTTATTCAGACACTTTACAAGTCATACTATTTATGTTTTTGTTTTGGGAAGCTCATTGGTCCTTTTTGTATTTTATTTTTGTAAACACTCCGTGCACGCCATCATATGGCTAGAATGTTTTATCAACTAATAGAAGTATCATTTGGTTAAGTCTTGTCATAAATAGTTTTAAGTTTTATAATTCAATTCGTTCAGTTAATAAACTGAATGGAATTTTAAGCTTTAATTTGTTATAAATGTTTTTACGGATAATGATTTTTTCTAAAGCTACTTGTTGGCATTGTTTTTGTTTCTGAATGTGGGCCATTATGTCCGTATGAAGCATCATGTTGATTGTGCTATATTGTGCTTCATTGAGAATTCTGCTTGCTGCATTTTCTAGTGAAATAGAACAAGTTGCTTGAATTAAGTTTAGGTAAAACCTCATCACCATCTTCATTTTCGTTTGTATGATCAACTTCAACCGTTAACATCCCACTTATCTAATGTCCTTGAGCTGCATCTTATGTTATTTAGGGCTGCATCTTAACACATGGATTTCTTTAATCATCCATTGCATTTTATTCTTTTTTAAGTCTGCATCTTATGCTAGTTGATTTACCAGGAAATTATTAAATTGAGATTTCCTTTAATGGCCTGTATAGTTAGATGTTCATTTTAGTAAAATTTCCACCATTCTGTGTAGTTGTGGCAAATGCTGTTTAATTAGAACTTCTAAGATATAACAGTAACTGGTTGTGTTAGGTTAATTGGGCTGTGTAGGTTTGCCCTTCTCATGCAGTTTTAGTTTTATGAGAAATAAAATCCATTAATGGGAGGAAAGTTGGGGCATAGGATTTTTACTTAAAAGAACACACGTCTGTATGGGATAGATTGTGGTGTGAGGAAGCTCTTAGAGAGGGGGAGGAAGGTGTTGCTTTAAGAAAGCCTCGTCGATGCAGGATGGACCTAGCATGATCAATTTGGTTATGTAAACCATTGTTTAAAATTGCGCAATATGAGGCTCACCTCAACGCAATTCCAGTAAAAAACGTCTCAAGGCTTACACCTTGGGCTTTTTTTATGAGGTTTAAGCCTCATCTTGGATGAGACCTGCCTTGAGGCGCGCCTCGCCTCGCTGGCATGAAGCGTATGCCTCACTCTATCATGTATTTTTTTTTCTTAATTTAAAACTTACTTAAATCTTATACAAAAGCTCCAAAAAAATCACATCTTCTTGCACTCTCAAGCCGTAGCAACTTCCTCTTAATTGTCTCGTCCTCCAACCCACCGCCTTCACTGTAGACACCATCATCGTAGCTGCCGCAGGAGATCACTAGAAAGCCGCACACCACCACCATCTCCTCTTAAAATATCGGAAGATTATCTTTATGTTGATTACAAATATTTACGTAAGATGAAGATGACTGAAATAAATGAAGAAGAAGCAGATTTAGAGGTATTGGACCCTACAAGATTAGGTAGGGAATAAACCAATTTGTTATGATAGTGACTCAAATAAAAATCCTCTTAGTAATGATAGTACAGATGATTTATGAGTTGCCAATTATTTTAACTTTCTTTAGAAGTTAAAATTAGATGAGTAGGCAACTATGTTGCACCCATACGGATACGGCGACACGAATACAACATGATACAGATACGGGACACATCAATTCTTAAAAATACAGGATGTGGGTATAGCGTGAACACGACATTATAATTTATAAATCATACATAAAAATTATGATGCAGGACTACGTACGAATGCAATGTGTGTAAAGATTTGCATAACTTTTGATTAGATTAGCAATGGTGAAACCATTAGCATTTTTTAAAACAACGAATAAAACAAGAAATGGGTCACACCCTTTTAGGCTAAATCACATAACCAGAGCTTTGGAAAACTTTCAAAATAAATTATTAAATCACGTTATGTCGGAATAGTAGTTTCAATACAATCCCTAATCTAACAACGATAGTTAATAAGCACAGAAGCACACTCAAAACCCTACGTTTACTAAGCTTAGCATGAGCAAGGAGAATCGTCCTTCGTGAGATAAAGTTAGATTTAAGAAATATAATGAAAGAGGAAAAGAGAACCTCTCGTCAAGGAGCGGTGGAGATCCTCCGCTCGACGCCTTCAAAATGCTCGTCGATTGCTTCCACTAAAGTGTCTAGAATACGCTCTAGGTAGTCTTCGACTGTGTGGTCGATCCTCGTATTAACGTCGAAGAAGGTTGACTGAAGAATATCAGTGAAGCCGTCCTCGTCAAAGGTTAAGGCGTATTTAGTTTCTGGATCCGCCATTCATGGATGCGAGTTGGCAAGTCCTCCAAGGATTATTAGCACTCTTGATTAATAGGGAGAGAAAGAAGTTTCTCTCCAATAGAAGATCGGAAAGAGGCTAAGAACAAGTTCCTTTCCCAAAATCTGCAATTAACTTTCAGATTTGAGAAAATCAATGATGAGAATTCTAGGGGAAGAATCCAATCCTTAACTTCCGGTGGGGAATCAAGTGGAGAGCGAGAGAGAGATTTGGGAGAGAGGGGCGGCTATGGAGAGAGAGGGCTTCAATTTGATTCCAAGATTGGAGAGCCTTCTTTGGAAATCAAACTAAATAAAGGTTCAGTAAATTTCGGCTAGGGAGGACGTGGAGGGGATTTAAATTTATTTCCAAGAGGAGTTAGAGGAGGAATAGGAAATAAATTCCCAAAATTCCCCTATAGGGGCCGGCGGCATGATGGAGTAAAGGGGGCAATTAATGAGTGCAATTAAGGTTTCTTAATTTAGGTTTTGGGTTTAGGAAAGATTTATTTTAAATCCAATTGAATTTAAATTTCAAATTAGATCCAAATAAATACTTTCCTAAAATAGAGGGGTTATATTAGGAAGGATTTTGAATTTAAAATTCAAATGAGTTGAAATTCAAAATTATCCTAAATTAACTCACAACCCAATTAGGAAACTCAAGAGTGGAAGGGGGGATGTGTGAGGCCAACGGCTAGGGACCTAGGGCCGGCGGTATGGAGGGGGTGGGGAATTTCGGGTAGAGCCGGTTAGGAGGAGATGTTGGTTTGGAGGTGGAAAAGGTTTGGATGCAAGGTCAAGCGATAGTTGAGGTGGAGGGAAAACGACAAAGGATAAAGAAGAAAACCACGAACCCGGCCATCTCCAAGGTTGGTGGGTGATCCGCTCTCCCTCTCCTAGGGATCTCTCCAAAGTTCTCTCAAGCGCTCTCAAAACACAAGTGTAAGAAAATCTCATGATAATCATTCATTACCTTGAAAAATAAAACATGAGGCTATAAATAGCCAAGTACATGGGACTCATGAAAATAAAAGACAAAATTGCCCTCCGGGCTTACATACGATATCTCCCACTAAAAGGGTACAACTGGAAAACAAATATACTACACTGAAAATAGAAAAATACATAAATAAGAAAATAACATAAATAACTCAAAAGTACAAAGCCTCGATCGTGGTCGTAGATTGGCAGCCACGCCTCTGATAAACCTTTCACGAACTGATGTCCCCATCAAATTAATAAAGTAATCAAAGCATAATATGTTACTTCATAGTTCAAGAGAAAGTTAATATATCATCATTTAACATATTATTTGGATATTATATAAAAAAATCATTTTAAACTTTTAATCTGACTTTACAAAATCATTTTGATGTCCCCAACGATCCTTCCATTGTTTTCATAAAGCAGCGTAGGTTAGTAAAAAGCCATCACAAATGGACTCTTAGAGTGAATATGGCCCCATTGATTTATTTTGACCAAATTGATTAAGATTTGAGCAAGTCTTAATGGCACGTGTAGCTGCTGCCATAGTCAACATGCGTACACAAAGGATAACACAGCCTCTACCGTGCCATTTTCTTCAGGTAACGATTTGCTCATGAGAGTGCTGAAGGGTGAGCTGAGTTGGTGACTTCCACATTACCAAAAGAAAGAGGTAGTCTCGATGAAACAGGTGGAGGCATTGTAATTTTGTTGCGTACCCGCGCTCACTCACTTCGCTAGCCGAAGCCTTTGCTTTCTCTCTTCGCTAACCTCTATTCCGTTGAATGCTATGAAGTCTGGGATCGAGCCCTTAGATTCAACTGAACTTGCCTCTAAGATGGGCTCGCTCCAGGCAGGTTCGTCGCGTCTGATTAGCTAGTTGGTTGATGTACCTTTCCACACTGAATCGCCGGAGCTAGGGCCTTCAGCGGAGGAGAGCCGGAAACAACCTGCAAGAGGGTTAGGAAAACAGAGGAAAACCAATGGAACAGTAGCAATGGTAGAATACTCTATTATCAATATCATTTCGTGAGTAATTTCTGAGAGGATGTATATACTCCTCTAGCTACAGCATGGGCTATTCCCGAAATAAGATAAAGGGAATAAGAAGAACGTGCAATAACAGAAAGGTAAAATAGAAACTGAAAAGTGACCGTGGTAGTGGCTGCCCCGGGATATACTATTCCTGCGGTAGTGATATCCTTGTTATGATAGTCCCATCATATCTCCCCCTCTTCAGAAGAGCTGCTCTCAGGAGAAGCTAGTGAAGTATCTGCTTCATCCAGCGGGTGATACTTGTAAATGTCAGCCACGTTGAAGGTTGAAGAAGTTTGAATATGGGAAGGTAAATCAATAACATAGGCGTTATCGTTGATCTTCCGAGAAATGGGGAATGGACCGATCTTCCGTGGACTGAGTTTCGTATACGTTCCAGTAGGAAACCATTCACGGCGCACCCGAAGCATAACCAAGTCGCCTGGACTAAACACTTGATGCCGTCGATGAGCATCAGCTAACTGTTTGTATTTGGAATTAGATGATTCCAAATTGTTATGCACTTCTTCGAGGACATTTTTGAATTGCTGTGCTGTTTGAGCAGCCACGGTGCTTCGGCATTTTGGAACAACAGCAATATCAATAAGATGATTGGGCATTTTTGTGTACACAACACTGAAGGGACTATGCCCTTTGGACCGATTTGGCATAGAATTAAAAGCAAATTCTGCTTGGCTCAACGACTCTTCCCATTTCTTCGGATGGTCTTGAACTAAACACCGCAACATGTTGGCTAAGGTGCGGTTGACAACTTCTGTCTGACCGTCTGTTTGCGGATGGTATGCGGAGCTTAGCTTAAGATCAGTGTGTAGCCGTTTCCACAACTCTCGCCAGAAATGGCTGACGAATTTGACATCACGGTCTGACGTTATACTACGGGGAAGACCATGCAGACGGACGACCTCCTTGAAAAACAACTTGGCTACATGAATGGCGTCAAAGGTCTTCTTACATGGCACAAAGTGAGCCATCTTGGAGAATCTATCGACGACGACCATGATAGAATCCGCTCCACTTCTAGTTCGCGGTAAGCCAAGAACGAAATCAACACTTACATCTTCCCATATAGAATCGGGGGTAGGCAGGGGCATGTATAAGCCAGTGTTCTGCGCCGTTCCCTTATACAGTTGGCAAACTGAACATTTCTCTACAAATCGGGATACATCACGGGCTAACCGGGGCCAATAAAACCGAACTTGTAGTTGGGCGAGAGTCTTGTCTTGACCCACATGAGCTGCGAGTCCACTGCAGTGTGCTTCCTTAATCAGCTGCAACTGCCAGGAGGAGTTTGGAATGCACAAACAATTGGCTTTAAACAGGAACCCATGCCTTATGCTGTAATCACTGTTGGGCATGCCGTCAACACATTGCTGCCATGGTTGTGAGAAATCGGTATCTGTTTCATAAAGACCTTTCATTTCTTGTAAGCCCGTGATCTCAGTTTGTAAGCTAATAAGCATAGCAGCCCTCCGACTAAGAGCGTCGGCAACCCGATTCAATTTTCCTGCTTTGTGCTGCAAAATGAAGGTGAACTTTTGGAGAAAAACAATCCAGCGGGCATGCATACGATTTATGTTTTTCTGATTATTAATATATTGGAGGGCTTGATTGTCACTACACAGGACAAAATCCTGATGAAGAAGATAGTGCTCCCATTGTTTTAACGCACGGATGACGGCGTATAACTCCTGTTCATAGGCAGACCACTTCTGCCGGGCGGAGCTCAGTTTCTCGCTAAAGAACTCAATAGGCTTGGAGTCTTGAGACAATACCGCGCCGATGCCTATCGAGGATGCATCCGTATCTACATGGAACGGTTTTTCAAAATTGGGGAGTGCTAAGACTGGCGCGGAGCAGAGTGTTGCTTTGAGTGTGTCAAAACTGTTTTGTTGTTCAGTTGCCCATTTAAATCTGTTAGCCTTCAGGCAATCCGTAATAGGAGCGACGAGAACGCTAAATCCCCGTATGAACCTTCTATAGAAGTTTGCGAGCCCATGAAAACTTCTTACTTCAAACAAGGTTTGTGGGTTCGGCCAATCCTGTATGGCTTGAACCTTCCTCGGATCCACTTCTACGCCCGCACTTGATAATATGAAACCCAGGAAGTGAACTCTAGTAGAGGCGAATTCACACTTTGGCAGATTTAAGTATACTTGATGATGTTGCAAAGTTTTAAAAATTTCGGTCAAGTGCTCAACATGATCCACCATATTAGCACTAAAGACGAGGATGTCGTCAAAATAAGCAACACAAATCTTCCCAAGGAAGGGTTGTAAGACTTCATGCATTAGCCGCATGAATGTTGATGGGGCATTACAGAGCCCAAAAGGCATTACCTTCCACTCGTAGAGTCCATCCCTCGTCTTGAAAGCAGTCTTCCACTCATCGCCGGGACGTACCCGTATCTGGTGATATCCACTCCGCAGATCAAGCTTCGAGAATACAGCAGCTCCGGACAAACGGTCTAGCAAATCGGACACCCTCGGTACAGGAAACCTGTACTTAACGGTGATCTTGTTTATCGCCCGGCTGTCGATGCACATGCGCCATTGTCCATCCTTTTTGAGAACGAGTAAAGTAGGTACCGCGCACGGGCTCAAGCTATGTTGAATAAGTTGCTTACTGAGCAAGTCTTCAATGATGGACTGCAGAATCGAGTATTCCTTAGGACTCATGCGGTAGTAAGGAAGATTAGGAAGTGTGGCTCCCGGTACAAATTCGATTTGATGCTGTAGCGAACGCAGGGGTGGTAACCCGGAAGGAAGTTCCGCGGGAAATAAATCTGCAAACTGGGTTAACAATCTATTTACTTCATGTGAATAACAGGTAGAAGATACCTCCTGATGGCTGTCTGCCACTACGATAGCCATTAAGGACTTACTGTCTTGTCGAGATTGGACTAGCAACTTGCCCGAAAGGATGTAGACCGCGCCACCCTTACTGTCAAAGTGGGATGCCGTATGGGGACATAACCGAAGCTTTCTTCCCTTCCACTTTAGAGTATATACATTTTGTCGGCAATTATAGATGGCATCCATATCAAATTGCCATGGTCGGCCCAAGATGAGAAATATCCATGTCCAGCACATCGCACAGTACTTCGCACACATAGTGTTTCCCTATTGAGAAGGTAACCCGGCACATGTCGGTGACGGTCACTTCCATTCCCTTCCGGATCCAACTTATCTTATAAGGTTGTGGATTACTAGTGGTCTTAAGTTGTAGGGCCTGGACTACTGAGCGAGAGATTACATTATCGGTACAACCACTATCAATGAAAAGCTCACAAATCTTTCCTTGGATTGTGCATCGGGTCTTGAACAAAGCATTACGCTGAGCCGGATTCGGAGTCTTAGGTGCTATTAACAACTTCTGCAGAACACAAAGCAACGGATCTCCCTCGTCACCGTGGATGTCTTCAATGCCTACTTCGGATTCAGGTTCTGCTATAACAGGCTCAAATTCTCCGTGTGCTTCTCCCTCTATTAGTTGAATCCTTTGTCGATTCGGGCACTCATTGGACTTGTGCCCGGGTTGAAAACATCGAAAACATTTAAGAGTAGTAGGCTTGCTGTAAGGATTTTCACGGTAAGGTACGGGTGCTTTGCCTTGTGTCCTGTTTTCAACAGCTGCATTAGGACTCGGGCTGGGACTGAGGCTCACCCGGGGAGTAGTAGTGGATTTTACTGTTACTGAATTGCCTTTGGAAGCATCGGCGTATGACTCTGTGTAAGTCCGTCTAATACTATGACTTCGAGATTGACGGACGAGTTGGGTCTCCACCTTGAGTGCGAAATTAACAGCTTGGGATATTGTCCAAACCGAATTAAGCTCAAGTTTGTCTTGTATCTGTTCTTTCAGTCCGCCAATGTATCGAGCAACCAGCTGTGCTTCGGACTCCTGAAGATTATTGCGAGCACTCAATCTATAAAATTCTTCCGTATACTCGCTGACGGTCCGCTGCCCTTGTGAGCAATGTTGATACTGTAGATACAACATTTGCTCATAGTCTGTAGGTAGGAAGTGCCCCCTGAGCAACTGTTTCATACGAAACCAACTACGAACTGATCCTCTTCCTTCACGCAGGCGAGTCTGCGAGAGTTGTAGCCACCACGCACTGACGCCGCCTTTTAAGCAGCACGCTACGTATTTAACCTGCTTTTCTGGACTGATTTCCATATAGTCAAAAAACGCCTCAACTGCTCGTTCCCAATCGAGATAATCCTCGATATGTAATCTTCCTTCAAAAAAAGGAATGTCCATTTTAATACTAAACTCCCCTTGGCCACCGTGACCGTGATTTGCTCTGCGAGGTCTCGGACGTTCGTAATACTGGAAGGGACCGTCATTTCCAGAATCAGAAAATTCATTGTAGTTTTGAGGCTCACCTTCTTCATCAGATTCCACAATCTCTCTCAAAGCTGGTTCAGGCATCCTGCATTGCCTTGTTCTAGGTTGTGGACCTCTGGGCGTCGGTATCGTGGTGGTAGGTTGTTGAGTTTGTCCAAGAGCTAAACCGATAGAGGTTTTTAGATCGATCATATCCTTACGCAGGTCCGTGGATAGGCGGAAGAAGTCCGCCCTCAAATCGTTGAGTTGCCGATTGATGCTAGCTTGCGCTGCCCATACGGCATCCAGGCTCCGATCTTCGTCAGGAACCTTACGAGAGCTCTCTGCAGCCATTACCCAGTCACTCGCTCTGATACCAACCTGATGTACCTTTCCACACTGAATCGCCGGAGCTAGGGCCTTCAGCGGAGGAGAGTCGGAAACAACCTGCAAGAGGGTTAGGAAAACAGAGGAAAACCAATGGAACAGTAGCAATGGTAGAATACTCTATTATCAATATCATTCCGTGAGTAATTTCTGAGAGGATGTATATACTCCTCTAGCTACAGCATGGGCTATTCCCGAAATAAGATAAAGGGAATAAGAAGAACGTGCAATAACAGAAAGGTAAAATAGAAACTGAAAAGTGACCGTGGTAGTGGCTGTCCCGGGATATACTATTCCTGCGGTAGTGATATCCTTGTTATGATAGTCCCATCATTGGTGAGGCCCAGAGTTTGGCCCATTACGGTCGCCTTCGGAGTGCGGGTAAGGGCTCACCTGTTGATTGTGTCGTTGCATGCTTTTTGGTAGAGCCCCACCTCCCACGGCTACAGCCAGCACCAGGATGGTACCTATAAAGGAAAGGTACCCAGTGAAGACTTTCCATTGCCCGAGGCTCGGAAGTTTGACATGGGATTCGAGAACCTTAAGATGACCTCCGATGGTCTCACCTTCACGACTGTAGACCACGAAGTTCTAGCTGAAACCAGTACTTGAATTCAATTTGGCCTCTGAGTCTGAATTCCCCTCGTTGAAGAGAAAAGCCGTCGAAACCCCTGTTCTGTTGTTGCCTCTGCAAGCGGTTCGGTATGAACGAAGAAATTTCGAACACTCTACCGTTGAGTTAGCAACCCGGATCAATATGAGGTGTAGATATGATCGAAAGAAAAAAATCCAGCAAACTCATCCATTTTAAGGCGATAGTTTCACTTAGACAAGTGAAAGGCGATAGTTTCTTCGAAGACGCGATTCAAGTAGTTGCCTAAAAGAGCAGCCTTTCTCTTGATATACTTTGAGAGTTCGAGTCCAATTGAAGTAGGGGAGTCCAGTCCAATTGTTTTCCGGTGGTTAGGCAGACGCCCCATTGTTCGTTTCCAATTTCTACCATCTTTTAGGACAGTTTTTTTTTATCATTATTATAATCTATATTAGTTGGTCCAACTTTCTTTGGAAATTACCATACAATTTTTGTAATTTGTATTTTCTTTTCTTCTGAGTAGAAAGAGCTCTATTTGAGATTGAGATTTGATGGTTCTACTTTACAGGGCAATTAACTACACTTTTCTTCACTTTTGCAAGATAATATGATCTCACAAAAGCGAGTATAGCTTCTCTCATCATATTTTTATCTCTTCTATATTTATTATGAATTATTTTCATAGTCTAATTTATTAGAATTTTCATGTTCAATTAAATCACCTGTGTAATTATGCTGCAGCAATTCATGCATTAACTTCTCAAAAATATTTTTTTTCAAATTATCCTGTAACCTTATTTGATGACCCTAAACACTAACTACATTTGTAATATTCTCATCAGTAATCAACTTAATAGCAATTTAGGGTTTATCATCAATTGTTTTCACTTAAACAATTAAGTTTTCCAACTCTATTAACTTAATATATTCAAAACAATGTTTGAATTTTTTAAAGAGAAAAGCATACATGATCTATTTTGATGTTACCTTGAAAAATATCACAGTTATATGCGTGCTGCAGGCGTTGGATCGCGCAAAACCAGAGATGGAAAGAACAAAGAAGCTGGCCCAAGGAAATTCCTTCAAACGATTGGTTTGTATCAGAAAATTGCTTCAAATTTTTCTCTTTTGATGCATCGGTTGGCTAATATGTTCGTTTCGTTTCTGCAGAGCCTTAAGGATGGACGTGGAAACTCTATTCCTTGAATGCATCGAAGCTATACGGTTAGTTGATCAAATCTCATTATATGGAACTTTGAAGTTCTTCCTATTTATTACCCTTTTAGTTCACGGGGCTCCGCCCAGCAAAGCTGGAAGCTTTACTGATCCTTAACTGTCATCCTTTCTCATTAACTGTAAATTAAAATTAGAATTTTTATGTTGATTATTGTTTTTGTTACTTTAGTATCTCAGGCTAACTAACGTAGTCTGAACTCTGAAGACTAATTGTCAGGCTATGTTGTCTTAGATTTGATTATTAAAAACAAAATTTTACCATAATCTGGACATTTAGTTGGGACTAATTGTTTGCCTGGATGTAGCTTGTTATAATATCTTGATTGAGTGATAGGCAATGGATGTACTGGAGTGGGGCTATTTATCATTAAAATTATGCTAGTTGCATTGAATTCAGAGCCACTAAGCAAAAGAGGTTATATAGATATTCTTTTTGCATGCCAGCACATTTGCGGCGATGAACGAAGTTTTACTTTTAAGTTTTGTATGAAGATTTAGCACACATAAATAAAAGATAAAAATATGAAAATACAAATTCATTCGAGGAAATTTTGAAAAAAGAAAATTCAAAGTTTAGCCTAAATGAAATGATCCCTTATATTTATAAAAATTATAGGAATGCACGCATCTGCTCAAAGTTTTGGGCACAATATTAGATAGGTTGATCTCATGTGTTTGTAGAAGAAATTTTTGGAAAAGTGGTGATGATGGTGGTTACGCTATAATAATTGAATGATGGTAGTCAAATGATGGCAATGATTGTGGAGAGATTGATGGTGTATAGGTAATGGTTGTTGGATGATACCAATTGGGTGATGTCATTTAAGTTGCGATGATCAGGTGATGATGTTTTAACAATGGTAGTCAGATGATAATGATTGGAAAATTGATTAGATGTTAATAGTCAGGCAATATCAGCTAGATAATGATGATTAGGTGGTAGTGCTCATACGATAGTGATCAACTGATGGTAATCAGATGATGGCAAAAGGATGACAGGATGGTTAGCAATGATTATGGTTGTCTAATGTCAAATAGAGTTCTAAAATTCTTTAGATCTCCAAATTCTTTCTAATCTTTAGTCCATTGTCATTCTCTTATGAAGATTGAGGGTATATTCAAAATTTTTTAAAAGTATCATAAAATTAAGTTTAATCAAAATTTCAAAACAATATATTAGACAATCTAAGTTGATTCTCTCAATCATAGATCATTCTATCAAGGGCTAGGGTTACAAATGAACTTAAGAGTTCAACAAACTACTCATAGTATAATTTTTTCATGATCGCTTATTTTAATAATTAAATGAGTTTGAATTTTTTTTTTTAAGTACTCAATGACTTAATAAACGAACTTGAAGAGATGTATGTTTGACTTGTTTATATTTGTGAACATTATTTAATGCTCATAAACTAACTTATAAGAAGTTCGATATTAAGTTTGGAAAGAAGTTTGATTCATATTCTATACAAAGTTTGTGAATGAGTTTGTTAAGAAATTTAATTAATGTTCAATATGGAGCTTGATTAAGCCTAATGAAAATGACAAGCAATTTAATGAGTATTTTATAATTATTTTAATTCAATAACATAATAATTATTAAATAATCAATTTTAAAATTAATTAAACATTATAAAATCTATTATTTTTTTAAATTTGACATATATAAATTTCAATATTAAGATTTATTAATTAATAGTCAAGACTCTCAACCAATATATCAAAATTGTGTTTATTTATGTTTATTATATTGTTGTGTTTATTATCATTTATTAAACATATTAATTTATGAGCTTCGACAAGCTAACTTATTTTTAAACTCAAAAATGCTCGATAGTTTGAGCTCAAAAAAATTCACAGGATATATTCATTAGATATAATTTTGTTCATAAACTAATACTATTTCAAAAATAAAACTTGATACTTAAAGTTTCATTTATTATTTTTTTACAAGCTGTTTATTTAAAGCTCTATAAGCACATACGAATCGAATATGAGTTGAATACGATGAGAAATAAACTTGAATGAGAGCATTTTTTTAATATTCATTTTACTGCAACATTTTTTTTAATTCATCTTCAAAATAATTTCCAGTGAATCTCCATATTTTTACAGAATAAAGAAGAAATTATTTTCTCCATTTGCCATTTTAAAAGCTCCATTAAAAGCGAGAAAATAGAATTTTATAATCAAACAAGGCCTAAATCCTTAGCAACTTCCCTTTGCACATCTTATTACAACTTCCTACCCTATGTTCAAGGCTGCAACCCAACAAGATCTTATTACATCTCTTTTTCATAATAAATGAACACAACATTGTTACCATAGATTGGCTTGCTAAATAATTATCCATTTCTCTTTTTCATAAAAAATTGATGACTATCAATAGAGATATGTTGCAACTAATTTTAGCATGCTTAACATTATATCTATTGATGTGGATATTCATTCCTCTCTTGGATTACTGAACATGTGAAAGCAAGTTCAACATTTTCTTTTACTTTAACAAGAAGGCTATTCCAAAAAAAATCAAAGGGCAAACAAATAATACTTTCTCATACTAATCACCATCATCTTATTAGTCACATTTAAAGCTATTTTTTTCTTAAATTTAACAAAAAATAGCTTTAAATATCCAAATATATTGTTATTACTTAAAACATTCCAAAAAAAAAAAGAATAAAATAGCTTACAATTGATAAACTAACAAGCATTTTCTTAAATTTCTCATTCAAAACATAAAAAAACATACATATGAAATCAAAAAAGTGGGAAGACAATGTAAATTATTTTAGCTCATTGTGTTAAGTAAACTAAACTTGCCTAATTTTGAGCGAGCATCATTTTCAATTCAAGCAAGCTCCCTTGATTGCCTCCAACACCACCAACCTCTGCATCTATATTTACTTTACACTCATCCAAACAAATTAAAAAAAAAATTCTATTACACTGAATTTTTTTAAGCCAACCAAACAAACCTCTAAATACAGGCAATGGCATCTCTATAATCACTAGAACTCAGACCAACTAAATAAAGTTGACACCATCAAAATTCCAATGAAATGAAACTTAAATTATTTGAATTTCAATAATACACAAATCAAGAAAAAAATAAAAGAATATAAAACTTTCCTTGAAGCCTCATAGAGAAGATTAGGCATTTTCCACAAGAATCTTCAGACATATGCTTGTCATGAATGAATTTAATCATTGGCCTCAGATCAAGAAATTGGATCCAAAGACATAAATGTTAAGTCAAGTAAGAAAACTAAACCCAGAAGTAGACCTGATATGAAAATCAGAGAAAATTTAGGGAAGAAAACATAGGACTCAGAATATGGGTGGTGATATATCAGGATGGTCGGCAAGGCAGATTCACCGTTACGACGAACGAGACCTGGAAATCATCATCGCCCTCTTCCCTTGGAAAAATTATTCTATGCAGACACCATAAGTAGCTCTATGTCCGGAGACAATCAGAGCGTGCCAGATCACCCGGCACACAGAGAGAACACAACAAGGTGATGTGGACTACGCCTTGTGTCAGCATAGAATAATTAATTCTTCCCTTGGCAAAAGAATAAACATAATAGTCTAAAGCTTCATTTGGTGTGACTTTCTTGATGCTTCTAAAAACAATTTTTTAGAACAAAATTTATTTTTTTACTAGAAAGCTGCCCTAAAAGCAGTAGAAAAGCCCTCCCAAACGAAACCTAAGTAATGAAAACAGGCTACGAGAACTCCGTCGGCCTCCAACTCACTGTTTTAAACTAAAACAATATAAAGAGTATATTTACTAATAGAAATAAAGATGGAAAACATTATAAAACAAAATTTGTCAATTGCTCAATTTCATAGAAAGTCGAGCTAAATAAAATGATGGAAGATGAGGGGAGGTCATCAGATAGGAGCGAAAGACAACTAATAATTTAATCAACAATCTGATATGATTATCATTTGAACTATGCACAAATCATCATGTGACCATTCCCATTTGGCTCCCACTTTGAAAAACCATATTTAGTGAAACAAAAAAGAGAAAACTTGCACTTGAGATATGAACAGATGGATGTCTCAGAAGGAAGGCAGTAGATTAGCTGTAATCATTATCTCAGACACATTAAATAAAGTCTTCATCATTGACATCATCAAATCTCAAAAGAACGCAACATTCATTCCTTGAATTTCAATCACAAGGAAAGAAAACTACCAATAAAGTAGTGTGAAATCAAGAAGGCAATAAAATTCAAAAATTACATGAAGCCTCATAGAGAAGTTTAGGCTTTATCAACAGGAAATTTCAGACATGTTTATTATTAATCATAGACCATGAAACCAGAAAACATTTGAAAGGGGGCGTGAAAGACAAAAGGGGAGGAAGATGATGAGACTTAAGAGAGAATTGTGAAAAACTGAATCAAATAAAAAATAAAACAATCGAGCATATTAGGTTGGAATCTGATAGGAAGTACTTGAGTTTGCAAGTAACCCTAAGGGGAAATACTTGAGTTTGCAAGCAAACCTATCAATATTTGATTTGATTTCGGAGAGAAATCAGCAAAACCATGAACACGATGAAAATTTCTTCTATTCAATTCATGAACAAGACAAATAATACAAGATACAACAAGTTGCTTCAATTCTAGAGGAAGAAACAACTCTCTAAATCTCTAGCAAAGCCTACAGTCTAACTAGAACAAACCCTAGATCTCAAATATCTTCCAAATTCAAGATGAAAAACAAAACCCAAGCCAAAAAGATTAATTTAAAGCCAAAGGACTCTTACAAAAAAACTAAACAACCCTTAATTCAAACTGTTCTTCCTAAACAACAATTACATTAAGTAATTTGGCCCACTAGGGCATCCACCCCCCACCTGGCTTGGGCCGCCTATTGTAGCAGAGAACTAGTCCAGGTTGGACCGGTTCAGTCGACCCCTCCTAGATCGGCCTAAGATAATCTAGATTAAAAAAATCATCTTCATTACGCAAAACAATCAAGAGAGACAAAAAACAAAAATGCAATTAAAGTGCATTTCCTAAAGAAGCAGCATAAAACATTCCTTTGTATGTACATTTTCATAACAAATTAACTTTTAACTAGATAGCCACTAGATGGCTCAAGTCCAACTTAACTCAGCCCACAATATAATTTGAGAACTCATCAACTAACGTCATTTGAGAAAACTTACAGTTGCACTGCCTAGAAAACTAACCGCTGATATCAAGAAATTCGGATAAGAAAGCTAACGCAAGCAAGATGTAACCCAAATTTAGTAAACAAAAAACAACTGTGAGGGTCAGAACAGAAGCGATGATGCACTCTATGGTCAATAGCAAAGACAGAATTTTTAAGCAAAATAAGTAGAAGTTCACAACAACAGCAATGTTTAAGTTCAAGTCTCGCCTAATGCTGAAAACTGTGTAAAGGATTCACCAAACTTGTAGCAGCAAAGCAAAGAAGCAGAGGTTTTCCTTGCATTCACCAAATTATTTGGACCTCTGCCGCATCTTTCTGCGCTTCCTCTTGAGCCTCCTCATTCTCTTCTTCTTCCACTGAATAATTAGGTCATGGGATATTTATAATTAATACAGAGAAACATGTAAATTTTAACGAAAACATCAAAATGAAAATAAAATTACAGAGAACCCATATATAACTAAACTATGCAAACAACTGGAAAATTTAATTGCAGAATGTAAAATCTTCAATTCAAAAGCAGTAGGCAATCACTAAATCGATTGATCTCCAGTCAAAGAAATTAATTTGTAATGTTTTACGGCATTTCAATTATAAAAGCAAAGCAGAATTGAATTTAGAAGCTAAGGTTACTGAGAATGAGTTTTATCAAAGGCATCAAATGCCCTCAAATTATATGACTACTAAATCTTAGGCACTGAGCAAAAACATGGAGCTCCCCCAAAGTAAGGTTCTAAAAGGGAAATGGATACAAGTTATCAGTTGAACTTAGTATAATCATCGCCAACCACAGAGCGACACACGCTCATATGCAGTCGCCTGCTCCAACAGAACATCAAATCCCACGCTAAATATCGCAAAGTGAACAATGCGACCCAATAATGATGTTGTATTGTTCACCAACATATTTGTTTACTGTCATATAAAGATATGATTAAAATTAGTATAAATAATATAAGGTAGAATATACATAGAATATTCTTTTTATAGTGTTTAGAAATGGAGTTTAGTTGGAAATGAGTTATTGCATTTTGGAATGGAAAATGAGTTTTTAGGTTGGAGATGGCCTAATAAGGAAAAGTTTTGAAAAGTACAAAATAATAAATACATGAGATTATGTAGGATAAAATAATACTTACCAAATAATAATAAGATGAACTTATGTTGGATAATTCCAAGTTCTGCTGCATTTCAAATAAAAATATCTTGCAAAATAGTTTCTTAAATAACCAAACACGGTAAAACAACTTTAGGTTTTTAGCATTTATGGTTTAGAGATAAACTAGTATTCACTGTTATCAACACCATCTTTGACATATATATGCTCTCTTCACAATCATTGAATTTGGAGTCCTCCATAGCATAGGCTACACTAGGTATTGCATTTATTTTTCCTGATTCATTTTTGAACAACCTCTGGCCATCAAACTTTGTCACACCTCCCAAATTCTCAATGTCAATTCACTCTACCTAGTAATGATGAATCCTCTTCCCTCTGTTTTATATGCATAATTGAAGTTTATTTTCACTATTGTATCTTAAATGGATGATACTCTCATTGCTCTCATTATTATAAACGTTTCTCACCATACTCTTTCTAATTTTACAACACATCCACATTAGATTATCAACTTGACTTCTTTGTTGTTAAACTAATGGGTTTCCTTTTCACTTTTGGGTTTCAAAATAAATCATTCCTTTTATGTTATAGGAGTATAAATCAATCAAATAACCTCCTGAAAACGCTGTTTGAACTGTACCATAACCACTCCCCAAACTTGTA
Organism: Dendrobium catenatum; assembly: GCF_001605985.2. Classification (NCBI taxonomy): domain Eukaryota; kingdom Viridiplantae; phylum Streptophyta; class Magnoliopsida; order Asparagales; family Orchidaceae; genus Dendrobium; species Dendrobium catenatum. The sequence continues at coordinate 85,920 of NW_021318715.1, forward strand.
GGAGCTCAATATATTTCCCATTAACCAAATTAGGCCATTAACCTATATCGGGATCATGTTTGATCAGATGAAGAACTTCACAAGTTTCTATTTTTCTTACATTTACATTAGCAGTAAATACATTACTTCAATGAATCCTAGGTCTTGTCCGAACATATTCAAAAATTCAAAGTTGATCTATATTCCACAAATAGAAACAAAGATACAATTATCTTTCTCATTCTGTGTATAGTTATATTTTCAATCATTAAATCTAAATATATTAAGTTATCAATCTTACTGGTACACAATCCAAAAAGCAAAAACGTTGAAAATAACTATAAGATATGCAGTACAAATAATTCAACATTTAAACGGGCTACCAATTGTTGCATTAAAAACTAAAAACCATAACATCAATAATTAATTTCTTATTAATAAAGCTTCTCGACGTTCTTCAGACCTTGCAACAGACATAAAGAACTGCTAGAGGATTCATGGCATAAAAAAATAAAAAAACTGAGTAATCAGGAAGATTACGTGGTAGTAAAAAGTAAACCCTTTAACTAAAAAAACGACATAATGATATATATTTGCTCAGAACAATAGATTGTCTAAATCAAGGCTTCGTTTGGGACAGCTTTGTTACTGCTTTCTTAAGCAGCTTTTTAGTACAAAAATTTCTAGTTCAAGAAATTTTTGTACCAAAAACTGCTTTCTGCACAAAAGAAGCATAAAAATCGACAGATGCAATATGCAAAAACAAAATTTCTGCACAAAAGGAAGCCCAAAAGAATCAAATAGCCCGGAAAACGTGATCTAACCGAAGATAAAACATCAACAAGGGAAAAATAGAGCGCAACGAAATCCTTAAGAGCTTCATTTCACAAAGAACGTACAGGAACATCTCACCTTTGCCCTCATCGTCTCCCTCTCAAAATCCGAAGCCCTATCCGATCGCTCTTTTCGACTAATAGATGGGCGGCTCCGAGGGTCTCACTGCGAATTTATAAAAGTTGCGCACAAGGAAACCCTAATTCCGTCGCAACAGGTTCCGCACAGGGTATTTTAGTCATTCTAGTAAGTGTAGAACCAACGGCAGTGATCACTGATCAGATAGAGCCGAATTTCCCAAGCTGCGTAATTGATGAATTTTCCCTTCATAAAAAAAGCTTCATTTTGAGACAACTTTTTATTATTTTCTGCTGCGTATTTGTGTGACATATATTATGAGTTTATCAACACATTGTTATGAATAAAAAAATTTATGAATCAATTTGCATGTATGATCATTTTGAGGGGGGTACAAACATGAAGACTTGGCTCTAAGAAATATCATCTCCTTGTATTAGTTTGAGGCATAGTTTTGATAATTTAATTTTATCTTTTTTACATAATATATTATTGTTGCGGGCTAGTATATTCACGGCGATAGAGTGAGAGAATATTTGGTCCTACGATGCACGGATATGAGCACACAAATATATAATTGAGAGAGCGAGAAAACACCAAAACTTTTTACGTGAAAAATTCAAAAAGGGTAAAACCATGGAACCTTGCTCGGATGAGAAGATTCCATTGTAGTTGAGTAAGTTATAAAACTTGACATGTCCCTTAACTTGGAAACTGTGAGATTACAATAGTTTGGAGAGATGGATAGGTGGTGGTCCGACAATTGTCGGTGGTCCAGACACTGTTGATAGAGGTTCGATTACAGTGGTGTTGGAACACTTGAAACTTCAGAGCTCTTTCCAATCTCTAGTCAAAGGTCCCATTTATGTAGAATGTGAGGGTTTTATTTATAGATTTATATGAGTGGAACACTCTATAAATATGGATAAAATTCCAGGCAAGTTCGAAGTGCTCTATTGAATGACCCATATTGATTCCCCCGATCATGAAACTTTTTTTAAGCATTTAAGTGCCTTAATATATCAAAATTAAGCGATCCTGGGATTCGTGGATTCGCATCGAGCCACTCAATTTGACTATAAGCATGTCATATTTAGAAATCATTTGACCATCCAATTAATGACTTGAACCGTCCAAACACTTTGATCCCTTGATTTGGACCTATTTGGACTCGGATTGGACCGATTTTGCTATCACTGGGTTCGTTTCTCTGAGATATTCAATTTGACTATAAGTTTATTGAAATTGGAGTTTCGATGGTCCCAATTTAATTTCAGACGTTTCAAATTTGGATATGCCTTGAGATTCATGCTCGATCAAGACAATTTTTTGTGACATATCAATTATTAACCGGTCTAATGCTCTTGATTCAAAAAATGGTATGGGAAAATTTTTATTTTATAAGTCTTAATGCATTAGCTTGCTAATTTTCTTTTCAAAACTAGTTAAAGTTCTTAGATACTTATATAAATCTTATAATTAATGGGGCTTAAGCTCCCCTATCACATATTTTTAACATAAAGAAAGTATATTTAAGTTTTTTTAGTCTAATTCATGATTTTTTTTTCCTTTGCAAGAAATCATGATGTCTGTTGTAGTAGTTGCATTAAAAAATCTAACACTAAGTCATTTTGCAATGGATGATAAATTAGGCTTCATTAATATCTTCTTTTTTTTTACTTATTTCAAGCACTTTCATGTCATTATATTGTATAAATATGTTATTATAAGATTGAAAAGAAATATAAAATACATTTTTATCAAAAAATGTGATTTTTATGCTTGAGAGAGTCTGCTGAAGCAAAGCAAGATGAGGGATCATTATTTTATTATTGCTTTTTAAAGCAAAATTTCAGTACAAAAATATTTAAATTTCATAAATTTTATACTAAAACAATTACTTAAAAAAATAGTAAGAAAATCACATCCCAAACAAAATCTTAATTTGGTATAACTTTTGATCACTATTTTTTCACCGTTTCTTTAAAAAAATTATATTAAAAAATTGCTATAAAAATAATAATAATAACTATATTGATATAAAACCTTAGATATGGATACAAGAGAAAAGAAGATTGGATATTATATAATCTTTTTTTGGTTTGAAATCATATGATGGCTCTCAGTTTAGACATCACAATCAAGACACTAATTAACAGATTAGGTATCTAATCAACTCCCATTAATACAAATTTGATTGAAATCAAATCAGAAAAATGTAACTATTTCTCCAAATGTCCTATTTTTCTTTCATGTTTTAAGTTGTGACAATGATCTCCATTCTAATAACATTCCCCATTTATCTTTTTGACAACTCTCATTATAATTTCATATGAAATAAATTTTTTCATGGTTTTAAAGTAAAATTTTAGTACAAAATTTCTAATTCAAAAATTTTTATACTAAAAAAATTGCTTTAAAAATCAACAAAAACTATATATGCTTTGATTATGAGATTCAGGCTTCGTTTATGACGGCTATTTTACTACTTAAAGCAATTTTTTAATATAAAATTTTTAGTTTTTAAACTAAAAACTGCTTTAAGAAACAATAAAAAAAGCTGTCCAAAACGAAGCCTCAATGTTGATTACATGAGACAGATTAACAATCATGCTTATATGATCTACAATCAACACTCAACTTTTAATTTTTAGATCATTTGATCCTTCAAAATATCATATTCTTCATATTATTATATTATACCTATCAAATGAAGCAAAGAATACGACTGCGAATAAAAAATAATTAAAAAAAAATCCTCACCAAAACAAATAGGTACTGAAATAGAATGCAAAGATACTGAGATCACCATTACTCATCTTAGAAAGCTAACATTGCATTCAAAATTTAATTCATATAAAAATAAATGTGAAATGTGAGAAAATTTGAATTTTAGATCTTTGCATTTCCCTAAGGACTATAATGTTATATTTTAAAGCCATCCCTGTCAATAAATCAAGCTTAATGTTTCATTTGGGACTGCTTTCTTCTTGCTTCTTAAAGCCATTTTTTAGGATAAAAAATAAAAAAATTTATACTAAAAAGTAGCTTTAAGAAGCAGTAAGAAAGTCGTCTCAAACGAAGCCATAAACACAACAAAACAAAATAAAGAGAACCAAAGAATGCAAAAGCAAATAATAAATATTCTCAATAAGCAAAGAATCAATTAGGAAAACATATTTGAAATTGTCATCAACTAGTCTGGTCATTCATCCTCTGCTCATATGGACATTCACCCCAGATAACATAGCATTACTTAACACAAAAGAAAGAACTCAAAACCATAATTTATCTAAAGTCCTTAAGGTTCTCATTAAGGCCAAATTTAATTTATATCATGCCTGTGAAAAGAAATAATGAACAACACAAAATGTATCAAGAAGGGTCTGGGTTACCTTATTTTGTGATCCTACAAAAAAATTGTTGCTGAACTAATAAATTTAGAGCAACATTGAGGTTGGATTTTCTATGTAGCCCTTGAATGCCTTGAGCCACTCTGCACCAATGGCACCTAAAACATAAAGCAGAGATTAGCACATCAAGTTTATTACAATGAGCGAAATTTAGGGTTCGTTTGGAACAACTTTTTTACTGCTTCGTAAATCAGCTTTCTAGTACCAAAATTAAAATTTTTGTACTAAATTGCGTTATGAAGTAGCAAGAAAGTCATCCCAAACAAAACCTTAATTTAACATATTTAACACATACCATCGACCACCCGATGATCGCAACTCAAGGTGACGGCTATGAAGGAACCAAATTCAAATTCGCCGGGACCAGCACCGGGAATTACCCTCCTCTCAGCTGCTCCAGAAACAAATAATCTTTCTAAATCAATATAGTTTATATCATTTGCTTTTGCTTGCAAAGGAGTAAGAAAATATTTTGAAAAGAGGTTTTTCCAAAGTCAAGAAGCAGAATGGGTCCAAATTTCCGCAGCAGTTAAAATGGCAAACATTAATTATACGTTTGTTAGCAAAAAAAACAAATGCAAAATTGTTGTTACAGACTCACCAGAGCCCACAGCCAGAATGCATGATTGTGGGGGATTTATTATAGCACAGAATTGTTTGATTCCAAATGGGCCTCCCAAGTTTGAAACCGTAAAAGTACCACCCTGAATAAAAGCAATTTCAGTAACATACCGCAGACAGGTTATCCCAGGCTTGGAGAAATTATTCTGTGCGGACTCTGGACGGGAGAACCGCCCAGTTTATGGTTAGGTACTGGCGTACTGCTCAGTACCAAGCTCGGTATCGGACATGACGCATTTTCATTGGAGTCTGAACTCCGCACAGAATAATTTTTCCAAGGCTTGACTGTAAAGTAATGTATGGTTCCTCACCTCATATTCTTCAGGCTTCAATGTACTTTCTTTCGCCTTTTGAGCCAAATTCTTCACTTCTTCAGCAATTTTTGATAGTCCCTTTTTGTCTGCATCCTGCAACATCATTTCAGCGTTAAAAGGCAGAAGAAACTAGAAAAAAGGGCTGAGGACCACAGTGACGAGAATGCAGAAAATACCTTGATAACTGGCACAAACAACCCGTTGTCTGTTTGCACGGCTACGTTAATATTCACATTGTGGTACCTGCATTAGTAACCAAGGTATTTATCTCGACAAACAACTCTCTGAACTCCTCAGAATTAATAAAGATCTACAATGACTTACTGGCGGATGAAGTCATTCATCCAGGAACTATTACATTGAGGAACCTTCTGAAGAGCCAAAGCAGCAGCCTGTGCAAAAGAAAAGAGAAAAAAACAACAAATGAAATGCAGAACTCCGAGGATAGAATTAAGCCTCATTGGCACTCTGAGACTTCATAATTCTAAATAGAGGAGCATTGTAAAATATCATAAACGCAATTAATCTTCAAGATTGGCAATAAAACAATTTTGAACATTCATGGGATGCTGTAGCAAAATAGATCGCCCCAAAATGCTATGCTATCGGTTATAAGCCTGGTCTTTTCATCAGTGCTAAGGAAAGGAAATGTTAGCAGAAAGTATAAGGTACACAAGTCAGAAAAACAGTAATGTTTCACAGTTCTCATATTAACATATCATAATTTTCTATGATACTGAATCTATACTAGAAATAGTTTCTTTTGCATATAGTTCAACTATCACTAGACCTACAAAAACGAGTTCATTTGAAATGGCTATCGAGTTCCAACCTAGAAACCCATAGATTTACGATTCATTTGTGGCGGTTTATGATTTTTTGCTTTTGTTATAAAAAAAATTTCTTTTCCAATCAAAAATTTAATTATGATTTCCGAATTTTGAAAAGGTTCTAATCCAAATGAACTACTTTTCATTGGCTATTTTTCCTACCACAAAAGACGACAACAAGCCATCCATATATCAAGATTCGTGCCTTTTTGAGACGGGTGAATTTACTCAATTTTTTTTTATATTACATACATATGACGACGACGACGACGACAACAACGACATCAAGTTTATCCCACTCCATGGGGTCGACTACATGAATCCTTTTTTTCCAATATGTCATGTTAAGAGTCAAATTCTCATAAAGAAAGGATATTTCTGATATTTTCTAACCAAGTCTTTTCAGGTCTATCTCTACCTATCTTGACAAGGGTCATCGGAAGGCTGCCGTTTTATGTGACCAAACCATCTAAGGCAACTCTCTCTAATATTATCTAACACTGGAGCTACTCAAACCTTTTCACATACATGCTCGTTTCATATTCCTGTCTCTAATAAGAGTAAAACCACTCATCCACCTAAGCATCCTCATCTCTGCAACACTTAACTTGATATTATGCTTCTCTTTTAATGGCCAACATTATGCACCATAAAGCATTGTAGGTCTAACCACCATCTTAGAGAATTTTTCCTTAAGTTTGAGTGGTACTTTTCTATCACAATTCACACAACAAGCCCAATGCATTCCTCCACTTCAACCATCCAACTTGAATTCTACTAATAATATCCCATCTATTTCACCATCACTCTAAACAATAGACTCAAGAATTCTAAAATGTGTACTCTTATTAATGACTTGATCGCTCAAAGTCACAAACCCCCACTAGATCTATTACTACTAAAATTACACTCCATGTATTCGGTTTTAGATCTACTCAAATGAAAACCTTTAGACTCTAAGGTTGACCTCCATAATTCAAGTTTACCTTCAACTCCCTCTTTAGTCTTATCAGCAAAAAGAATATCGCCAGCAAAAAACATACACCAGGGAAGATCCTCTTGCAAATCTCTAGTAAGAACATCCATAACTAAAGCAAAAAAGATATGGGCTTAAGGCTGATCCTTGATAATCCAACTAAAATTGAAAAATACTTGGTCAAAACACCTTGTGTTTGAACACAAGTAACAACTCCAGCACACATATGCCTAATGATTCGAATATAAGCATTATTCACCCCTTTCGTTTTTAGAACTCTCCATAGCACTTATCTCGAAACTTTATCATATGCTTTCTCTAAATCAATAATATCATATGAAGATCCTCCTTATTCTCTCTATACTTCTCCATCAAACCTCTCAATAAATGTATGGCTTACATAACATATATATGAATGGAATATTAAATTTGCCAAAATTTTGTTAACTATAATAATTTTAATTCTAAAGAAAAAGTTAACAAAATATGATTGAATTCAAATATGACAACTTTTAGTACACAAAGTAAAAATAAAATAATCCTAGGCACTAATAAGAAAAATAAAATCATAAAAACTGTATATTAAGAAAAAAAATGCATACAAATTAAACATCCTAAATACCTTTGGTATCCTCCCAATTTGGATACATTCGATCTAACTTACGCCAGAAATCATCAACCAATGCTTTGAACTCATTTCTATTTACACTTTCTCTGGGATTTTCTCCATTTTACATCCAATACGTCATCTATATATTTTCTAAACAATCATGCTATTATAATTCATGAAGTTATTATTGGAGATGAAATTATGCCCACTAGGCCACTATTAATGAAGAATATCTAAAATAATCTTATAAACTAATCTTATAAAGTAGAAAGAAAGACCAATGCATTTACGCCCATTGCCAATATCTATTAGAAGAATATCAACTCTACAATTCGTCAGCCAAATTCTCCAAGTCAAAGGAGAATTATTAACGTAAAAGCTTTTATATTATATTCCTACAATTTCTACTCCTATGCTCGTGATGTTATTCTTATCCAGTTGAAGCAGTGCAACATCTCTTATTCTTGCAACTATTCCAAGTGGGCTCATAGGTGGGTTGTAATTCCTATTCATGGAGTCGTTCCTATGCTTTTTGCGGGTTTCATCTATGTCAATTCTTGCAATCCCTGCTGGTTTTGCTCATCCTAATGTTATGCCGCTTAGCTTTGCAGTTTATTCTCCTGTAGCAAATTGTTCCCCACAGATTTTCTGCATTTTCACCTCTGGTAGTTCTATTTCAAATACCATATACCATTCTATTTGATGCTACATATGAGTAATAAGAGTTATGAAGCATGATGAAAAACAATTCGTTTCTTGAATTAAAGTTAATTTTGAGTGCGTAAACCATTCTTCTTCAATGAGCGAAACAGATACTTCAGGAGACGATCTTGCCTAAGCATAAGATTTAGCTATTTGTCAATTCTTTCCCCCTTTCCTTTCTCTCTCTCTCTCTTTATCCCTCCTCTTATACAAATTGTTGAAAGTGTGATTAGTTTCTTCATATATGTTACAATCTAGTATCTTTGCAGCAAACAAAATTTCAATCACTTGTGTGACTTTCATTATCTTTAAATAGTTGTGTAATTAATAGCATCTTGTTCTGTGAAACTTGCATGTCGCTGCAAAGTTTGTCTTTGTTTGGGACGGCTTTTTATTGCTTCTTAAAACAGAATTTTTAACGCAAATATGGCATGCAATACAAATATGCAATAAAAGCTTCGTTTGGGATGGCTTTTAAGAAGCAATCGTTCACTTATTCAGTATAATGAGTGTCATTTAAAAATGTGTAAACTTATCATGTATCATTAACATTTGCACAAAGCCAAGATTGACACCATAAAAGTAGCAAATACGACTCTCAATTTCAGTCGGGGAATACAATAATTTTAGACAGAAAATAAACCTTGATAATGAGGTCATTGACAGAAATACGTTTTCCCCCAGAAGCTTCTTGCAAAACATTAAGCTCGCCACGTAGTCTAATAAGAAGAAATGAAGGTAAATGATTATTTCTCAAGTGCAAGACTGACACAAGGCACTAAAAGAGAATATTTAGCTACACAAGTAGAAAGAAGATTCATACTGCATAAGTTTGTCAACACGAGTATCTACTGTGAGATAGTAATGGGGAATAGTTTGCTTGGAAAGCAGCAAACGTGATGCAGTTACCTGGAACAAGTACAGTTAGGCATTACAAAATAAGATAAAAGCCCATCTACTAACGATTAAAATTGAAAGCCTGAAACTGGAAGTAGGAAGATATTACTTTTCTTATCTGGGAATTCGGTATGTCAGAATAGTTCAATGCTTGAACTGTTCCAGAAACACCTGCCTTAGCATGTGGCACAGTCTTTGCAGCGGATGCTGCATGGCATACAATTCACCATCACAAGAACGGAAGCAGTGATGCATTAATTTAAGGAATTCAACATTGAAGATTGAAATTTACAAAAAATAAAAAAATTCATTGAAAATAAGATTTGGAAAGCCCCAAGTGCTCAGAGCTGAAGCAAAAGATCTTTTATCAACAAAACACTACTAGCAAAATTAGAATTATTAAAATGAATTTCACAAAATTGAAACCGCCTTTTCTACAAGAAACAATGCTTTTCTTTGCTGCAAGAAGGCTTTAAGCTGGTTCTCCAAGGGAATGACTTTCTGAAAGTTATTATCTCCTAATAAGCTGATCATGGCTCTAATAACACTATTAATTGGATGAGTGGACGTTTATTAAGGCACATGGCTTTTTTCCACTTTTTGATATGTTATAAACATTTCCAATGTCAACACTTAAAAACATGTGGCCAGATTCTTATTATTAAGCAGAGACATAAGAATATCCCTTAAAGCTTGTCCACACCTCTAGTTAAGCACAACAATTTGCAGGAAACAAATGCCCCTACCGATCAATTATAACTGCTCTATGCTTCCAAAATAAACTGAAACAAAATAATAAGCCCCAATAAGTTTTCCTTCCATGCATATGGAAGCTCATGTTTACATTTCATTTGAATAAATCTATAACTTGCTAACAACTACCATCCATGGATCATACTATCATACAGTAATACATTTTTTTTTACTTTTTTATACCAAACCAGAAAAGACATTGCACTGCAAGAGCAAATAAGCTATATTTATGGGCATGATAAGATACATTCCTTCAGGCAACTTATGGAATCAAAGTTCAATTGGGTACGGAACTCAATCACTCATTGTTGATCCTATCAGACATCTCATTTAAAACTCGTTTTGTAAAAGTCATACAAGTATTATTTCAGTTTTTGTGATTTTGTATCTCACTTCTGTCTGTTTTCTTCATTAACAAAATATCAATCAATATGAATTATAAAACATAATATTACAACCCCATAATATTTGAAGGCCAAAATGATTTGAAAACAATGTAATAATATTCTCTAAAAATTCCAATTAAATTATTTTTAAAATAATTTTGAAAATAGAAAAAATATCTTATCCAAGAATTTTAATTTTCAATGTTAATTTATAAGATTCTTTCGCTCTCTTTCAAATTTTTAAAAACTAAAATAAAGAGAGCATCATTTCCCTCACACTCTTCATAATTTCTCTCCTCATCTTACCTTTATATAACATATAGATTAAGAATGTATTATTTGAGATGGTATAAACCAGCATCATTCAACAGTAGCAGCAGAGTAAAAAATATATCCCAACTATTTGGTGTCATCATTATTAAACTTCATTTCCACTCATTTCCTCCTCATCTTACCTTTATATAACATATAGATTAAGAATGTATTATTTGAGATGGTATAAACCAGCATCATTCAACAGTAGCAGCAGAGTAAAAAATATATCCCAACTATTTGGTGTCATCATTATTAAATATTTCTTAGCATCATTTCTATTCAGTGTTGCATATCTAGTTAATTCTACTTTGAACTGATCATTTTCACAATTTATAGTCATAATACTTTCAATCTACAATTTTCCTTCCTACTCCATTCACCTACATTGTTTCCCTGGTTCTGCAACTACAATGTAAAAGTTCTCTCCCCACCGTACTGGTTCAACTATCCATTCAATACCTAAGCCACCTAAAGGCTTGTTAAGGGGTAGTTGTATGCCCCAAACAATGTATGCATGGGTGGGCAGCTTTCCCACTTGCCCATGCGTAAAAAACCACGCCAAATATGACTTAGGTCTATTTCATAAAACCTAATCTTCAAATGAAACCATCCCCACGTCCATCATAATATTATCACAATGACCTATTCAAATCCATAACTACAGATATTATTTCATATACATCACCAAATCAATAATCAACCTTTCTCAGTCAGAGTTAAGATTGACAACAATGAATTTTGAAAAGATAATAAAGCATTCAATATGCTTATAAGATGTATTACAAGATTTTAGAACTCCATAGTTATGAATGTCAAACAAACTATAATCTCTTACACATTGAGCAAAGCACCGGGGGGTTGGGAAGGAGGGGTGAGCAAGATCAGTTAGAAAGAGAGGAGATATGATGCATACGAAGATCGATAGACCATTCAACCAATTTAGCCCAAATAAAACCAATTCCTTAGAGGCTAAACAAACTAAGTCAATACAAGTTACAAATGGAGAGGAACAGACCATTTTCAAGCAATTTTAAACTTATCCTTATTTTTGGGCGAATTTTGTAAATTATTTTGATTGATTAAATACAATATTGATAAAATAATCTCATTCTTATTTTAAATAATAGAAATAAGGATAATTTAATCATTATATTAGGGTTCTTTTTCTTTATAAATATGATTGCTTGTATGGGCTTTTAGAAGGATTAAATAATGAATAAATTATTTAATGAGGCAAACTTTGGTTTTCTTCTTTTTTTTTTTCTTTGATCCAAGTTGATCACTCTGAATTACGTACATGATGTTCATTCATCCTCTATTCTTCCTCTTAAAATTTTATATCTTGTTTTGCAACAATTTTCCTACTTCAATTTTGGTAGAGTGATGTGTGATGATTTCTTTGTATTTTCTTTAGATTCCCTCGATTTCGCCACACCCTTGGTCGATTCCCTCATCCTCTTTTTTCCCCCTTTTTACAAAATTGAAACCACGTTCCTTAATTTTATTTTTACCCATAGTTGTACACATTTTATTTTACCTAAAAAAGGAAAAATATTAAAAAAATAGAAAATAAGAAAAATAAATGAAAGAGAAAAAAAAAGTAAACATAGTTTAAATTTTTCTTAACGGTTTAACCTCATCGAAACACAAGTTTTGCACCTAACCTTATCCGTAAAAAATAAAAAATAATTAAAAAAAAACATATGCAACTCTCACATCTCATGGTTACTTCTGTAAGCACTCACATAACAACCACATTAAAATTGTAACCTAGAATCCCAAAACTCCTGCAACCCATAGGCCTGCAATATTGAACCTCCACTAAAGCTTAAATCAATAAAGACCTTAAGATTGAATCCTTAGACACAGTTGTAACCTCGCTTCTTTGCCCTAGTCAAAACCTCGCTTCTTGGTCCTAGCATTCACAACTATTGAACTTCATTAGAAATGTTGTTTCTTGCTTTCCACAATAGGAAAACCTATAACAAAATCATCTTCCTCTGTCACATGCCTTCATTTCAAACTCGTCGACTCTCAGAGGGCAAGAGAACCAAAAGTTGTAGCCTCCATCCTATTCACATCAACTTACATGTTAGCCAAGACAAACAATAATAGCCCATCACTATAATCCACCTACTCCCCTCGCCCAAAAAAATATAAAAAATAAAAAACACCATAGTCTCAATGACTAGATAAAGTAAGAAGCTCTTGCCAAAAACTTTTAAAGAAAGCTCCACCTCTAAAGTTTCAACGAAATCACATTATCTTAAACAAATAACATTAACATATCATGAACATCATCTTTATCATTCTCATATTCATTAGAATGGAGCTTATGGTTCTAGATGTTGATCTTAACCTTTCAAATCTCTTTGCTAATACACATATGATAATGAATATAATTTCCATCTTCATATTAGGATTTGTAGGCCATACAATTGTAATGTTGTATAATTATGTTATTCTAGATCACATAAATCATCTTCTAATATTTATGGCTATCATGATCCATCTCATCTTCAACAAAAACAACAAGAACAAGAACATCAAGCCTTTTGTCCTACTACGTGGGTTGGCTATATGAATCCTTTTTTCTCCATTATGTCATCTCAAGAGTCAAATTCTCATTTAAATCTAATTAAAAAATGTCATTTTTGATATTTTCTAACTAATTTTTTTTAGATCTACCACTACTTTTTTACATATGTCAAATCTAATACATTTACTCTCCTAACCGGTCATGGGAAGGCTGGCATTTTATGTAACCAAATCATCTAAGTTGACTCTTTAATCCATATCTGCCACTAGAGCTACTCCAACCTTTTTGTCTATATACTCGTGTCACATTTTGTCACAAATAGTGATGCCACTCATCCACCGGAGCATCCTAATCTCTGCAACCCTTTACTTAATTTTACGACTCTTTTCATGGCCAACTTTATGTGCCATAAAGAATTGCATGTCTCACCACCATCTTATTAAATTTTCCTTCAAGTTTGAGGGGTACTTTTCTATCACACAACAAGCAAAGTTTTTAAAAATTAACCTCTACAAAATCTTTCATTATGATGCACAGACACAGACACGACGACACAGACACAAGGCATGTCAATTATTGAAAATATAGGACATGGATAAAGGTTGGACACAGAATTATAATTTTTATATTTTAAATATAAAAATTAAATAAGAAAAAAATTAAGAATAATTAAGAAATAATAAATTAATTAATTAAGATTTGTGCTTAAAATATTTTAATATTATGATGTTGAGAGTCAGACGTCGATGTCGTGTTAGGCATCAAAAGGAGAGACGACAATACTCTAGACAGTCGAGCATCAATGTTGTGTAATGGGCAGCGAATTGATGTCAATAAGTCATCGATTGTGTCGATCTCGAGATAATGCTGGTTTTTGATATTAAGACGATATTGGACCAAGATGAGATGTCAAGAAGGCACAGGGGTATGATTGTGGGTGTAGAAATTATAGACGACGTCAAACTTTGATGTTAAGATGTTTTGAAATACTAATGTTGGGATGACATTGGAAGTCGATATTGAGATAACATTGAGCATTGTTGTGAAAGCCTAACCGCAACCTAAGAGCAACGTTTAAAATTGCGCAATAAGAGGCGCGCCTCAGCGCAATTTAGTCCATTTAAGCCTCAAAGCCCACGCAATAAGTTCAGTTTATGAGGCTTACGCCTCAAGTTTACTGAGGCGCGCCTCGCCTCATATATTTAAGGCGCCGCCTCTAAAAAAATTAACCTAAAGTTTTTTTTAAGTTCGGCCCCCCAGTTGCCGACGTGGCGCGCCTACTGAGATTTCGATGTGACATCAACATTTAAACCCTGGTTTAGGTCGAATGCAAAGGCGACGTTTAGATTTTCAAGTTCCAGCAAAAATTCGAACTTTCAAGCATTCACTCCGGAGCAATTTCAAGCATTCTTCACTCAGTTTCTTTTA